>NC_091480.1:37014335-37333329 GCF_036971445.1 Narcine bancroftii | reverse complement strand
TAAACCTAAACAAGACACCCAAGAACAGAGGAAAGTGCAAGCACAAGTGTCTGTAGTAGCATCTACCATAGGCACAGCCTCAGACCACCATGTAAACCTGTCTTTTACTGTATAAAGATAATAGTATCCTCTTGAAACAGGAAGCAGACCAACGATGTCCATGAGGACGTGAGCAAAATGCCGAGTAACTGCTGGGAAGGACTGCAGTGGTGCCTTAGTGCCGCTGAACGTTTGCTTTCTGACAGGCAATGCCGGACCTCGCCATTTGTGTAACATCTTTTTTAAGACCATGCCACGTGAACCTGTCAAAAACCAAATGAATGATCGATCTAATCGATGGATGTGAGAGAGATCATCCACAGAGTCAAATACTCAACGTTTCCATGATGCCAGAACCACTGGGTGTGGGTGCCCCGTTGATATATCACAGACGAGTAGTTTGCCATTAACTCCAAACTGGACATCTTTCAATTACAAGTTCATGATTGCAGTTGTGTTCTTGGGCCAGGGCCAAAGCTGTGAGGTCAATACATTGATCTACAGATGAAACCTCGAGTGGAGCAGAACAGGACAGTGCATCAGCTACTACATTGTCTTTTCCAGAAATGTGTAGTATTTTTGTGGAGAATCCTGAAATGAATGATAATTGCCATTGTTGTCACGCTGACCAGGGCTCTGCAAACTTGGAAAATGCAAATGTTAAGGGCATGTGGTCGGCGTACATAGGTAAATCTCTGCCCTCTAAAAAATAACAGAAGTGTCAAATAGACAAGTAAATGGCCAAAAGCTCCTTATCAAAAGCTCTGTATTTCTCCTCCGCTTCATCTTTTTCACCTCACAAGGTCACAACCCCAGATCTATGTAAGTTTCATACATAATGAAACTATTACTGATATGTGAAATTAATGAATGTAGAATACAATTATGCATATTATAGGTAGGTAATGAAATATTTCACGTGATGTAAGAGAAATAAACATGTATTTACACAAATAATTTGTGGAAAACTGAAAGTCAAGGATGAATCAAGGATCATTGCCCCAAGTCAAAAGATTATAATATATTCTTGTCACACACTGATACTGTCTGTTGTGGCATAAACAAACATAAATTGCTTTATGAACTTCTGGTACAACACAGCCACCTCATAAAACACCTGCATAGAATTTATGATTGTCTAGTAGTAGGCTACTGTACTGTGCATTATCATTTTTATGGAGCACTCGTCTATAAAACTGGTTATAACTCAAAAATGAAGAATTTCTGGGGAAAATGCCATAGAAGAAAAATGTCTTAGAATTGTCTAAACTATCGGAAAAACACTTTTTAATTGTTGGAAAATTTGTTGTGTAAAACTGCAAATTCACCTCTGTCTATGCCCTGACTTGATCATGGGGCAGCTACACCTTTGTAAATATATAATATAGCCTAATATTCCATATTTGGGACAAAGACACTTGTCTATATTTGGGTTTGTAGAAATGTTGAGAGTGGTTGGGAAGAATAGCTCTGAAGGTATTTTATTTTCTCCTTGGCTTTCAAAATGATAATAAGTTAGTAATAGAAGGTGTAAGTGCAATAAAAATAATATAATGATGGAAGAGTGGAGGGAACATCAAATTATTGTTAAGGTACTTGTGAATTTTGTGCTGTTTGCAAGCCAAAGCACTTCGGCACCCGTTGCCTACTTTGCTTGCTCTCCTACCATTCCCCCACCTTTGGTACTGCAGGCATAGTTATTTTTTCATTTTATGTTTTATGCATGTATAATGTGAAAAATTTTGTACCAAAATTTGATCTCAAAGCAGGGGGGGGGGGGGTCACAATATACACGAGGTTATTATTTTAACAATTTTTTTTGCCAGGTTTAACCATCAGTAAGATTATCAGCAGCTGCCGACATTGACGGCAGCGCGATGGGCGGGCGAAGGGGGAGAGAGACGGGAACGCGACTCAGGCAGGTGGGGAGGGAGAAAGATGGCAGCGCAACTCAGGCGAGCAAGAGGGAAGAGAGGCAACAGCGCAAATCGAGTGGACGAGGGGGAGAGAGATGGCAGCGCGAATTGGGCAGACGAGGGGGTGAGATTTTGGGCCAATAAAAAGGGGGGTCGTATTATACATGGGGGATGGGGGTTGCATTGTACTCAAAATGCATTATACATGCATATTTATGGTAAATAACACATGTTTTTTATTATGTTTTGCTTTTAAATCCAAAATAATAATTATGTACTTTAAAACTGTATCTTCCTTGTGTTTGATAAAATAAAAATGTATAATTAATTTAAAATTATTTGGTATGTGTCATTGTGCCTTTTTTATGTGCTCGCTCCCCCTAACTTTAGAACCAGGCTATGCCCCTGTAACGCGGCTGAATGCACTCAGAGACAAGGGAGGAGTACAAACAGGCTTTTAATAGCTTACAATCAAGGGCCAGTAGACACATGGTCCTCAGGTGAATCTGAGGTAAGGCGAGAAAACCAGGGTTTATGTTGGGGTAGGTAAGGGTGAAGCCAACCATCTGAACAATACATAGACAGTGAATTCCAGTTCACTGCAGCCCCTGGCCATTTCCAAATTATGTTTGATGAGTTCCAGAGAATCTTCTTCTCTTAAAAAGATTCCTGGCAGAGTCATGAATTAAATGTAAGTTGATGCTGCTGTTAAATATGTTACTAGATTCCTGGAGGAAAGCACTTGCGATTAAAATTATAGCATGTTAAATATAAAATTATATCGAAGCATAAGTCCAGCAAAGCCTACTACAATTAATACATTTTTATCTACACAGGCAGCAGGCAGATTTAGCAATGATCCTACTTTCGGAATGTCTTTTTTCCATTGGCAGCTTTGTAAAAGTATGTGTATGTTATCTATTTTCCCTTTGAAAATAAGGCATCCTCTACATTGGAGAGACCAGCCACAGACTGGGAGATCCCTTCAGTCAGCACCTCCGCTCCATTCGCAACCCCAATGACCTCCCATTGGCCAACCATTTCAATTCTGAGTCACACTCTCACACTCACGTGTCTGTCCATGGCCAACCAGACTGTCCCACCCAGACCCCCCACAGATTGGAGCAACACCACCTTAACCTCCGTCTGGGACTCTCCAGCCAGATGGCCTTAACAGTGACTTTACTGTCTTCCACTAAACCTGCTCACCTTTTCTTTTCCCTGTCCCTTTTCCTGTCTTTGCAGTTCTCCTACCCACCCAGTATACCCCTCCCCCTTATTGCTGCTGTCCCCACCCTCTTTTCTCCACCTATCCTCTCCTGCATTTGCCACCCCCCTTCTCCCCTCCTACCCTTTTCTTGCTGGCATTTTCTCACACTGTGATGAAGGGTTCATGCTCAAAATATGGGTCTGCATAAAGGACATGGCTTGTCCTGCTGAGCTTCTCCAGCACTTTGTGCTTTTTACTTCAACCACATGGTGTCTGCAGAATTTTGTGTTTTACCTCACTCGAGAGAAGCTGTAAGCATCTTTATTCATGCCAAGATGGCGCAAAATTGAACCCTCTCATACAATGTAAGTCCGTGTATATAATGTCATGTGCCCATTCGTGTTCCCATAACACTCTTCCCCCTTAAAAAATATTTTGTGCTTACTGGTGAATAAGTACAAAGTTAAATTTAACTATGTTAATACTACAGAGAATTTAAGCTATTTGTGGTAAATATAGATCCCATGCTACCTAACTTTAAATGTATTAACTGGAAACATACAGTCTTTAAGTCACAGCCCATAGTCTTTGAGATGTACCAAATAAAGTATTTAAGTCACTGCACATAGTCTTTTAAATGTACTGGAGGGTGTCTTTCTCTCTTGGATCTTCTCGGGGATGAAGAACATTGAACCAGAGTATGACTTTTCAACTTTTCTGGAGATTTGTTGAGGAGGTTTAATTGTCAAAAAATCATCCTCCTCACCTCTATCCTCTATCGATCCTTCTTGTCTCTGTGGCAAATTGCGAATGGTTATTTCCATCTTGTGTTCTTGAAGCTCTCCTTCCTCCACTGAGTCTCACTTAGATTCCCAGTCATCCAAGTTTTTCAAACATTTCCCATCAACCTTTTCCTCCTGTTCTCGCCGTTTCTGCCTTTCTAATTCTTTACGTGGCCGAAAGAACCAAAGACTTGCTGATCCAAACCAAGGCTATTATTAACTAAAAGACTGGAGCATATCACAAGTAGGTTGACCAGTCCAGAATGACCTGGTCTGGCTAGGAGCAACCCTTTAAGACCTGCCAGTAGATGTGGCTACACTCTCAGCCAATCACAGTCATCCTACAGTACCATCTCTACATATGTACATAGACACATTGGTGATAGAATCTGTACTGTCACAGTTCCTCTCGCTGCTGTTTCCTTCGCTCATGGTCCCTCTTTTTCTTTATCTTTTTCCTTCCCTCTCATGTGATTTTTCCCATTCCTTTGAAGATTTTAAAGTTCATCTCATCTGCCTTAAGTGTCCTGAAGACATTAAAATCTTTAAGTTTCTTCATAATAGTCTTCGTTTCCCATGATTCATTTCTGAAGACTTCAGCTGAATGGCTTTGATGTCTTCATTTTTGATCAGAAATCTTCAAGCAGTCCCACAAGTTACTTATTTGATTTTTCAGCTCAGAATACTGTTTCATTCTGAACCCTCTTCATCTCAAGCTATTGAAGTAATGTTTTCAGACCAAAAATATTCTCATTGGATAGACAGAATGCATCCTCATCCTCAAGCACAATATCTCTCTCAAACCTAGCATCTGGCAGTTGATCGAGTTCATCCATGAACAAAATGAGTTTTTTCTTTGTTTCTCTAAACTCAGCCTCTAGCTGTTCAACACTGGGGACAGCACCATAATCAATGGAGTAGCCTGTTGCACACAATATATCACAAAGTTCTTCATCTTCCTCCTTAAGGCACTTTAATTTTGAAATCCTTTATTTCTTCTCCCTCAAAAGGACCTCCAAACATTTCCCCAAATCTTTTTCCATCTGCTGCATTATGCAATCTTCTTCTGGCAGACATGCATCTGAACCAAGTTCCTGGCACACTGTATGGAGCTCTTTCTAGCACAAAGCAATGCTGTTTTTCAGCCACTGCCTTAAATTTTCTTCCTCTCCAATCATCATATCCAAAAGACCTTTAAAATCTGAAGATGGGAAAGTGCTGCATTGAGACGGGTGACTAACTCGCATCACTTTTCCATACCATCCTCCAGGCTGGCAGTGTCCTGTGGCAGTGGTCCCGGTCCCGGTTGCCAGGCCCCTCAGTGGGCATCCTGCTCCCGGCTGTTCAGCCCCTTGCTGAGTGTCTGGCCACCGGCTATCCTGTCGGTCCTGCTCCCGGCTGTTCAGCCCCTCTCTCAGTGACTGGCCCCTGGCTGTCTCAGCCCCTTGCTGGGCGTCTGGCTCCCTTTATCTCTCACTTTCTATCTTTTCTCACTTTTTTTGTGGCACAGATTTTAATTTTAAAAATGCATCGGCTTCTTTAAAGCCTGTACGGAGCCATTGACATGAGGACCAGGCGGTTGGACACTGCGGATCGGCGCCGTGTATCCACTCGCTGCTCTCCACAGGTCCGCACCACGGCCGATACAACAGCTCCAGCAGAGCCACCATTTTTTTTTAATTCTGAGGACAGTCAGGAGAATTCAAACCAGTGTGCTAACCAAAATCTTATTACTCAATCAATATCACTGAAGCCAGTTTGACCAATTTAGTGAAATACGAATGACACAGATTCTGGGTGCCAGGACTGCTGTCTTACACCACATTTTACAGCTTCACCTCAGTGGTTACAACACAATAATATAGTTTTCAAGTCCAAGTGAAAACTGACATCCCAAGAATTAACAACAGCCTAGTTACTAGTTCAAAAGATACTGATCCTCTACCTAAAGTAAGTCTCACTGCAGCATTGCATTTGGAACTGTATGAATAGTAAATTTACAGTACCTCATTGTAAATGATGACTAAAATTGAATGTCTAAAATAGTGAATGATAAATATGAATGACGGAGACAAAAATGCTTTCACCTGAGTATGAACAATGACTCTGATGATCTTGCAATACTTCTTCATGGATTCAAAATCTTTCTGCAGCTGTTTTGTTCCAACTTCATCCTGCCATTTTTTGCTGTATTTGGTAAAGGCCTTCTTCTTGCTCTTGCACCTAATTGAACATGGAGATAAGTCACACAGCATGTGGCCTTTTGAACAAATATTAATTATTCAATTCAAAGACGTAAAAAAAATGGCCCATCAATTTGTAGGAAGAAATTGCGAAGAGAAAGAAGTGGACATGGTTTTTCCCACCTTTGCACCTACTCTATCTTCCAACTTACATGCATTTTTAGATAAAGTCCACCTTATTGGCCTTTTTGTAGCTTTTACCCATAACTACCAGACACTTTGGAGAGTTGAACAAAGAACTTACAACTGTTTGATAACTCAGTTAACACAGAGAGGAAGCCAGACCCAGGTCGTTCATGCAGAAAATATTCTTGATGCCTTTTATTCATAGGTTACTATGGTGACAAAACTAAATATATAATCAACATTTTAAATGAAAATTTGGTGCAGGCATAAGAGAGCAAATGAATGCCCTCAGAGCCTTCAGCCTTCTCTTGGCCTCCAAGGATCATCTGCCAACATATTGAGTCCTATGTGAGATGGGGACTTAAATAAACCTGGAATTTGAATGACACAGTTTAACCTCCCACCAGACCATATATACCAGTAATTGATACAGGCAAATTTTACCAAAGAGAGAAAGGTATTTGTTACCAGTTCTTGTAGAAACGGCGCTTGCATTCATCACTTATGTGTTCTGCAAAGATTGTCTTAAATGTCCGCAATCCCCTGGGAGTGTCCACATATCCAACAATTCCAATGACTACCAATGGAGGGGTGTCAATTATCGTAACAGCCTCCACTATTTCTCGTTTTGAAATCTCTGTAATATTAAAACATCCAGTTCGAATGTGGAAAGTTGGGTGGGATGGTGTGCTCTCAAATGTATTGGAAGTCATGCTCTGTCACTATTCCAAGATCAGAGATGCATTGCAGATGATGGAACCAAAATACAATTCATTGCAAACAAAGCAGCAGGAACTATATTATAACTAATTATTATAAGTAAAAATGCAATTTAACAGACAGTACAAAAGCCGTGAGAAAGCGAGGCAATCATAAGGTAATAGTCATTAACAATCTAATAGATATTAGTGCATGTATGTCTGTTTGTCTGTTCTCCATACAAATCAATGTGGAGCACTCTGGAAATGTCCAAGGAGGTTCAGTGGGGGTAACATTTGAAGCTGAATGTCATGACCACATTGAATTTAACCTTTAAGGGCATATGAAGTTCAAAATTTCAGTTACAAGGCTGTGCATCAATGTACATTCAGAATAAAAACAAGTGGACAAACCATGTTCATATGGGCCCCAAAAAAGTGAAGCAACATTGGTAGAAGCTCTTCACGAGCCCGTAGAGTTAGACAAAGGAAAAGAAAACAGGTAGCGAGGAGCATCAGTCTCGCCTCCCTGTTGATGCTTCCAGACAAGCAAGGAGCAAGCAGCAGGAAAATGTTTTAACCATGTAGTCAACAACTGAATGTTATCCTGCTGGTAAAGAAATAAAAATAAAGGGCCTCCAATTCATTAATATCTCTCATTTTGCACTTTATTTTTCGAGAAATATATAATGACAATGCATAATTGATATGGGCTCATATTCTGAATTGCATTATATAAAAGCTGTATAATTAATTAATATCTAAGAAATATATACATGTAATATTTCTATCAAATTAATAAAAATATTTTAAAAAGAAAAGAAAGCATCTCTCGCAACTTCTCTGCACCTCAATGTGATTTATAGCTCCTGATGTACATCTATACTGTAACTTGCTGTTATTTCATGGAGTGTGACAGTGCACTTCACTGATGGCAGGAAAACCAGCTCTGGGTGCTACGGTTACGGCAGCAGAGCAGCCGCGTCAAGATGGCACTGCTGGGGTCATCTTTTTCGCTGGCTAGGTCGGGTCCACGTGCGTGCGGGGTAACGTCATGATGTCATTTCCAGCGTAAGGGCAGGACTTACCTGTGGCCTTATAAGGTGCAACACAGGGAGTTTCAATAAATAACCAGAGTGCAAACGTGCCCATTGGCTACTGGTCTCGTCCTGCCTGACTCCGTTTAGCTACCGCTACATCGGTGACCCCGACGGTCCAATCGCCTCTGGACTGCAGCAGTCAGTGCTGTCGCCCTCAAACTCCTGACTCTCTGGACGCTTCGCCCACGCACTTGGTTCGGACACAGTTCCAGATTAAGCAGTTTACCTCCGACACCACCAAGTACAAACATGTCATCAGCTCCCTGGACCAAGGAACCGCAGCCAAAATGGACTTCCTCATATAGAACCCAACGGAGGGCAAATACTCCACGATGAAGGTGCTACTCATCAGCAACTATGGGCTCTCCAGAGAGCAGCCAGGACTTGATCACCCAGACGGCCTGGGGACAGAACCCCATCTGCTCTCATGGACAAAATGTTCACGCTGGCAGAGGGCCACAAGCCCTGCCTCATGTTTGAACAGACATTCCTAGAACAGATGCCCGAGGACATCCAGCTGCTGCTAACGGATGTGGATTTCAGCAGCCCGCACAGGGTCGCAACGAAGGCAGACATCCTCTGGCGCACCAAGAGAGAGACCGAAGCCATCATGAATCAGCTGACATGCCCCCAGACAGAGCAGCAGCCCAAAACCCAAACAAGCAAGGATCCACCATGCCCTTGTAAGCCAGCAGAGGGAGCACAGGTGCGGTGATGTTTCTACCACTGGTGCTAGGGAGCATAAATAAGTAAATGCAAGTAGCCCTGCATGTTTCTGGGAAATGTGCAGGCCAGCCACTGCTAATGGCTTTGGTGGCTGGCCACACAAACAGCCTGCTACAAGTAATGGACAAGAACACGGGCCACTGGTTCCTCTTCGATACAGGGGCCGAGCTCACCGTCATTCCTCTGACGCCACCAGAGACCCGAACACGACCATGTGGGCCAACCCTGCGGATGGCCAACAAAACCATCATAAAGACTTTTGGCACACAGCGAGTGCTGGTACACCTCGGCGGTGAGACCTTCCGCTGGGATTTAACACTGGCCACGGTGGAGAAGTCACTCCTCGGTGCAGACTTCCTCCAATCCCACAGCCTGTTCGTAGACCTCAAGGCCAAGTGCTTGGTGCACGCCCAGACGTTACAGATGATCCAACTCACTGCCACCAGCACACGGAACCAGCAAATGGCCACCGTCACCACTCCCAACGACACCGCATTTTGGCCGAATATCCCTCCATTCTCAGGCCCCAGTTCATGTCCACGATGCCGAGTCACGGTGTGCAGCACCACATCATGACACAGCAGCATCCCCCCCCCCCACCCTACACGAGGGCCAGATAGATGCCTTCCCCCAGACAAGCTGTAGCTGGCCAAGGAGGAGTTCAGATGTATGGAGAAGCTGGGGATCATTCATAGGTCTGACAGCCCATGGGCCTCCCCTCTGCACATGGTACCCAAGGCCAAAGGGGACTGGCTGCCTTGTTGGGACTACCAGCACCTCAACGATTCAACTACCCCAGACCACTTCCCAGTCCACCACTTACAGGATTTTACAGCCAACCTACATGGCGTGACCGTTTTCTCCAAAATTGACTTTGTACAAGGCTACCACCAAATCCCCGTCCACCCAGACAACATCGGAAAGACAGCATCATCACACCTTTCAGACTGTTTGAGTTCCTACACATGCCTTTGGACATAAACACAGCACAGACCTTCCAGCACCTCATGAATGCAGTGGACAGAGACCTGGACCTTGTTTTCATCTACCCGGATGACATCTTCATCGCCAGCAGGAAACACCAGGAACACACTACCCACCTATGCAAACTCTACTCCTGCTTGACTGACTCTGGCCTCACAGTCAACCCAGCAAGTGCCATTTCGGCAAAGAGAAGATCGATTTTCTAGGCCACAGGATCACCAAGGATGGAGCCAGAGAACATGGAGGCCATTCGGCAGTTCTCAAGGCCTAACATGGTCAAGGGCCTTCAGGAATTCATCAGCATGGTCCATTTTTACAACCGCTTTATACCCACTGCAGCATGAACCATGCACCCCCTCTTTGGCATGATGATCTCCAAACAGAAGGACTTGGCCTGGAGCGAGGAGGCAGCCACAGCTTTCAAAAGGACCAAGGAGGCCCTAGTCCACACCACATTGCTGGTCCACCCTAGAACGGACGTCCCCACCTCCCTGACAGTCGATGCATCGGCCAGAGCGATAGGGGCAAACTCGAACAGCTGGTCAACGGACATTGGAAGCCATTGGCCTTCTTCAGCCACCATTTGCGGCCCCCCCTAGTTAAAATACAGTGTTTTTGACCTGGATCCCTCTACCTTGTGGTCAGGTACTTCCATTATTTCCTTGAGGGCAGGCTTTTCACCATGTTTACCGACCACAAACCTCTCACCTACTCCTTTTCAAAGGTTTCCAACCCCTGGTCGGCACCCCAACAACACCACTTGGCATACATCTCAGAATTTACCACCAACATTCAACACCTTTCCAGGAAGGAGAATGTCATTGCTGACGCCCTCTCAAGGCAGGCCATCCAGTCGTTGGCACCAGGTCTAAACTATTCCAAGCTTGCATGGGCGCAAAAGACGACACGGAGACCCAGGCTTTTTGCACAGCCATTACCAACCTCCACTTCGAAGATAGCTGTCGCACCCGTCCATCTAAACCACAGCACGCATGGTCGCTGCACAGTTTGTATGGCATGCCCTACGCAAACAGGTTACTGAGTTGGCCTGCACTTGCACACATTGCCAGGCTTCCAAAGGCCACAGACACACAAAACCACTTAGCCGATGATTTGACCACATCCACGTCGATATTGTCGGTCCTCTGCCTGTTTCACAAGAATCCCAGTATCTCCTCACAATGGTTGACCACGCCACCAGATGGCCTGAGGCCATCCCCCTCAAAGACACGTCCACAGATTCCTGTGCCAGGGCAGTGCTCACGCACTGGATATCCCAGTTCAGGACACCAGTCCATATCACTACGGACAGAGGGGCACAATTTACCTCCGCCTTGTGGAGACAGTTTGCCTCCCTCCTCAGCACAAAACTCCACCACACCACCGCCTACCACCCACAGACCTTAAATCAGTGATCATGGCCTGCCTGATAGGACCCAACTGGATGGATGAGCTCTCCTGGGTGCTCCTTGACATCCGGACAGCACCCAAGGAGGACCTCCAGGCCTCCTCGGCTGAGTTGGTATACGGACCCCCCTTAACCTTTGCCATAGAATTCCTTCCCGCCACCAAGGGCACAGACACAGAAGGAGGGGCAGCACTGCAAAACTGAGGGACAGATTGGGCTCCCTCGCACCACGGACACCAGGCCACCTCGATGCCCGCAGACTTAAAGACAACTGACCATATGTTAGTTCACCAAGGTGCGCCCTGATTCCCCCCCCCCCCCCACCCCCCAGCAACCCTACAAAGGTCCCTACGAGGTGGTTAGCAGCAGTGGCAGCACATTCACATTAGACATTGGGGGCAGGGAGGAACTGTTCACATCCTACTGCCTGAAGCCTGCACATCTTGATCTCACTCAGCCAGTTGCCCTACAGCCAGCCAAGCATAGGGACAGGCCCCCAAAGGCAAAACCAATACAAGACTAAGGGGCACAGGACACTATCACTGGTTATGGGGGGGTGGGGGGTAATGCGGGTTGTGTGGCAGAGCACATCAATGATGGCAGGCAAACCGGCTCTGTGCGTTACGGCCGTGGCAGCAGAGCAGCCGCGTCAAGATGGCACCATCGTGGTCATCTTTTCTGCCGGCTGGGTCGGGTCCACATGCACTCGGGGTAACGTCATGACGTCGTTTCCAGTGTGAGGGTAGGACCTACCCGTGGCCTTATAGGCACAGGGCGGGCAGTTTCAATAAACAAACAGAGTGCAAACGAGCCCACTGGTTACTGGTTTTGCCCTTCGTGACCCCATTTAGCTACAGGAGCCCATTTTTGTGAGAAAGATCCAGCAAAGTGAAAGGAGATCATTTGTTTCTTGGTTGAGAGATAAATATTGCTTGGCAATCTTGGAGAGCTTTAGTGTCTTCAAAAGGATCTTGAAGGAGCAAACAGTGTTTGGTTTTAATGTCTCCTCTGAAAGTGTGTACCTCTTACAGCATGGTCCACTCCCAGTGCAAATAAAAATACTGCAGATGCAGGAAATCTAAAATAAAAACCAAAGATTCAGCAGGTCAAACCACGTCTGTAGGAAGAGAAACAAAATTAACTTTCAGGTCAAAGACCCTTTCTCAGAACATTCGGTGAAGGGTTTCAACCTGAAATGTTCGCTCTGTTTCTTCTCCCATAAATGCAGCCAGAACAATTGCACATTTCCAACCTTTTCTGTTTTTATTTTAGTCCACTGATGCAGAGCATCAGCCAAACTTTGCGCTCACATCTCTGGAGTAGGACATAAGCCCAATATGTTCATTCTTGGATCTTGGAAAAGAAGTCTCACCTCTGAATTAGTGAGGCGTGGATTCACACCCAACTCCTGTGATGAAAACAGAACTATCAAGTCTAGTCTATGCACTTCAGCTCTGAGGGACTGCTAAAATATCAGAGAGGCCATCTTTCTGGTGAAATAGAAAGGGTCTTGAGCAGTCTAAGGATTTATGGACTCTGCATTGCATAGATAAGGCATTTCATCATCCCTGTGGATAAGACTTTTCACGGACAAGGTATTGCACATCAAGGGCATTTACACAGGTAGAAAATTTCATGGCCTTGACAACACACAAGCAAATTGTTACAAGCACCGAGCAGTAAAACAAGTCAAACCTTACTCTGGCCAGGCCTGTGCACTTCCCGCAGAATGTGAGTCATACCAGCTTTATATCCCATAAAAGCCGTTAAATGTACTGGCTTGCTTGGATCATCCTTGGGCCAGCTTTTCACTTTCCCTCTGTGCCTGGAACTTCTCTTTCGTGGAAGGAATCCCGTGTGCCCATGTCTGGGGGCTGAAAATTTGCGATGTGACTGGAGACAGACAACCAATTAATTAAAAATGTCCATCATCCAAAACATCCACAGCACCAAGAGAAACTCTCGATCCTCTGGGAAAAGTTTCATTCACGTTTGCAGTAAAAGTAGGAACCACATAAACTACACATTCATGCCTACTTTTACAGTTAGTCCAAGAAACTCCCACTTTTAAACACACATTTTAAAGTCAAGAGAAAGGATACAAACCATAATGCGGACGATACAACAGCGGACTGCTGAAAGGGTTTTTAAGTGCTGAAATAAGCTAATACTTAAGATGTTATTTAATATACAATCACAAATTTAGCTCCTGGCTCTATTTGCCATGTATTGATTTCAGGAGCAGAGTGGCAGCCCAAGTTTGACATCACAGCAGCTGCAAGCCCTGAAGCACCAGGTGCCACTGTCACTGTTCCCTGCATGACAAATAGCTATTGGCAGCTTTGGAAGACTATTATTTGAGCCATTCTCCTTCACAGGATATATTACTCCTGAAAATAAAGTAAGTATTAATAGTATTAATCAAATGGTATGTTTAGCATGTTACTAAAGATAACATGGGTTCATATTCATGGAATTACATAAAACTACATATTGTCGTCTTTATTTACAACAGGGTCCACATGCAACATCTAGTATTAGAATGAAAAATGTGCTTCATAAGTTCTTAATATCAAACAAAACTAATTATTTGTGAGACAAGAGGAGTTCGAACAAACACACTTAGTTTCCTCGTCAGCTATTTATGGAACCCTCCACAATCCATGGCGCAACTCTTAAAGACTTGATGGCTTAAAATAATAATTATTGTTCACAACCAATATTATATAGAGTCCATTGTTTCCATCTTTCCTACAAAAAACATAAACTAATTTAATGCCTACAAGTTTTAGAAATGTAATTGAGTCACAGGCTTTTGAATTCTGTTTCGTTGCTGATGTTGAACTCACAAGTTCCACAGATGTTTTTGAAGTACCATCTGACCAGATTCGGTACCTCATCTTCATTAATAGGCTTGTGTTGAATTGAGCAGCAGCAGGACATTCCCCCCCCCCCCCACCCCCCCATCCCCAGAACTCTTTCTCATCCTGCTCAGGCTCCTGGATGTTATATCGTAACTGCCAAGATTTCTAACTTAATAAGTCTAACCGGTCCTACATTAGATGTGGGTATTTTGTACTTCATTTTCTGCACTTACTATGCTCTCCTTTTTTAAAGCTACTTTTACTGGTGCAACTTTATCCAAAGTTAAATTCCATGCCTTAGATTTGTCATGATCAGTTGTGAGTTTCGCTGACTCATTCTGCAATACTATCATGTTCTTAATGGCCTTGATGTCTTGTATTTTTGATGGTCTCTCTTTCATCATCAAGGTTATGTCTTAAAACCTACCTACCTCCTGTACATTTTTCATATAATTTTCAATGAATTGAACTCAAATTTTGGGTTGGCAGTGCTACTGCGAAATATTTGATATGCCTCCCACTTTATTTCAAGGCTTTCTCACTTTATAAGACCAACCAAATGATTTGGTTGTAGATAAAGTCTGTCTCGAGAATCATAACTGCAAATTTCTGCCCCTCCACAACCACCGCTCTTCATTCATAGAGATGTGGGACAGGGACCTTCGGTGGGACAAGAGCAGTCATTCTTCTTTCTTTTCTTCTTTCTTTGGCTTGGCTTCGCGGATGAAGATTTATGGAGGGGGTAAATGTCCACGTCTGCTGCAGGCTCGTTGGTGACTGACAAGTCCGATGCGGGACAGGCAGGCACGGTTGCAGTGGTTGCAAGGGAAAATTGGTGGGTTGGGGTTTTCCTCCTTTGTCTTTTGTCACTGAGGTGGGCTCCGCGGTCTTCTTCAAAGGAGGTTGCAGCCCGCCGAACTGTGAGGCGCCAAGATGCAAGGCTGGAGGCGATATCAGCCCACTGACGGTGGTCAATGTGGCAGGCACCAAGAGATTTCTTTAAGCAGTCCTTGTACCTCTTCTTTGGTGCACATCTGTCTCAGTGGCCAGTGGAGAGCTCGCCATATAACATGATCTTGGGAAGGCAATGGTCCTCCATTCTGGAGATGTGACCCACCCAGCGCAGTTGGGTCTTCAGCAGCATGGATTCGATGCTTGCAGACTCTGCCAGCTCGAGTACTTCGATGTTGGTGATGAAGTCATTCCAATGAATGTTGAGGATGGAGCGGAGACAGCACTGATGGAAGTGTTCTAGGAGCCGTAGGTGATGCCGGTAGAGGACCCATGATTCAGAGCCGAACAGGAGCGTGGTTATGACAACGGCTCTGTACACGCTGATCTTTGTGTGTTTCTTCAGGTGATTGTTTTTCCAGACTCTTTTGTGTAGTCTTCCAAAGGCGCTATTTGCCTTGGTGAGTCTGTTGTCTATCTCTTTGTCGATCCTTGCATCAGATGAAATGGTGCAGCCGAGGTAGGTAAACTGGTTGACCGTTTTGAGTTCTGTGTGCCCGATGGAGATGTGGGGGGGTGCTGGTAGTCATGGTGGGGAGCTGTCTGATGGAGGACCTCAGTTTTCTTCAGGCTGACTTCCAGGCCAAACATTTTGGCAGTTTCTGCAAAACAGGACGTCATGTGCTGGAGAGCTGGTTCTGAATGGGCAACTAAAGCGGCATTATCTGCAAAGAGTAGTTCACGGACAAGTTGCTCTTGTGTCTTGGTGTGAGCTTGCAAGCGCCTCAGATTGAAGAGACTGCCATCCGTGCGGTACCGGATGTAAACAGATCCTGTCGGAAGAGGCCTGTGAGGCCTTCAGCCACATCAAAGGCAATATTGCCAAGACTGTGATGCACGTTGTTGACAAATCCATTCCATTCCAGGTGGAGAGCAATGTGTCTGACTTTGCCCTTGCCACCACACTTAACCAGGCAGGCAGACCTGTAGCAATTTTTTCCAGTATCCTCCAAGGCCCTGAGATCTGGCACTCCTCCATCAAGAAGGAGGTCCAGGCTATCAGTGAAGCAGTACGGCACTGGAGGCACCATCTTGCCGGCAAATGATTTACCCCTCTGACTGACCCACATGCAGTCATTTTCATGCTCAATAACAAGCAGTGGGGTAAAATCAAGAACAATAGGATTCTGAGGTGGAGAATCGAACTCTTCACCCCGTTTGGATACACCAGCTATATTCATAGCGACTGAAGGTCCTCCTTCATGAGTGATGAGCTCTGCCAAAACCTGCTGCCCAGAGATATCTTCATGAGCAGGACCACCAGCTACAACAACAGAGGGAATGGTGAGGTTGAAAGGGAGAAAGGCCCCGAGGTCAAAAGACCTACCTGTCTCCCACTGGCAAGAGGTCCTCCCCGAAGTGCCCACACAATCAGATCCCTCCTGTGCACCGTCACCAATGCCACATGAAAGGTTGTTTCCCTTCTCCAGGAAGTCTGTGTCTGGGACCACGCTGCCATTCTAATTGACGAGTCCAGGGCCAGTCCTGCTCCAGAAGGATGTGAGAAGCCGTAAGTCTGAACCACTCATTGAGAGGGTCTATATCCTCCACGCCAACCCCTAATATGCCAATGTGGCATACCCGGATGGGCATGAGGACACTGTGTCCATCCACGACCTGGCGCATGCAGGAGATCCCACGACTCTGGCCAACCAACCAGTACCCTATGACATACCATGTCACCCTACCCCAGCCCCCACCCTAAATGTCTTAGTTCAGTCACTAGACACCCTACCCATCAACAACAACCAGACCATCCAGGAGTTAACAGCTGAGCCACAGCCAGAGCTACGACAGTCACAACAGTGGACAAGACTACAGGACAGACTGAATTTGTGATGGACATGGAACCCAGTTCACACCTCTTTTTAAAAGAGGGGTGAATGTGGTGGAACCACTATTAGTACTGTTTGTGTGTGTATGGCTGGCCTGCCCTTTGCTGATTGTACCCCCTTGATTCCCCTAATTAAGGCAGCAATACCATAACCCCTTCCCCAGAACAAGCTCAGGACTCAGGGCAGCAACACGAGATGCGCCTTCTGTTTATGGTAATAAAAGCATATCATTCAGGTAACTTCTAGTCTTTGGAGTTGTGGTGATACAACCACTACTATAGCTGCACTTCTACTGGCCTGCTGCAGGGGACAACCATTGTATCTGCAGGTAGGCAACCTGGGAGGCTGGCCCCACCATGCCATCTGTCATTCACCAGGCCATATAAAGACTTGAGCTGGCCTCTTCCTAAATCAGTCAGGTACATGGAACCAGAGGCTACAGAGACCTGGTGTTCAACTTTAAGCTGATTACAGCCTGTAGTACAGTCTTCTCGAGTTCTGTGTCTGCACCACAATTTAATCAGCTTAACATTTTGAGGTCCATGGAGAGATTCCTCACCCTTGAGAGGCTGGACACAGACAGAGGCGATCCACACTCAAGCAGAGGTCATCAATATGAACCAGAAGAAGTTCATGGTCCTATGCACCAAACTGGGCCCCCGTGCTTTCCGGGCTATCAGAGACTGCACAGACTTTGAACCTGCATTGGCTACCCTGGAAGGTATGTACCGGCCCCCGACAAATATACTCTACACTCAGCATCAGAGTACAGCAGCCAGGTGAGAAGGCTGATGATTACCTGGGGGCTCTGCGAGAGCCTACCACACCCATGCACCATTGAAACTGACGTGACTGCTGAGGAAGTGGAGGGACTCGTCTGAGATGCATGCATGCGAGGGCTGCAGTCGAGAGCAACTCAATGGAGACTGTTGTAGGAGAACAATGCCTCCCTCATCAGGATCATGGAAGTTATCCGCTCCCTTGAAGCTGCAGCTCACCATGTGGAGGTCTTCAATGTTTGCCTCCCCCATTCACTGGCCTGGCCGACACCAATGACAGCAGCAGTAGCTGAAGGGCCCCACAAGGAAGAGACGATCACAACTGCCGACGCCAGCTGCCACTATAAGTACTATGGGTCCTGGTGTGGGTCCCGGTGTGGGTCAGACAGGCATTCCTGAAAGAACTGCCCCGCGAAGAACTCGCACTGGTTCCGGTGCGGGATGAAAGGGCACTTTGCTAAAATGTGCCTCCCCAAACCTACCGGGAGTGCTGCAACCCTCCGCAACCAGCCGGGAGTACTTCCCCACCCTCTGGGTCCCTCATGTGCGAGTGCGGGCGATGTCATTACCCTGCCCATCGCTTCCGCCCGCACCGATGTCACTTCCGGTCCGGCCGTTGAACTACGCTACTGTCTTGTGCTTACCATGGGCGCTGCCATCTTTCACCATCCAACTACTGCCTGCACAGATGAAATCATTTCTGGCCGAACCTCCACCCACAATGGTAATGTCACTTCCACCAGGCCACCGGGCTGAACTGACGCCATATGCATCCCCTGGGCGATGCCATCATGGGCCAGCCGTCCCCCATCCACACTGACCCGAGTCACACCAGCACACCGACCAGACATCATGGTCAACACGTGTGTGCACAGAACTGCGCACTCGTCACACCCCACACTCCAAAGGCCACCCACTGGCTTCTGCTCACCAAAACCATTGGGGAGCAATGACTCAGACCACAGCCTCACTCTTGCCTTCATTGGCCCACTCTCCCATTTACTGTCCACAACACAAAGACCAGCGACCATTCCAAATCCACCTGCGCACTTTCCACCCTTCAGGTATCCCTGCCATCCCTTTTCAATTACCTAATGCTGGACTGCAAACTAATTGTGGCCAAAAGCAGGTGCTACTGTGCAGCCAACTGGGCCTTTATCAAGGCTGAGGTGAGATGACTCCTGGCTGAGGGAGTTATAGAACCCAGCAACAGCCCCTGGAGAGCCCTGGTCCTAGTAGTAAAAGGGGGCAGCAAACCGAGGATGGTTATCGATTATAGCCAGACCATCAACTGGTGCTCACAGCTGGACGCCTACACATTGCTGATGTGGTCAATGAGATCGTCCAGTACCAGGCCTTCTCCACCATTGACCTGAAGTCGGCCTATCACCAGCTCCCTATCCATGCCTGGGATAAACCTTATACTGCCTTTGAAGCAGACAGACGCTTCTACCAGTTCCGTTAGGTCCCGTTTGGGGTCACAAACGGAGCCTCCATTTTTCGCGGGAGATGGACCGTATGGTAGACTGGCACAAACTAAAAGCAACCTTCCCATACCTGTTCAATGTCATCACCTGCAGCCACAACCAGCAGGACCACGATGCCAATCAGGAGAGATTTCTCCAGATGGCAGATGCCTTAAACCTCACCTAATAACAGGGTGGTGTGTATGTTCAGCACCACCGGCCTCACTGTCCTGGGTTGCATCATGGAACATGGTACCATCAGTCTCAACCTTGAATGCATGCGCCCACTAATGAAACTTCCCCTTCCCCACATGCTCAAGGCCCTCCGCAGGGGCCTAGAGCTTTTTTTGTATTTCTCCCAGTGGGTCCCCCGCTTCTCCAACAAGGTCCGTCCACTAACCCAGGCCACCACCTTTCCCCTCCCCGCAGAGGCGCAAGCGGCCTTTGCCTGCATTGGACAAGACACCACCACGATACATACTGTGGATGAGACTACCCAATTCCAGGTGGAGTGCGATGCCTCTGACGTTGCCCTCATTGCCATCCTCAATTAAGGGGACAGACCTGTGGCATTTTTCTCCAGGACCCTCCACAGTTCAGAGCTTGGGAACTCTGCCATCGAAAAAGATGCCCAGTTGATCATGGAAGAAGTCTGCCACTGGCACCACTACCTGGCAGGCAGGAGGTTTACCCTTCTCACTGACCAGTGCGCGGTGGCATTCAATTTCAACACCACCCACAGAGGCGAGATCAAAATCGACAAGATCTTGGACTGGACAGTCGAGCTGGCCACCTTCAGCTACAACATCCAGTATAGGCCGGGGAAGCTCAATGACTCCCCTGATGTCCTGTCCCAGACCTGCACCAGTGTGCAGTCCGAACAGCTTCAGGCGCTGCACAACACCCTTTGCCAGGCGGGCGTCACATGCCTATACCACTTCATTAAGTATAGGGACCTCCCCTTCACTGTCCAAGAAGTCCGGACCATGACTGCTTCCCGCAGGGTCTGTATGGAGTACAAACCGCACTTCTTCAACCCACCACAGGCCCATGTAGTAAAGGACACTCGGCCCTTCAAGCGACTCAGTATCAACTTCATGGGACCACTGCCTTTCATGAATAAAAATGTCTATTTCCTCTTGGTTATAGACGAATACTCCTGTTTTCCCTTCGCCATCCCTTGCCCTGACACCTCCACCGCTTGCTTTGTCAAGGCACCGGCGCAGATCTTCACCATGTTCGAATACCTGGCATTCATCCACAGCAACCAGGGGTCTAGCTTCATGAGTGAGGAGCTGCACCAGTACCTTGGGGTGCGAGGCATCACAACTAGTCACACGACTAGCTACAACCCCAGGGGCAATGGGCAGGTTGAATGCAAAAATGGGGTAATCTTGAAAACACTCCTCCTGGCCCTGAGGTCAAAAGGATGGTCCATCAACTACTGGCAAGAGGTCCTCGCAGAGGCATTTCACGCCATGTGGTTGCTGTTGTGCACGGTTGTACCTATCAGACTCCTCACAAACGCCTTTTCTCCTTTCTTAGGAAATCGGCGACTGGCATCTCCCTGCCAGCGTGGCTGACTTCCCTCGGACCAGTATTCCTCCGTAAGCATGTGAGGACCCATAAGTTTGACCCCCCTGGTCGAGCAGATGCACCTCCTCCACGCAAACCCAAACTATGCCTACATCCGGTACCCCAATGGACGGGAGGACACCGTCTCAACCAGGGATCTGGCATCATCAGAGACCCAGCCCCCTCACCCAGCCCATTCAGGACTCCCCTGGGGATGACGCCTGCCTGCTGCTTCTCCACAGGACTCCACCCCCTGCGGACCCGCCCTGCTCCTTCACACCCGCTCTGTCAGGCACTATCCCACTTGCGCCAGCAGTCGCCCTGACCAACCCAGATCCATCTGATCTTCAAGTGGCCCCACACCCACTGACCATTGGCCAGGAGCCTACCCTACCATGGTCCCAGCGACAAAGGCAACCACCGAACCGCTTGAACTTGTAAATACACTTGAACAACCCCCACACCCCACCAAATCCACCGGGACTCTTTTTCGAAGAGGGTGAATGTGGTGATACAACCACTACTATAGCCGCACATCTACCAGCCTACTGCAGGGGGCAACCACTGTGTCTGCAGGTAGGGAACCTGGGAGGTTGGCCCCACCATGCCATTTGTCAATCACCGGCCCAGATAAAGACTCCAGCCAGCCCCTTCCTAAATCAGTCAGGCACATGGAACTAGAGGCTACAGAGACCTGGATGATTCAAGCCTGTAGTACAGTCTTCTCGAGTTTTATGTTTGTTCGCTACACCAGAGCACAGCACAGCCTCAGGAGTTATTAATAGTGCATCACCATGCCTCCTCCTCCTGCTTGCTGCTGTGCCCTCCTCCCTTCTTCACCTATAACCTCCTCCCTTTGGGATCATGCTTCTCCCCCACCACTCCCACCTTTACATTTTCGTCTGGAAGCCTGCCAACATTTTTCCATACCTTGATGCTCAAGCTGAAACATTGGTTCTGTATCTTTATCTTTGCTGTATAAAGTTTGACTGTTTGACTTCCTGAGTTTCTCCAGTGTTGTGATTTTACTTTTCCCTTCTACACTGTGTTTTCCTTGCCATACTATGTTTTGGGATATCTATCTGGATGGCTACAAACTCTCACTGCAGCTGACCCTAAGCTTGAACATCAAGGGGTCAGCAAGGGAAAGGATAAAGAACTTCAATTCCTGGGTGTCACCGTCTCTGAAGATCTATCCTGGGCGCTCCATGTTGAGGCAATCATGAAGAAGGATTGCAAGCATCCCGACTTATGTCACCAAAGCTTCTTGCAAATTTCTGCAGGTGTACCATGGAGAGCATTCTTGACATTTAGGGCCTGAGCCTTTCTTTAAGGATGCTGCGAGACTGGCTGAGTTCCTCCGGCATTTCTGTGTATTTTTACATCACCATCATGGGCACCAAGTAAGGTGGCCATTTTCAAATTTCCATGAAGGAGGGCATGCAAGGTCAGCATCAGAACAAGTCAAGGCTGTGAGAGATGAGTAAAACTAATATGAAAATATGAGAGATGAATAAAGCCAGTATGAAAGGATAGATAATAGATAATAGAATGTAGGAATAAAGTTAGTCTGAATAAGATAAGGGACTTCTAGTCTTAGACAGAATCAGCAAGTTCTGCATATAAGAAGTTAGTAAGTCCTGAGGGTCGGGAAGGTGTGAATAAGGACAATAAGGACAATGACATGATGGGACACCGACAGGATACCCCCTGGTCCTCCAAGTTCACAGAAACAGCACATAGGCAGACAGGATTGCCTAATGCCAAACTCATCCAGGAGGCAGAAGAATGTAAGGGGGAGGGTACCTCTACACTGAAATAAACTGTATAAAAGTTGGGTGAGCCCCAGTGTGTGTGTGTATTCCCAGGGTAAGGGGAAGCATCCAACTTTGCATTGTTGTATAATAAATGTTCTTTGTTCTCAATTTTTGTCTCGAGCAAATTCTGTGAAGGTACTTCTGTTTCTCACAAGGCCATTAGGATAACCGTCTGGGGGTAGGGGACAAACTGCCGTTAGAAGACTCTCTTGTGGGGGGGGGTGGTTGCTGTGATTATATCGCATGCTGATGCTAGTGACACTAGTGTTGCAGGTGGGGGGGGGGCACAATAACTCATTTGCAGGGGAAATGCCAGCGAATGACACCCCCCCCCAACCTTGGCGCCGGCCCTGGGGATATGGTCATAGCTATCATATACAGTCTGTTTCAAAATAAAATTTAAACTGTATTGCAAAAACAACAAATACAAACAGATGATCACCTCATTTATTTTAATTAAATAAAAATTCTAACATGAAACTTTTTTTACCGATATAAATCCAGCAAAAACCTAGCTATTTCAACAAATCAGTGATTATCTGCTAGAGCCCTTTTTCCTATTCAATGATTTAACATTCTGCATATCACATACTTGTATTCATGCAGTATAAATAAAGAACAAAATGTCAACCGCTCTGTCTCCAACTCTCTACACCTCCAATATATTAGTATAATGTAAATTTATGTAACGGTCAACAAAATATCTGGAGCCTCACTTACCCTCCTTCAAAGACCCCACATGCACCAATTGGCCCCAGTAAATTAACCCACTGGCACATGCACCGGCTGGCACCAGTACTCAAATCCATTGCATTTGCGCCGGTCAGCACTCGCGCATGCACGCAAGAAGAAACATGGCTGTGCACAGCCTACAGCCCCTGGGCAGCCGCTGTTGCCACATTTGACAGGTAAGTGTCCCCACCAAATGGAGGAAAAATTAACGTCAGGCTCGAGGTGGTGCCGGACAGAGGACAGAAAAGCCGGACTATCCGGCCACCCTATCTACAAGAGGCAGTGTCTCACGAAAGCAGCCTCTATCCTCAAGGACCCTTACCATCCAGGCCATGCCCTCTTCACACCGCTAGTATTTGGGAAGGAGGTGGAGGAGCCTGAAGACGAGCATCCAACGGCACAAAGGCAGCTTCTTCCCCTCTGTGAGAAACAGAAGTACCTTCACAGATTTAGCTCGAGACAAAAATTGAGAACAATAACAATACAATGTTATTGTATAACAGTGCAAAGTTGAGTGCTTCCCCTTGCCATGGGAATACACACACATTCTGGGGCTCACCCAACTTTTATACAGTTCATTTCAGTGTAGAGGTACCCTCCCCCCCCTTAACATTCTTTCGCCTCCTGGATTGGTTTTGCATTTGGTAATTCTGTCTGCCTACGTGCTGTAATCTTGAAAGACCATGGGGTATCCTGTCTGGGTCCCATCATGTTATTGTCCTTATTCATGAATCTGCCTTTGTCTTTATTCACACATCTCATCCCCCAGGACTTACTAATTCTATGTAGAACAACACCCAACCCCAACCAACCAATTTTCCCCTGCAACCGCTGCAACTGTGTCTGCCTGTCCCGCATCGGACTTGTCAGCCACAAACGAGCCTGCAGCTGATGTGGACATTTACCCCCTCCATAAATCTTCGTCCGCGAAGCCAAGCCAAAGATAAGACCCTTATTCTATTATACTTGCATAACCCTTCCTCACACTCTTATCGGAATTCATCCCTACTCAACACTTACTTAACTTCCTCTAGTCTAGTCTATTATTCTTTATTTCATTCATACTAGCTTTACTTCCTATATTCTATTATCTCTCACAATCCACCCTTTTTCTTTAATTATGCTTAGTAAATTCTCAACTGGAAGCTTGGTCTTTTTTCCAGCGAGTCAGCAAATGAACTGCAATCTCAGCATCATATGCAGATGGAGTTTGGGAAACATACATGCTTTGGGTTGCAGTGATCTGATGAAGGGTCCGTTGAATTAAACACTGCACACAATTCATTAGGCAGGGAAGTATCATGATGGCTAAAAATAATGAGTCCAACTGCTATAAGGGCTGTGTGTATCCACCTCCAGTCACCAGTAAAAAGTTCAACTGCCTGACCATTGTGACCGTTGTCATCAATCGATCTTCCACAAACGCCGCCCTCAGCAACCAACAAGTAATCGAGAACCAGGAGGTTTTGATAAGCTATAGCTCGTATCTGTCGTTGATCTTCAGCCAATAAATCCAAGGCCGTCGCTGTCTGTTTGGTGATAATCTCCAAAACTGCCTGGAGTCTGATTAAACGGTTTAAATGCCAAACAGCTGTGGTACTCTGGAGCAGCTTGAGCCGTTTACAACTGGAATCCCCCTTATAGTGTTGGCCTTTAGCCTTCTGAATGTATTTGTGACCCAAAGGATGATTTACAAGATGCCAAGTTGGGGGGGAGCGTTTATTGTTACCTAACCTGTGAGTAGCAGCTTGTCTGTGAGTATTAGCATATATACCCCCTTTATCCCTACTCCAAGTATAGCCCTGACTAATGTTCTACCTATCATTTTCCCACCATCTTCTTTGTACCATATTTTTAGCACTCATCTCTTTAATATCTGTAGAGGCCGGGACGCAAACCCAATCCACTCCCCTAGGGCAGTTCTGTTTCCCTGGTCCATGTTGGGATCCTAAATTAATCCATACTAAATAAGGTACCCCACTATGAATACACTCTATACCTGTGCCCTGTCTGCATTCTAAAGGTAAACTTGTCCATCCCTCAATGTGCTGCCCCTTTTCCAGGAGGACTTAATACACTGTGTACACTTGGGTGGTTTCCCAAAAATTGGGAACCAGCAGAAAAACAATACAGCAAATAATAAAAATAACATTACAGCACTTTTTCCCGGCGTAGCGTAACTTTCAGACCAGAAGGATGTGAGACTGCATGCCAGGTGGAGGGTATATTATCAACGTCTTTAGTTCGTGGATTAGCTTGTTTAATGCGTTGTATGTGAGTCCACCCCTTTTCTTTTGTTCGCACTGCAGTGTCTGTAATCAGAAGTACACAATAAGGGCCGTCCCATATCGGTTTTAGTTTATGGTCTTGCCACGCTTTTACATATACCCAATCACCAGGTTTAACAGAATGAATAGGATAGTCCAGGGGTGGGTTCTGAGCTAATAAACCCTTCTGTCGTAAGTCATACAGAGAAGTAGAAAGTCCCTGTAAATATTTAGATATGTACTGGTCATTTGCCTCAGGGATAGGGGTATCAGTGTGGAATCCCATGTAAGGAAGACCAAACATCATTTCATATGGTGAGACAGCAAGGTCCTTACGAGGAGCTGTGCAAATCCTGATTAAAGCTAAGGGTAAGCATTTAATCCAGGAGAGGCCAGTTTCCTCATGAAGTCGAGTGAGTTGATTTTTCAGGGTCTGATTCATCCGTTCAACACGGCCTGAACTCTGGGGGTGCCATGGGGTATGTAACTGCCAATCTATTCCCAGGATTTTACACACACCCTGAAGTACCTGAGAGGTAAAATGTGTACCTCGATCTGACAATGGTTTGAATAATGCCATAATGCAGAATAACAGTCTCTAGTAATATCTGGATAACGGTGCTAGCACGATCATTAGGGGTCGGGAAAGCCTCAACCCATCGAGTAAAATGATCCACCATCACCAGGAGGTATTTATAAACCCCTGTCTTAGGTAATTCCGTGAAGTCAATCTGTATTCGTTGACATGGGCGTACGACTATATCGCGACCGCCAGGCATTACCTGGCGCATGACTTTCTTATTTACTCGCTGACAGATTGGGCATCCCCGAGTACTTTGCTTGGCTATGGTGTATATTCCCGAGCAATTAAAGGACCGTACAAAAGCATCAACAAGTGCCTGTGTTCCCCAATGTGTCTGCTGGTGGAGCTGATCAATAATCTGATGAGCCAAGGCTTTGTTCAGTACTTGGCGTCCCTCTGCCGTCCACCACAACCCATCGGCAGTTTGACGCATTCCATGGTCTTTCATATAAACTTCCTCTTCCGGTGAAAAGATGGGAGTCTTTTGAACCTCATGTGGGGTAGGGAGTAACAGCTGCATGTCTATTTTTTCTGTGAGTGCAGCCTGTTTGGCAGCTTCATCTGCCCGTCTGTTCCCCTGTGCTTCAAGACTGTCAATAATTTGATGGCCCCATGCATGAACTACAGCTATCTCCTCAGGTAACATAACACCATCTAAGGATTGAACAATTAAGTTTTCATGGATCAACTTTTGACCTTTCCCAGTTATCATTCTCCGCTCTTTCCAAATCTTTCCAAAGGTATGCACTACACCAAAAATATACTTTGAGTTGGTATAGATTGTGCCCACCTTTCCCTCCAAACCCTGGAGAGCTCTACAGCGGGCATATAATTCACAGGATTGTGCCGACCAATGTCCGGGAAGATGACCGGCTTCAATCACAACTCCTCCATTCCCATCCACTACACTATACCCTCTACCCCTCCTCTACCCCTCCCTCTGCTCTGGTCTCTACTTCCCCACTCCCGGCCCTCCTCCCAACGTCCAAGAGCTGGCATACAGCTCCTAACATTTCTCTGCTGTCCCTCCACAACTTCCTTGACTGCCTGCATCAAAATCTTAGCCTTTCCTTTCTGTTTATCTTCAGACCTCTGGACGTATGCCCTTTGTGCGAGCTGTAAAAGCTGCCTGTCCCGCATCGGACTTGTCAGCCACAAACGAGCCTGCAGCTGACGTGGACTTTTTACCCCCTCCATAAATCTTCGTCCGCGAAGCCAAGCCAAAGAAAAGCTGTGTTATTCCCTGTTCATACCAATTCTCTGTCTTTTGTAATTTCTTCCTGACATCTGGGGCTGAATTAGTAACAAAGCCCGTCAATACCAACTGTTCACCTGCTGGGGATTCTATATCCAACCCCCCATATTGCTGTATGGCCGCACGCAATCTATTCAGAAATGCAGAGGGGGTCTCCTCAGGACCTTGGGGAACCTCAAATGCCTTCTTAAAGTTCTGTCCTTTTGGAACAGACTCCTTCATTCCTTTTATTAGATTAATGCTCTACTCCTCCATTCGTGTGCGACCATCATTAGTATTCTTATCCCAATTCGGGTTTACCAGGGGGAATTTAAGTTCCCCAGGTATCGCCTCTAATCCCCTTTGGTGTTCCCTATCCCAGACTCTAATCCCTGCCTGGCGAATCATTCCACGCTCATCCAGAGTGAATAGAGCCTTGAAGATCGATATTAATTCATCCCAGGTATATATATTCGGTCCCAAAAATTGATCTAATTGTTCTGCACATCCCTGAGGGTCTTCTATCAGGGAGGTCATTTCCTTCTTAAAATTGCGTACCTCCGTTCTAGTCAGAGGCACATTTACGAACCCAAGACCCCCCACATCCCCTCCCATGGGAACCTCTCGTAAAGGTCTCATCCAGTTAATTTCTGGCTTATCCCCTCCTCTATGATGTTTAGGTTCCTGCCCTCCGGGAGACAAATCAAAGGGTTCTGCCCTTCCCTCCCGAAGGGTCTCACACTGTTCTGAATAACCCTCATAATCAAAGTCTCCTCCCTCTCATGTCATTTGAGGCGGTAATCTTGTACTCTGTGAGCGGGTCATCATACCACCCCTACTTTCTTCTTCTTTCTCTCACTGTGGAGGAGGAGGGGAAGGTAAAGAAGGGTAAAGCGTAGGTGAGAGGTGGGAGATAGGACCCGGCACAGGGGGAACATAAGGTGGAGAAAGGGAATGTAACACATCCCATCCTTGTATTTCAGGGGCAGAAGGTTCCTCATCCTTCTTGTACTTACATTCCTTTTCGCTCAAAATCATTTGATCAAACGATCCACTGAGCCAACAGGCTGCATATTCTCTGCTCTCGGTATTACCTCCTTGATTTTGGTAGAGCCAGATGTTCAATCCCTGACACATCCAGTCCTCGTCGGATCCGAACTTTGGCCAATATACCGAACTCCCTTTTATCGGATTCTTAACCCATTCCTGACAGCAATACCTGACCATGGTCTGTTTATCTTTCCCACGGGTTTTCCCCGCACCCCAATCAGATAACATTAATCCTAACGGACTATGTTTAGGTATCTGATCATCCCGTCCTTCCTTTGGACTATTTCCCTTGCTACTCACACCTCCCATACTAACAGGTAAGTAAAATTCCTCTTACCAGGATCCAGTAGCTATTCCTAGCGCGCTTCCTTAACGTTCTCCCGTCGTTTGTTCTCAATGCCTCCTTTCGGATATCACTCGCTTCGTCCACTGACCAGTCACCCGTCGTCCGGGAGTCCAGCTGAATCAGCCGGGGTGCACCTACTCTCGTTGTTGGGCACTCTGTCAGTGGAGGGAGTGGGATCCCGGACGACCCCCATTTGTGAGAAACAGAAGTACCTTCACAGATTTCACTCGAGACAAAAATTGAGAACAAAGAACATTTATTGTACAACAGTGCAAAGTTGGGTGCTTCCCCTTACCCTGGGAATACATACACATACTGGGGCTCACCCAACTTTTATACAGTTCATTTCAGTGTAGAGGTACCCTCCCCCCCATAACATTCTTCTGCCTCCTGGATTGGTTTGGCATTTGGTAATTCTGTCTGCCTACGTGCAGTTTCTGTAAACTTGAAAGACCATGGGGTATCCTGTTTGGATCCCATCTTGTCATTGTCCTGATTCATGAATCACTATAAGACCCTTCCTCACACTCTTATCGGAATTCATCCCTGTGATATAGAGAATTTAGGTTAAAAAGACTTAAGTTAAAATGTGATGATTAATCATAAACAGGGAAGCCAGAACGGACAGAGAGTTTACTAGCAGTCAAGGACAGAAGGAGCTGCTGAATATGTTTTTTTTTAAAAACCTATCTTTTCATGGTCATAGTGAGAGACATGCAGGAGACAAAGGATTGATAAGAAGTGTGAGAAACAGAATTCAGTGAATGTAGAGTTCACAGCGTACGTAACGAACGTGATAATTAATAATGCAGTTATACTTAGAATGTTTTTGTAATACTAACCAATTAAAACAGTATTAATAAGAAGGGGAAGGGCAAATAATAAAGGTATAAAAATCAATGCACTGTATGTATCGGGGCTTAACTGGTGAGAAACCAGTTGAGTCCAACTCTGCAGACTTGTAAATAAAGCTTGTCGTGTCATCAGTTTTAAAGAGACTCATGTGTGAGAAGTTTTATTTCTGACAAATGGGGACTCGTCCGGGATCTACACTCCGGCCGTGAGGGGAGGCGAGAAGAGGGACATCGGAGGCGGTGCACCCCGCTGAGTTCAGCGGCTCCTAGTCCCTTGCTCGTCGCTTCGGGCGGCTTGAGCGAGTGGTATCCGGACAGGGTGACACGACAAGACGGAGAGGAGAAGGGTGACGGTTCAATCCCCGGGAAGACACCGGTAAGTGACGACTTACGATTGTGGTGTGGGGATTGGGTAACAGGTGTAACGGGATACACCTGTTTGGATAAAAACCTAACGGAATAGATTAAGTATAGATCTTTTGTCGTTGTGTGAGGACCCTGTCGCGGGACTCTAGGATAGACCCCAGGGAAACCTCGGCGGTAACCGAAGGAGGGACAGCACCTCCGACGAAGTGCCGAGAAGAGAGGGGTCAACCCCAGGAAAACCTCGGCGGTAACCGAAGGAGGGACAGCACCTCCGACGAGGCGTCTGAGAGGAAGGGAGTAGGGTCCAGAGCGAGAGGGTCCTCAGCAACGATAAACAGATCTAGGTGGGAAAATGGGAGGATCAAAATCTAAGGGCTCGTCTGAAAATTCAGGACAATTCCTGGGAGTACCCCTTGACAGCCCTTTGGGGAGAATGTTTGAAAATTGGGATAGTAATAGATATCGGGACAAAAACAAGAAAAAGATGGTCCAATATTGTCTCCTTTGGTCAAAACAACCTATTAAAGGTTCCTCGGTCTGGTGGCCGAAATTTGGATCTGATGAGGATTGGGTTAGACAAGCATTAAACATATATGTAAATTCGAGACCAAAGGTGAATCAAGAAGAGTCAGCATATGCATTTTGTTGGGTTCCCTGGCCAGGATCCTTAACAGAATGTTTTAAATTGAGAGTGGCAGGAGAAAAGAAATGGGAACCTCTGGACAACCTTCACCCTCCTTATATTCCCCCGGTGCCTACTGCGCCCGAGGAAAGCTTATTACCGGAGGGGAAAGGTGATGAATCTGATTGCCCCGAAGGGGGCCGGGATAAAAAGGATGAATTAAGGGAGTCGGACCCTAAACTTCCACCGGTAAACCGACCCTGGACAAGATCCCAGACTGGTCCAGGACCATCAAAGTTTTCAATAAACCTAAATCCCCTGAGAGAAGTTCCTATGGGAGGACCGGGAGGGGGAACGGGATATGTGAATGTTCCCCTAACTAGTACAGAGGTGCGGGGATTTAAGAAAGAAATGAAAAAGTTATTGGAAGATCCTATAGGACTGGCTGAACAGCTTGACCAATTCTTGGGACCAAACACATATACGTGGGAAGAGATGCAGGCAATAATGGGAACATTATTTTCACCCCAGGAGAGGCAGATGATTCGACGGGCTGCCCTCCTCATGTGGGAATATGAACAACCTGGGGACCCTAGACCCCATGAACAAAAATATCCCCTAAATGAACCCAGGTGGGACAAACGAACACCCGAGGGATTGGCAAGTATGAGACAATATAGAGAGTGGACAATTAAAGGGATACGGGAGGCTGTGCCAAAGGGTCACAATTTTACCAAGGCATTTGGGAACCACCAGGGGAAAGACGAGTCCCCTACTGATTTTTTGGAGAGGGTGAGAAAGAATGTCCAACAGTATGCTGGTGTGGACCCTAGTACACCAATGGGTGAACAGCTTATTCGAATTGAATTTGTTTCCAAATCATGGCAAGACATTAGAAAGAAACTAGAAAAGGAGGAGGACTGGAGTGAAAAACCCCTAAGTGAACTGTTAAAAAAGGCACAAAAAGTATATGTGCAGAGAGAAGAAGAAGATCAAAAGAAGGCGACAAAGGTTATGGTACAGACTATCCGACAGATGAATGCTGAATCCAGAGGGGAAAGAAAACAAAACCTTCCTCTAAACAATCCAAAATATCCAAGAGAGGGAAGACCCCGGAGATTCGTTAAGTGCTATTACTGCAATGAGGAAGGACACTTTAAGAGGGAATGCCCCCGATACAAGAGGGAATTGCGTGCCCTCGAACTTATGGAAGAAGATTAGGGGTGTCAGGGGTTCCAAATGTTAGGGACCAAATATAAGAGGGAACCCCTGGTAAAACTAAAAATTGGTCCCAAGGGAGAAGAGGTGGTGTTTATGGTGGACACAGGAGCGGAACGAAGTAGTGTAATAACTGTGCCAATCGGAACTGAGCCTATAAAAAGTAATTTGACAATTTCTGGGATAGAAGGAGCTCCCAGAATGGTATCAATAATTCCCCAAGTAACAGTGAAACTGGAAGAAAGAGAAGGGGTACAAGACCTCTTGTTATTACCTTCGGCTGGATTTAACCTCCTAGGAAGGGACTTACAGGCTCTCCTAGGTTTGGGTGCTCTCCCTGTGGACGGAGAAGTGCGAGTCCACCTCTGCGCTTTAAAGGAAGAGGATGAACGGCAGATTGACGAGAGAGTCTGGTATAAGGAGGGAAATCGAGGAGGTCTGGACATCCCACCTTTACATGTCACATTAATACCAGGTCATCAGCCGGTAAGGAAACGTCAGTATCCTATTTCTTTGGAAGGGAGAAAAGGGCTACAGCCGGTAATTGAGACTTTAATACGAGACGGACTATTAGAAGAATGCATGTCACCTTATAACACCCCTATACTCCCAGTAAAAAAGTCAGATGGATCCTATCGCCTAGTTCAGGATCTAAGAAGTTTGAATGCTATTGTTCAGACCCGCCACCCAGTGGTGCCTAATCCCTATACTATTATGAGTCGGATTCCCCCAGACCATGAGTGGTTTAGTGTTATCGACTTGAAGGATGCCTTCTGGACTTGTCCGTTAGAAGAGGAAAGTAGAGATATGTTTGCGTTTGAATGGGAAAATCCATGGACAGGTAGACGGAGACAGTTTCGGTGGACTGTATTGCCCCAAGGGTTCACTGAATCTCCAAACCTGTTTGGACAAATGCTAGAACAAATCCTGATGGACTATCCACAATCTGATGATTCCCAACTAATGCAGTATGTGGATGATTTACTATTATCAGGACCCAAGGAACAAGAAATGAGGAGAGAGACCATTAGACTCTTGAATTATCTGGGGAAAAAGGGTCTACGAGTGTCCAGAAACAAGTTACAGTTTGTTGAGAAAACTGTGATATATCTGGGACACCAGATAAGTAAAGGACAGAAACGGATTACCCCTGAACGAATTGCGGGAATCACTAGAATGCCTTTACCCCGTAATAAGAAGGAAATAAGACAATTCCTGGGACTCTTAGGATACTGTAGGTTATGGATAGAGGACTACTCAGTTTTGGTGAAGTTTATGTATGATAAACTGACAAATGAAAATGACTATCCATTGAAATGGACCCAGGAGGAGGACGGATGGTTCGAGGACTTGAAACATCGCCTAACACGAGCCCCAGTGCTCACTCTGCCCTCTTTAAAACAGCCCTTCCAGCTATTTGTCACTCATAACCAAGGAACAGCTGTGGGAGTTTTAACACAAGAAAAAGGCGGTCAGCGACACCCAGTAGCTTTCCTTTCCAAAATGATGGACCCAGTGTCTCGCGGATGGCCGACGTGTATCCAGGGAGTAGCGGCTGCTGCTCTGTTGGTAGAGGAAGCACGTAAACTTACTTTTGGAGGAAAGATGACTGTGTACACCTCCCATTCTGTGAGTGTTTTATTAACACAAACTGCCCATCGATGGCTGACTGATTCTCGCATATTAAAGTATGAAACCATTTTAATGGTTGGAGAAGATTTACAGTTTGCAAAAATTAATAGCTGCAACCCAGCTCAATTTTTATACGGTAGTGAAACAGAGAAAGAGGTGGAGCATGACTGTGTCGAGTTGACAGATCTTCAGACCAAGACCCGAGAAGACCTTTGCGATACTCCGCTGGGAGAAGGATATGAATTCTACATTGATGGCTCCGCCAGATGTGTTGACGGAATGAGAAGAAATGGGTATGCTATAATAGAAGGAAATACTTGGAAAGTAGTAGAATCCACGAGACTACCCGGAAGCTGGTCAGCACAATCCTGTGAACTATATGCCTTGCAGAGAGCCCTCAAAATACTGGCAAAGAAAATTGGAACGATTTACACAGATTCCAAATACGCATACGGAGTAGTGCATACCTTTGGTAAGATCTGGAAGGAGCGTGGTCTAATTACATCAAGAGGAAAGGAATTGGCACACGAACAGATGATTACTCTGACTCTAGAAGCCTTAACATTACCCCAAGAAATAGCAGTGGTCTACATACCAAGCCATCAAAGGGGAGATAACCCGACAGCAATTGGAAACAGACTGGCTGATGAAGAAGCCAAAAGAGCAGCCATGCAACAAGAAGTCCGTTTGCTGACTTTAATCCCAATAAGGCAAGGCATAAAGACAGCTCCCATTTTCACTGCTAAAGAAGAAAAGAACATGGATCAGCTGGGCGCAAGCCAGTTACCTGATGGAACATGGAAAACACCAGATGGAAGAATTGTTCTAAATAAAGAAATAACTCGCAATATTTTAAAACACCTGCATCAACAGAGCCACTGGGGCACCCAAGCCTTATGTGACACAGTGCTTCGAGAATATGTGTGTAAGGGAATCTACACCTTGGCCCAACAAGAGGTGCAAAATTGTTACCTATGCACAAAAATTAATAAGAAGATAATGAGGACAGGGACCATGGGAGGTCAACCATTAGCCATACGCCCTTTTCAACGTATCCAGATCGACTTCACAGAGTTACCTCAAGTTCAAAGATGGAAATATCTGTTGGTGATAATAGATCACTTTACCCGATGGGTAGAAGCCTTCCCAACAATAAATACTACAGCCTCTACAGTAGCTCGCCTCCTCCTAGAGCAGATAATCCCCAGATATGGTATAATGGATTCTATAGACTCAGACAGGGGTCCACATTTTTCTTCAAAAATCCAGCAATTGATTTGTGATGCATTACAGGTCTCTTGGAAATTACATACCCCTTGGCATCCACAAAGCTCAGGGAAGGTCGAGCGTATGAATGGAACACTAAAAATCCAATTGACAAAGTTAATGGTGGAAACTAAAATGCCTTGGATAAAGTGTCTGCCCCTAGCCTTATTGAGAATTCGTACTGCCCCACGAAAAGATGTAGGGCTGTCCCCTTATGAAATGATGTTTGGGCTTCCCTTCTGGAGTACAGTTGAGGGGTGTCCCACCTTGGGGGAAGGGGATATATTTGTTAGGAACTATTTACAGGCACTGTCACGCTCTCTTACAGATTTACGAAAGAGAGGACTATTGGCACAAACACCGCCTCTAGACTTTTCTTTACACAAAGTGGAACCGGGAGACTGGATTCTTATCAAGACCTGGAAGACTGAAAAACTCCAGCCCCAGTGGGAAGGTCCATACCAAGTTCTCTTAACTACAGAAGCTGCAGCACGAACAAGAGAGAAGGGGTGGACACACGCATCCAGATTTAAGGGACCTGTAGAGGCGCCACAGGACCCTGATACGAACTCAGATTGGACTTGTATTCCTGGAGAAAAACCTCTTACCTTACGATTTCGCAAAAAGACTTAATTCACAATGTTATTGTTATGTTCTTTGATTTTTCTTAGTTTGCCTATGTCTTTATCAGGTGTGAAATGTAAGAAATGCAGAGATACAGTGGTCCTGTTTCAGGACCACATTTGGGGAAGAAAGGAAGGTAATTTCATTTCCCATACCTCAGTTCCTGAGAAATGTTGGGCAGAAAATACCACCCAACATCCATATACCCCTTGTGTGGAAAAAGAAGGAAATAATATGGGTCATTATATACAGATTCCTAATACCACTCCTTTCCCTCTTAACGGTTGGAAAGGTGACTCAAGCCCACCATGCCCTGATGGACTCTGGTTTTGCATACACCAACGTACTGTTCCAATGAGAAGTTACACTCCACACTCGAAATTGCCTGTCCCTTTAAGACAGCCGGACTTAGTTCGAGTCCATCCAAATAACCATGTAAGTTTCGGTAATGTAATTGAGGGAGATAACCTTTTTGTAGATCTGGCAACTAAAATTGCAGGAACTTTTAATGTAACTAATTGTTGGGTCTGCGGGGGTCCACGGATGTCAGAACAATGGCCTTGGTGGGGAGAACCTCTCAATTCATTGACCATGATTTCCCGCATTTGGACAACTAACCGAACGAGATCAAGAGAAACCTGGTCTCTCTCTAATGTCCCCTCTGGTTTTTATTGTCTCTCACGAGCCGGCAAATACCCAGTAGGAGAAAGTCCCTGCAAGGCTGTATGGATTCGCATTTCGCCTGGTGTTTTCACTTGGTTTCCTAAACCTCAGACTTGGTTCTTATCCACTGTTTTTAAAACTAATTGCCTACCCCTGTCTAATAGCAGTATTCAGTTTTGGAATTGTACCACTTCCACCATCACAGGACCATACCAATCAAATCCTGTTCTTAAAAGAGTTTGGGAAAGGGGGTATGGAGTATCCCCAAATGGATTATTCTGGGTATGTGGTAATAAAGCTTATACTCGTCTTCCCTCACAGTGGAGTGGAACTTGTTTCCTAGGAATAATCCGCCCAGAATTTTTCCTTCTACCCCACGATCACGGTCATAAATTAGGCGTGAAGGTCTTTGATACATTACATCGTGAACCCCGCTCTACCACGGTACATTTGGGAGAATGGAGAGATGATTGGCCTCCAGAGCGCATAATTCAATATTATGGTCCCGCTACATGGGCTCAAGATGGATCTTGGGGTTATCGTACTCCTATATATATGTTAAATCGCATAATTCGCTTACAAGCAGTGCTTGAAATTGTTACAAATCAAACAGCTATAGCCCTGCAATTACTTGCATCCCAGCAAGGTCAAATGCGCTCTGCTATATATCAGAACCGTCTAGCCCTAGACTATCTCCTAGCCACGGAAGGAGGTGTATGTGGCAAACTTAATTTGACTAACTGCTGCTTACAGATTGATGATAATGGAAAAGCCATTCGTAAAATCGCTGATAATATTCGTACATTGTCCCATGTACCGGTTCAAACCTGGCATCCTTTCCCACAATTTAATTGGATGGACAAATGGTTTGGAGGAACCCGGTGGCGTACCTTCTTGTGGGTCATCGGAGGTATTTTATTCCTCCTACTTATTTTGCCCTGTATTATTCCCTGTCTACGCAGCCTGGTGATTTCCATGGTCGAACAAGCTATGCAACCAGGGGGGATGGGAGACCCTGTAAGACTTTTATTTCAGCGTGAGATTAATGTATCATAAAACATTTCTCTTCCCTAGCTTAGAATCCCCATTCATATCTATACATATATTCAACACATTTTAAAGAGAGAAAGGGGTGGATTGTGATATAGAGAATTTAGGTTAAAAAGACTTAAGTTAAAATGTGATGATTAATCATAAACAGGGAAGCCAGAACGGACAGAGAGTTTACTAGCAGTCAAGGACAGAAGGAGCTGCTGAATATGTTTTTTTTAAAAACCTATCTTTTCATGGTCATAGTGAGAGACATGCAGGAGACAAAGGATTGATAAGAAGTGTGAGAAACAGAATTCAGTGAATGTAGAGTTCACAGCGTACGTAACGAACGTGATAATTAATAATGCAGTTATACTTAGAATGTTTTTGTAATACTAACCAATTAAAACAGTATTAATAAGAAGGGGAAGGGCAAATAATAAAGGTATAAAAATCAATGCACTGTATGTATCGGGGCTTAACTGGTGAGAAACCAGTTGAGTCCAACTCTGCAGACTTGTAAATAAAGCTTGTCGTGTCATCAGTTTTAAAGAGACTCATGTGTGAGAAGTTTTATTTCTGACAATCCCTACTCAACACTTACTTAACTTCCACTAATCTAGTCTAGTATTCCTTGTTTCATTCATACCAGCTTTACTTCCTATATTCTATTCTATTATCTCTCAGACCCTCCATCATCAAATTTCTGAATGGACCACGAACCACTGTTTCTCTTCTTTCGCATTAATCAATTAATTAATTTCAAAGTATAATTTACAGCAATTTTTGCACCTGCTGCCACAGAACAAGATTTTGTGGCCGTGTATTCATGACAATAAATTCTAATTAATGCAATTCATGCCATTAAATTTCAAGGAACAGATGTGATTTAACTCTATTAATGGAAACCAAAATTGGAATAAATTTTAATTAAAAATACATTAAATGTGCTGTTGTTATTTGAGGAAATCTGATATTTGGCTTCCAAGTTTGGCCTGTGGGTAAAACTAGCCGGAATCATGTGGTGTTATCAGTCATTTATCAGACAAGGACAGATATTATGGAAACACTCAACCATTCAAATGTCGTGAACGAAAGAGAAAAAAATACTTTTCAATATAGAGGTTGCGTTTGTCATGGTGCAGAATAGGCTTGGCGCAGCTCGGTTCGCCTCAAGAGCGGCGCCATCGTGTATGTGTCATTGGGGCTCGAGCGGCGCCATCTTGGGTGTGTCCTTGTACCCGAGCGGCGCCATCTTGGGTGTGTCCTTGTACCCGGGCGGCGCCATCGTGGGTGTGTCGTTGTACTCGAGCGGCGCCATCGTGGGTGTGTCCTTGTACTCGTGCGGCGCCATCTTGTGTGTGTCACAGCGCGAACGTCGTTTCTTCGCGCACTGCCATATACTGCGCCTGCGCGGCGTAGTTTCCGGTAGACGCAGCCGGGGCGGGGCGGTAGCAATGCCGGAGGATTGGGACAAGGACGTTTACCAACCGCCCACCAGCCGGACTCCGGTGGCGGACAAGCAGACCGCCTTACCCAACCCCGCGGTCATTGTCGGCAAACTGTTTTACTATGCGGTGGACTTGCCAGTGACAACTTTCCGGGGTGAGTGAGCGTTGCTTGTGCATGAGGCCTGCTGCCCTGGGCCGGGTGGGGGTCTGCCCTTCACCGGGTTCTGCAATGGAAGGGGTTGCGGTGGCTGCCCCACACATACTGCAGATGCTCGTATCTGCATTCAGGCAGGAATTGTGAACACTCAGTGGGTCGAGCAGCATCTGTGGGGAGAAACCCAAACAACCCCAGCTTTTTTAAAGTTTGATGACAGCTGACTGGAGAATCCCAGCTCAGTTTGTCAGGAAACCCATGCAATTCTGTTTATCATCGGCGCAATTGTAGAGGCAAGTCTCTGAGCAACTCCCAGAGGAAGGAGTTGGTTCCTTGCAACACATTGCCATCATTTTGTCATTGTGCCTTGAGCAGCAAGATGCTGGTGTTCACTATTTAGTTTTTCTTACTATAACACGCAAAGGATTAAAATTAATCCAGGTTGACAACTTTCTGAGAAAAATCAGAACAACAAGAAGTTTTTTTTAACTAATGGGGCTGAGATAGAGGGAAACTCAATTGGAAGTGATTGACAGTGGAATCAATGTGCTGGTGATGGAGCGGTACTAATCAGGCAGGCTCCTTTGTCCCAACGATGTGGGACTTCTTTGAAGTTTGGAACCGTACTCATTCCAGGCAAGTGAAGGGCATTGGGTGTGCATTGAAGATGGTGGAAAAGCTTGGGAATAATAGGAGTTCCTGAAAGGATACCAAGGTTTATGACTTTATATGACTGCACGAGTGAAGTTTCTGGGCAATTGTGACTTCGGTGATCGGGGAGTTAACATTTGTAATTGTTTGAATATAAAGGGAGTGTTAATGTAACAAGTAGAAGATTTGTGCCTGGTGTGTAATTTTTAATCAGATCATTGGTTATCTTTATAACCATAGTGCCACTTTACTTTATAACCATAGTGTCTCTTTTGGGGCTTTTCACTCCATGCCTACACTTTCTCTCGGTCTTGTTGCAGACAGAGGTGGATGGCAAGTTTGTGTACAGTCCATAAATTAAACAGTGGGTTGAATTATTTAGCTGCACTTTGGATGGTGCCTTTTGACCCATAGTCTCAAGATTGTGCATTTTGAACTTGAATTAGATTATTTGAAATTTTGTATCCTGGGAGGCCTTTGTTGTTCAATTATTGTGTGTATTTAAAAACTGGGATGAGTAGATTTGTGGTCAGTGAAGAATTCAGAAATTCTGAATTAGACAGAAATTTGATGAAACAGGAAATTCATCTGTAATCCTATTGAATGACTGAGCAGGATTGGGAGGGTCTTAAGACCGGCTTTTATCATTTTTTTTTCTCAATTTATATATTTGTTCCAACACAATTACATTTGAACAAATGTATGCCCTTTTGTCATGCTTCAAATGTATTATTGATTGTGCAAGTATTTAAAATCTTTATGCTAAAGATGCCTCGTGTTGCACTTGTACCAATAATGGAAAGTGGTTATAGGTTGAATATTTTTATATTCATGTAAAATCTCTTTTCAAATCTGGGCAGTACTGCTTAGATAGTGAAATCAAATTTGATTAATCTGGGGACAAGGTGCATGGTGCTTCATTGTTGAATGAAGTTCAACAAAATCTTCCAATGCAAATATCCCCCAAGCTGTTAACTGTTTCTTCCTCCATAGATGTTCCATACCTGTATTTTGGTAAATTTCAAATTCAACAGCAAATCCATTCAATAAAGATCTTTCTTTAGGATATGTTGAATCAAATTTATTGTCAAGAGTGGATACATGACATCTCACACAACTCTGAGATTCTTTTTACTGCAGGCCAGACAGAATTTCTAATTACTGGTATTATTCATCCTGGCCATTTTTATTTTAGGACCAAGGACAGGACTGAACCTACAGGAGAAAGAAAGAATCGTGCGCTGCTGTATAGTGATGAAACAGCGTTGGGAAAGCTGACAGCTGTCAAAAGAGTGAGAGTCATGTTCTAGAATCCAGTGGGCTTGTGGAAAGTGTGCCTGTAATGGAGACAGCGTCCACCACTGGGTGAGGCTGTTGCGCTTCTATTTGGAGGACGCACTACCTGCCAATCAAGGTCAGAAACTCACCCCAAGCCATCAAGGTGACCCTCACGATTGGCCCAGTTGAATCACCTTGGTTCACCCCTGCTAAGCCCCTGCACTTGGCCTTGAGCCATTGGACACAGCCACCAACAAGGCCCATACTAGCCGTATGATTAGGGCCCCCCCCCCCCAGCTTTGCCCCCAGAACCATAAAAGGACCATGTGCTCCTTTGTTCTGTCTCTTTGGACTCCTCGTGGATCGTGAGTATCACCTTTCATACTGGGTTGGGGTGAGTCCCGAGGCTAAGTAACAAGAGCCATGCCCATACTGACCAAGGAGTGGGGGCTCATACAATCACCTAGAGCGTGTGCATTGAATGTGTCTGTTACTGTAACTCTTAGTTTTGTTGGTTACTCCAAAGTGTATATTTTTCCCCCAGCGTACTGTGTATCTGTGTGTTTAAAGGTCTACTTGATAAACCAACCCCCACTGCTTCCTCTTTTATTCCCGAAATAAAAGTTTGTTTTGTACCCTCCACCTCGGTCTGGTTCTTAACCTGTGGGACCCACATGAACCCGAACAACAGCGCCAACTGCTGTCAACCTCGCTCCATCAATAGGGGAGCTGAAGGCACACATTGGGGCATTTGAAGAGGCCAGCGTGTTGAGTTTTCAACAGGTTAGTCTGTTGGTTGGAGGGCAGTCAGTCAGACTGTCGGTGTCTTCATCCAGTAGTTTCAGTGGGAGAAAGGAGACTGAACTACTTTGTTTGTGAGTGCCAGCACTGTTGCCCTCACAGCAGTTTGTGCCACTCTGATACCCAGAATGTGTGTGTGCGACTGACATGGGCTTCCTCAATTCCCTTCCAAGAGGAGAACTTTGTGTGACAGGAATCACTTGACAACCCAAGACTGGGTGTTTACAGGGGAAGACCTGTGTGACAGAAGGTCACTTGTTAAACCTAAAGTGGGCTTCGGAGGCGTGAACCTCATGTAGTGACCAAGAGGTCACTGGATGAAGATTTCCGTGTGAAGAAATCAAAAGTGGTTGTTTCCACATTCAAAACTCAGGAAAATCTTAAGTTTACTGTGATCACGGCCATCTGTCTCGATGTCCAACTAGAAGACCAGTGTGCAACCAAACTAAGAATTCCATTCGTGGAGACCCGACTCTGGGAGCTGTTCCTCTTTGACTGACAGACTTGACGTGAGTGACTTGAGGTTTTGTTTTGAGAGTTTTCTTTTGGAGCTTGGATGGTAAATTTGTTGTAAGCCCCGAACACATGGCAACTCTACATTAATGTTTATTGAGGTAATTCTATTATTAATTTGTTACTAAATTTTGCATTAAACCTAACTCATCTGTTTATGCATCTCTCAATTGTTGCTGGTGAGGCATAACACTGGTAACTGTAAACTACCTAAAGAAAAAATGTAAAAAGAAAAAGGTGTAAAGAAATTGTGCAAATACAGAAATACAAGTATTCAGTAATAATGAGCAAAGTACGGATCCTTAAATTGAGTTATTCAGGAGTCTGTAGGGGTAGCAGCTGTTTCTGAACCTGGTGAAATGAGCCTTGTGGCACCTTTTCCTCTTTGCTGATGGCAACATTAGGAGCAGACCATGTCCTGGATAGTGTGTATCCTTGACAATTGCTGCTGCTCTCGGACGACAACATTCTATGTAGATGCTCTTGTCAGTGAGAAGAGCTTTGCCTGTGATGTACTGGGCTGAGACCACTAACTTTTGCAGGACTTTTTCACTTTGAGGTATTGGTGCCCCTATACCAGGCCATGATGCAGCTGGTCAGCATACTTACCACTACACCTCTGTAGAGGTCTGCTAAGGTTTCTGATGTCATACTGAACCTCTGCAAACTCCTGAGGAAGTAGAGGCACTGGCGTGTTTTCTTCACAATGGCATTAATATGATGGACCCAGGACTGATCCTCCAGGCGAGTGACCCTCAGGAATTTAAAGTTGCTCAGCCTCTCCCCCTCTGATTTCCTCTGGTTTTCCTTTCCTGAAATCCACAATCAGCTCTTTGGTCTTGGTGACATAGAGAGGTTGTTTTTAGTATACCATTCAGGCAAGTTTTTGATCTCCCTCCTTACTTATACTTGAATGCTAATTTATTCTTTTCAGAATGGGTGGAACGCCAACAGAAGAAGAAGTTTTATTATTATCATCAAAATTTCAGACGAGTGCCGGATTTGACGGAATGCCATCTTGGTGATTATCTGTGTTTCTATGAGGCAGAGATGCAGTGGAGAAGGGACTAGTAGGTATCTCTTTTTATTGGGAAAAAAAAATCCCATTGGATAAAATTCTGCAAGTACAGTTTTGCTAGTGGAGAAGAGATGGAGATGGGTAATGGTTTCAATAAAGTGTTAAACTTGGCTTCATAATCAGACATCAAAGTACAACAGGAGACTGGTTTCTTCCTTGATTGTTTTATGATTTTTCTCCTCATTTGCTCATTATTTTGGAACTAGTTTCTCAGCTCACATTGCTCAGCATCCATTCAGTTGTAAGTTTTAGTTATAGTAAATAAGCAACTGCTTGTGGAAGTCTAATATCACTGGACAACAAAGATTTTTGTTCCTGAACATTTTTGGGTGTATTTTATGAATTTTGGGCTGTTGATTATAAATATCACCTTAACATTTCCTATCATATACCTTTTTTAAAGAAATAACCTATTTGTGTGATTTCTTGTCATTTAAAATCTATTTCAAGAATCCAAAACCATCCAAGTGCAGCATTTCATTGAAAATTCATTCACTGCTGATCTTGGTGCAGTTGGTGACGAACATTGGGAAAGGTTTTTACCAGGACATTGATCAGGGCAACTGGAATCCATCAAAGCCAGCTGACTATTGTTGGACACTGATAGGAGAGGCATCAGATGCTGAGTACAAACGAAAATTAGCAGCGAGACATATTTTTTGGGACAGTTGAACTAACACATTGTGTCCACATCATTATGTGATCAAACCTGCTAAATTCAATAAAAGTTGATGTTTCTCCAATTTCCTATGTGATACAGCAAATCTGAAATTATCTTTGTGTTCAGCTTGAAATTGTCTATCAAAATCCCCAATTATTTTTTTCCGGAAGCAAACCTTTTGAAAAATTTGTTGCCCAGTGTATTCAGGTATTACTAAAGCCGCTTTCAGGTGGCCAGAATACCCGACTGTAAAGCTGCCTATTTTACCCCAATGCGGCTGTCAGGTGGCCATCTGAAAGTGGAGAACCCGTCCAGGAGGAGCACTTACCTAACCCTCCTCGGATATGTATATTTTCAGGCCTGGAGAATCCCCCCGATGCACCTGAAAGTAGCACCAGGCAAAGTGGCTCACAGCTTTCAGGGGCCTAGCAGTCCCCACTGCCTGAAGGTCCCCGGCGTGGGATGTCCTGCATCGGCCACTCCAGCCCCGTAGTCCCATGCTGGGGGGCTATCGGGCAGCGAGGAAGGGGCTGTCGGCAATGGGGAGGCGAGCTGTCAGACTGATGCCCCGACTCAGGAGCCGGCATTTGCTCCACGGCACCTCTCTCTGCCTTCAGCGCTTCCACCTGAAAGTCCCTTTGCAGACACCTGCAGCCGCCCCGGAGCTGGAATTCCACCTGAAAGCGGCTTCATGTATATAGACTTTTCCAAACAGTGAATCTTCAAAAAATGAAAACTTTTGTTTTAAATAAATTTCCACACTTTCCTTCAGCAAAGTCGATCAGGAAATTATTAAAATTCTCCAAGAGCGCCTGAGGGCCTGTCAGCAAAGGGAAGGTAACAGCTATGTACAGAACTGTGCCAAGGAGCTGGAACAATTCAAGGAAGCAGCTAAAGGCTACCAATCAAGATGTAAGTGACACCAATTATCTGTGTAAAGAGAAACAAAAGTTAATCTTTTGTGTTGAACATCCTTTGTCAAATCATTGACTCTGATCCATCCATAACTTGGTGTGTAAAAACAAAAATCAAAAAAAAAAAAAAATTTTTTTTAAAATTCCAAAATTAAAATGTGAAAAGTCATCGACTAAGCTGGGAATCCTTTAAGGATGTTTGAAGTAGAATAGGTGAGGGGGAACCAAATGTTGTATTCAAACTTTTGATATGGTACCACACAGTTTAATGAATTTGTGGAACTGGGGGTAGTTCACTGGGATAGACTGAAAATTGAATTGTCAGCAGTTATAGGTAGGATTTAGTGCCTGGGCCCCAGCTATTCCCAATCTGTTAGCCATGATTTGTGCCAGGCTTCTAAAATTGGTAGGATTGTGAATAATATAAAAAGGTTTCAAGGGAATGTTGATCCGCTGAATGAATGGATGAGAACAGGGCAAATGGAAAAACAGAAGTGAAAAGCAGTTTTTTTAAAATTTGGTGAAATACCTGGAAAAGTTTGTCCTCAAAGGTCCTAAATGTTACTAACATTCAGGTGCAGCAGCAGGTCAGGGGGATTTTATTGCAAGAAAATATGAATGCAAATAAGGGTGGCATGGTTGGTGTAGCAGTTAATGCAATGCTGTTACAGAGCCACTTCTTGGGACTGGGGTTTAAATCCCGTGGTGCCTGTAAGGAGTTTGTACGTACACTCTTATGTCTGCATGGGTTTTCTCCGGGGACTCTTTCCTCCCATCGTTCAAAACATACTGGGGGTTGTAGGTCAACTGGGTATAAATTTGGGAGCACGGGCTTACAACCATGCTGTATGTCTACATTTAAATTTTAAGTAAAATTATGTAGACCATCAGTGAAACTGCTCCTGGGATATTGTGCCCTGATTAGAGCAAAGATCCAAGGAACTAGGCTGGTGAAAATATTTGGTGCATGAGGAAAGTGAGTCTGAAAGACTTTATTCTCTAACTTTAGATTGTGAGGCAAGCTCATTGAAGTCAGGTCTGGATATGTGGATTTCAGGATGTTTTGCCAGTGAAGTCCAGAATTGGCTAATTATGTTTGGCCATTTAAGGTGGTGAGATTAAATGTCTTCACCCAGAGGGTGATGGATCTCAGGACTGGAGATCAATTTCTGATTATGGAAGTTATTTGAAATTTTAAAAGTTCCAATATAGTATCTTTACCTAGTTTGAAAGAGTTGTAAATGAATGTGAGATTTGTTGAATTCCTTGCAGTAGCTGGTGGACGTCTTTTTTTTGCTTTCCTTAAACACAAATTGTTGAGTAAATGGACTAACTTTTTTCCTTGTGGACTGTTTCCCTCTTTTAGATGGAGATCTTGGAGCTTATGCTAGTTCCAGAAAATGTCTAATGAAACAGAAACATCGAATGATTGAGGAAAGGGAAAAGGCTAAACAGGAAGCAAAGTCCATCCACTGAACAATGCTGTTGTCATTTTACAATATTTGTGACGTTGAATTGTGCAGAATGCTAAATTTCACGTGAATGTGATTTAAGATGCATAGACCTGCTAAATAAAATACAAAATCTGTTAACTTGTACTTTGTCAATGCTTGTGTTGATTGAGACACAAAGGTTCACTTTGGATTTTTTTTAAAGAGATGGGTTATGAATCTTTAGCAACCTCTGGCTCACACACGTCAAACGCTGGCCCGTTGGCCCGCGATATAATTATATTTGGCCCGCAAGATCATTTCAAAAATGTATTAGAGGTGGCCCGCCCTGCAGCGAGAGCCGATGCTGTTTTTTGGTAATGTCACCCCCACCATCCTGCCCCATTGTAACACGAGAAATTGTAACACAAGAAGTCTGTCAATGTCATCAGCCGGCAAGCCAGTTGGAAGGCTCCCCGCACAACCAGTCACTTCTCCCACCTGTTGAGCGGTGCGGCAGATGGGCGAGCGCCTGTGATTTCCTGTCGGCGCGACGGGCATGGCAGGCTGCGCACGGCCCCCGCGCGACTGGCACCGGACGGCCCTTCCACAGCGCGAGCGCACTTCTCCCGATCGCCATGGCCTTCAGCGCTTGCACCCGCGCAGACCCCAGGGACGGCTGGTTCGGCCCTGCACTTGGAGAGAGATGGTGGCTGTCCACAAAGGCTGATCGGCAGCACACTGGGCCTGAGTGGGTGGGTAAGCAGGGGTGGGCAGAGTGTGTAGGTGAGGAGTAATGGGCAGGGGAAGTTATGGTGGTGCGAGGGGCAGTTAGAGGGAGGGATGAGTAGAAGGAGGGGTGGATAGGGAAGAGGTAAAAGGGGAGGGGCAGGGCAAGTAGGGGAGGGGTGATTAGAGGGTGAGAGACAGGTAGAGGGACAGGTTGAGGGGAGAGGCAGTAGAGGGGGATGTAAAGGATGGGTAGAGGCAGAGCGAGTGGAGTGAGGGGTGAGTAGAGGTTGGGTAAAGGACTGGTCAGGTAGAGGGATGGTGGGTCGAGGGTGAATAGAGGCCTAGAGCCTGAGGAGTGAGCAGGAAATGCTGAGTCCTGATGCAGGCCAAAATGGACACAGCCTGTGAATGCTGACTACATCTCCACAGGGACCAAATAGGTTTCCCTCAGGTCAAGCAAAGGGTGAACTTGAGCTACCTACTCCTGACCTGTAACATTATCCTCCTAAAGTTATATCCTAAAGTTTAACATTACATATGTTGAAATAAGAGAAAACATGCAGATGTTGTTGAAAATTTTCAATAAATATTTAGTTCGGCCCTCGACTTAGTCCAAGTTTTTAATTTTGGCCCTCCGTGAATTTGAGTTTGACACCCCTGCTCTAGGCCTATAAGTAACTGCCATTTAATAAGTACATTACAATGATCATTTTGAAAATAAAAGGGTTTTTTACCCATAGGAAGGATTTCAGTATTTATGTTTCATTGGACTTCTGAGGAACAACCTGACAGTTAAGATTAAAAACTTGTGATGATCTTTCCACAAGTATGCTACATTTACATTTCATATACCCAATTATGATACCCTTAAATTGTATTCTGGAAGAACTTTATTCATTTTGCATCATTTGAAATTAAATTGCTATTGTATTGTTGGACAAGCAGTTCCAATGATCTGCTCCTTAATGAAAAGTACTGTATCTCCTCCTACCATACATTCCTTGGAATGATACATAATGGCTACATTGTGTACCATTTAAAACATACTGCAGGCTAATCTTATCACTTATGAGAGTAATTTGCATTTTTCTCGTACCAGAATGGTCTAAGTTCTTTAAATATTATATTCTAGTATGGAGCAAGTCCTCACACAAAATGACCAAGCACCAGTAATTGGAGAAAAATGGTTGACATTTTGAGCCAAAACCTAAATGGGACAATAAATGATAAACTAGGTAATGTTTTCAGTGCTTGCTTAATGACACACAAGCCTGCTTTTTTTGATAATATTTGCTCAATTATTTGAATCTGGTTATATCAATGTATTTCCAGTTTTAATGTTTTACCCTAGCAAGTTTAAGACTTGGAAATGTCATGAAAAGTATGGCTATACAGAGCCACAGACTGATCACCTTCCAATAGGGTCAACCATGTTTATAGATCATGAGTAACATGACCAAAAGGTTTGCATCCATGGTCCCAATGGAATAGTGAAAATGAGGTGATGCAGATAGTGGCATTCTAATAAGGGAAAGTTATGGAATAGTGAATAGTCTGTGTACACATCTAGAATAGGACGAAAGATCCCCTTAATTCTCCACTACTGAATAACAAAATTCTAATATGCTAGTTTACTTAAGCAATTCTTTCTTGCCTTAACAATTGAATGCTAGTACTGTAGATTTTTTTTACATAGGGGGAAATGGAAATAAGTGGAACAGAATCCATGGCAGGATCAGATACGATCTTATTAAATGTGGAGCAGATCAATAGGTCAGGTGGCCACCTCATGTTCTTAGAGGTAAACTATTACAGGCAAAAACACTCAAGATGCACACAGATCAATCTGTGTGACAGCAGCATTTGAATTGTAATGAAATGGAGTTTCAATTATTACTACTGAATCCAGGATTGATGATCAGTTGACACTAAATCCATTGCATAGACTGAAGGACAAATCTCCTTCCAAAGATCAGGGGTCTTTAACACAAGGTTGCTAATTTCCTCATAATTCCATTAAAAAATTCAATAAAAATTATTTGTTTTTATACTTTCATAAGGACTTTCAAATTCAATAGTGTTTAGAAATGCTATTGGTTTAAATAAAGTAATGTGGATCAGTTGTCTAGAACAATTAAAATCTATTAGTTGCAAGGTAAACTATCAGGTTCAGAAGGGAAAGAACTCATTGAAACCAAATTTTTTTTAAGCCAGGAAAGTGAACAAAAGTCTGATTTTTGGGCTAGAGAGAATAACAAGTATAAAAATTAGAATGTATACCCCTCAATGTAGAAACCTGCAGTACTTTATATTTTAATTTCCACCTCTATTCAATTATTTCCAAGGGTCAAAGGGTAGGTTATATCAGTGTAGTGGGAAACTGTCATCTATTGATCCTGCTCTCAACTTTAAAAATGATCAAAATATCCAATCAACTACATTCATTTATAACAAATTACATTTTCTCCAAAATTAACTCCTATCCAAAGCAGCACAATAAACGCATTAATAACATGAATTAATTTTATTTCATTCTTTTCAGAAATGCTCATGTTGTTGGAGCCACAGCAGACTGGGACCTTTGAACAGACACCCGGGTGTGAGTTTTGGCCAGATGATCAGTGAATTCCTAAAAAAAAAAGATTTTAAAGCTAGTAACACTGACTATGGAATGAACATTAGCACAAAAAAACACACAAGGGTGTTAGCTAAAAGTTAATATAAACAATGTAATTGACTACATTCTACATAGTGTAACCAATATTTGACATACAACTAAAAAATAAAATCTTTAAAATCAACGTCCAAAGCCTTCATCGTAATAAATCATGCTCCACAAAGTCCAGTGTAAGTCAATCATAACATAAATTCATGATCTTGTGCACATCAAAACTCCTTAGGCATCTATAACTCATTTGCTTACCTGGTAAGGAGCCTTGGTAAATACAGTCTCCTTCCAAAGATCAGGGGTTAGATAGCTGTAAGTCTTAGAGACAGCATCAAAGGTCGCTTTAGCTGTAAATAAGCAAAGCAAATTATGCTACAGGATCTAGATTGCTCAGTTTTCAGAATGAAACTTGAAAGCCAGTGTTAAATTATCAAGAGATCACAAGCATTATATTTTGCACAAAAACGAACTGAAATAAATAGCTACATATAATTAGGGTGACCTATGAAGTTATTAACTACCCAATTGTTTTAAAAGTTGTATCAGTCAACAAATCTACTTTCATGTTACTCTATCTTCAAACACAAGTATGTATTACAGACTTTTCTCCATAGGAAGTTAAAATGGAAAACTCAACAAAAAGGTTTTTGCCAAGGCCAGGAACCTGACTTACCAAAGTTGCCCAGTGTGGCGGTGCAGCCTCTGGCTGAGGTGTAGCAATCATCTATACCAGCCATCTGGAGTAGTTTTTTGGGCACCGGGGCTGAGACAATGCCAGTCCCACGGGGGGCAGGAATCAGACGGACCAAAACTGAGCCACATCGACCAGTCACCTGTTTAGGAGGCAATCAAAAGGAAATTTTTAACTTCAAAATACTAGTTAATAAATCACAAAACATGTTTAAAAACTAGCATGTATTTTAAAACTTTACCAAAAAAAGCAGAAAACCATTTGTCGTACAACACAATTATCTGAGTTATTAGATTTCAATAAACTGCTGCAGTGTTATGGGCTCACACATACAGATTAAAATGTTGTAGACAGAATATTAAAAAAATAAGGTGGTGGCATCCCTCCGAGAGAATGGAATTACATTATAGCTGTACAAAGCTTTGCTTATACGTCACCAAGTGGTGACCACTATTTTGGTCCATATATTACAAAAGGCCTTCATAAATTTGGTGTGCAGGTTACATTTTGCTAAGCATTAAATGAGAAATGGAAACTGAAACAAAGATCAATTATCTTTAGATATCAGATTAGCAACTTTTAAAATCCCAAAGTGATACAAGGGGCATGTGATGGTCATAAGTTGACTGCAATTTTCTTGAATGGCAGAGCACCCCCTAGGAAACATACATATCCTAAGCACATTTACATATTCATGTTGATGCATCCACTTCAAAAAATAAATGAACTAAGGCAATTGATAACGTGGTGCTAGGTATCAGACGCCACTTTCTTCAAGTCATTATTAAAAACTAATTAACTCCATCCCATCATGTTGATTTACATTACTGTGCATTTCTGATTAACTGAAAACCGATCAACTGAAATTCCGAATATCTGAAAGTTTCTCCTGGTGAGTCAAGACGTCACATTTTGAAAAAAAGTTGGAAAAGATTTACCCACGGTTCTGAAGTGGAGCTACTAGGAATCAGTTTTACAAAGGAGACACATGTCCACATGTTACACATTGAAAGGATAGCACTGATTATTTTTAAATTGTCATGTTTTGCTATCAGTTACTGCAACTTTGTGATAAATTGCATTGTGGCATTCTCAGAATTTGAATGAATACAAGTGCTCTCTCGCCGCTTGCCTGAGCCACTCCCTCTGTCAGATAACCTTTCAGCAGGGTTGCTGGAATTCTGCTGGATGACAATCCATGTGCAATCACCTATCAATTACAGGTGAGGTGAGGCTTTGGGCAGGTACGGGAACCTCAGGCCCCTGGGCAGGATCGGCGACGGTGGTGGGGAGGTGTCGGGGATCAGAGAGAGCCGATACAAGTATTCTCCTGACGCTCCTGAGCTGCTTTAGAGAAAATTCCCGACTATCCGAAAAATCTGCTCGACTCCACGGTCCTGCCCCAAGCATTTCGGATAATTGGAAACGTACTGTACAAGGCTTATTCATTAAACCCACAACATTCACCAATATTTGAACTTGCCTTGCAAGGTACAGTATGTGGTTTTCCAATTTTGTTACCCCAGTAACCACGTCGCACAGGAATGATTGACAGTTTTGCCAGAATGATAGCTCCTCGAATGGCGGTGGCTACTTCCTTTGAACATTTGACACCCAATCCAACATGGCCATTATAATCTCCGATAGCAACAAAAGCCTGAAAATCATGAGAATAATTAAAATTCATGATTAAAAACTGAATAAATGTGGTCATCTAAAAGGACACAAAATGCTTACTTTGAATCTTGTGCGTTGACCAGCACGGGTTTGTTTCTGTACAGGCATGATTTTGAGAACCTCATCTTTTAAGGCCGAACCCAGGAAAAAGTCAATAATTTCAGACTCCTATACAACAGAACAATGTTTTACATCAGAGGATTAGAAAAATAGGCAATATTTATTAAAAGATGCAATTATTGATAAAACTATTAAACCAGTCAAAATACTCAGAATCTTGATAATTATCATCCAACTAGAGGCAAGGCATTTTCAACAACTACCATGACCCATAGCCATGCATCTGAACAACCAATGAACTGATGCTACATTAACTAAAAGGTATTTAATACTGTAGTCAACCCATTAATTAACTTAATCATCAACTGGCAGCACTTTACCTTAATAGGAAGGGAAAAAAGGTAAATTTCTTCCAATGTCTTGATCTTCATATCTTTCACCAAACGTCCAAGCTTTGTAACTGGCACCCACTGTGGAGGGTTGAAGGAAAGGAACACACATCATGACTTGGCCCCAGGAAGTAGGTGTTTACGCTCAAAAATAGTAGTCATTTGACACGCTCAACTTACTTCCTTATCTTCAGCTTTACCACCACGAGCACCCCTGCCTCTGCCACGACCCCTACCACGGCCTCGACCGCGGCCACGCCCACCAGAGCCGAAACCACCACGAAACCCTCCTCTACCACCGGCGTCGTCCGCCATTTGCTACAAAACAAAAAGGACTTGGGGATCACAGGTTGTAATAGCCCGTTTATATTTCCGGAGTAAAATCCAGAGTTTGATCTATGTAAATGCAGTGTAATGGAACCCTTTTAGTGTAACACTGTGCGATCAGTTTGCAATCCACACATTTATCAACCCTGCAGAACTGAGATGAGCCTTGAATACTGCACAACACCAGGGGCTATCCCTTTATCCATATCTCAGTAAAGAGGGAGATTCAATAGCAACGTGGGATGCCAGATTGATAGAGAAGCAAGATTGAAACTTGCAACAATAGACCAAATACTAGCCCTCATTCTGCCAACCCAAAAAGGGTTGGCAGAATGAGGTTAAAAATATAACGCAGACAAGCAGGCCATTAGATATCACAGGATATGAACCGTGATTGGGGGTTAAACACGAGGAAGGACTTTGCACTCAAATATCCTGTGGAACTTTGGAGCTGAATCGTTGCCCACTGCTAACAAATGGATAGCACGAGCTTCATCCCATCGCACCTCCAGATAAACTGGGCGCGAAGGTGATTCAGGCCAGGCTACTCGGACTCCACGGGAAGGTCCTGCTCTTCACGTTGGGTGCGCGACGTGAACGGGCCTAGTCGGACGAAAGTCAGGAAAGCAAAAAATATCCTCAGCACCCGCTTTATGAGCCGCGCCGCAGCGCTTCCCGGCCTTGGACAGGCGGCGAGGGGGGCAGATTGCCGGGATGGGCCGCCGACGTGGTTGGAGGGGCGGGGGGGGGGGGGAAGAAGCACCGACAACCTCCTACTTACGTGATAATTTTCAATAGAAGGCCCAACTCTCGCGGGCACGGTAATTAAAGCTTTCGGAGTCTCGCGAGAGCACCGCGGTGGAACCCCGGATCGAGCATTCCCTATTTCGTCGGCACTGCGACAATAGGTCGCGGTTATGGGTGATGCATCGTTAGGGGTTAGGCGGCCGGGGTATTTCCACCCCCCCCCCTCCGCAGGCCTATAAAAGAGGCGCTCGGCTGCCGTCCGGCCTCAGGTCTAGTCGGGAGGTGAGCGGGGCCGGTGAGGGTGTGTGTGGCCGCAGTATGTGGTTGGGTTTAGAGTCCATACGGGTATATGTGCGGCTGTCGTGGGGCATAATTATATTGGGCACATTTTAAGCGCTAATTAGTGTATAATCGAGTTAGATAGTAAGATGTAGATAGGATGCGCCCTGTGAAGGCGTGATGTGTGTAGACACGTTAAACTCAATGTTGAGGAGAACCAGTGCTCCTCCCACCGTGGTGCCGATGGGCGTTTGGCCATGTGTGGAGCACACTTGAAAATCACCCACAGCATTTATCGGTTGTTGTCGGTAAGATGCGTGTGCTGAGATTAAACGGCATGCTAAGCTTATTGCCACACTTCCCTCACTGTGGCCAATGAAACCCGCGTGCCAATAAATTTGAAATTGTAAAGCATTGAGGCGAAGGAGCGGGAATTAGTTGAGGATGAAAAGCCTTTGATAAAGTTGGCAAAGAGGAAATGTTTCTCGTGTGTTGATTCCATTTTGCACTAATTCTAGCTCATGAAATTGCAGGGTGGCCAACCTATGGTGCATTCGGTGAGGAGAAGTCGCTGCTCGAGTTGAACTGGAAACATCCATGACAAGTCATGAAATTCATCTAAACCAGAGAATCCCTGAGCAGCCCTGGATGTTTGGCCTTCTGTTGTGTTCTCTATTTTCCATAAGATGCAAGTTGACTTTTGAGCGAACCTTTGTAAGAAGTGTTTTTGTTTGCTAATAAGTTTCTTTTTAGAAATAATTTTACCCATGAGTTCCTCAGCGGAAGTATCAGCAGTATTTGGAATAAATCTCTGCAAAACTTAACAGTGCAACAACTGGATGCTCCCTTAAAAGTTAAGCATGCCCCCTCCCCGACTTTAGATTGGTTATCCTCTGCAACTTGTTTTCCTTTTATTTCTAATGAAGGGTCTTTAAAATGTTAATTGCTGGCTGCTCTGTTTAGCACTTTCACCACTTTTGTTCTTGCCAATCAAGTTTTAATATGTGCAGTGTTATAAGTACTATAGTGTGTCTAAATTTTAATGGGTGAAAGTCTTTATTTCAGGCATCAAAATATGAAGTGAAGTGATTGTCATTTCTAGATTTGTTTGTATATTTAAATCGGGCTGGAACTCTGAGATAGGGAAAATAGTGTAGATGTTGGAAATTTGAAATGAAGCACGATGGTATTATTAAACAGACCTGTTGTCCTCCATTTTAGTTTCATGTTTGGAGCAACATCTTCTGATCAGGCATATTCAATATATTCAACAATGCTCTTTTCTCTATTTTTGGTTGACAAAAAACCATTTCTGCCAAGTCCATATGGGAATTAGAGGAGCAACACCTAATCTGTCTGGGCACTGCAACCTGATGGCATTAACAGCAACTTCTAGACTGCTCCCTGTTCTCCCTCTTTCCTTCACCTGTCTCCTTTCCTCTAGCTCCCCAGCCCCTTCCCTCTCCATTCACAGAACTGTCTCTCTCCCCCCACCTCACCCACCACCATGTTTACAAGAAGCCTGGCTAGTATACTTAATAAAGATATAAACTCTTATTAGAGCTAGGGAGACACTTTGGGAGTCCCCCTGCAGCATTGACTGGCTTTTTGTCCTGGTCAGGTGCTTGGCGCAACCTAACTCACCTCCATGCAAGTGTCCCAGTCATGCTTTCAGTGCAACCCGGCTCATCTTATAAGTGTCCTGGTTAGGCCCTTGGTGTTCCTTTAAATTCAAATCCATTTGCTGCTGCTGTGAGTGTTGTGCTAACTGCTACACTAACCATGCTGCCATCATGATTGTCCCCCTCCCCAAGTTTACAGATAAAGCCTTGTATACTAATAAAACTCTTACTAGGCAGGGTCAGGGAGAAATGTCTCCCCATCAACTGGCTCTTCATCCTGAGTGCTGCCGTTTTATTCAAAAATAACTTTATTCAAACAGCTGTTGTGGGCTGGGCTTTCCACTAGCTGAGCAACTTTGGTTTCTGAATGTAGTCTTTCGTTTCCCAAGTATTTTGTACATACAAATAAACCTTGTTTAGAGGGAAGAGTTTTTAATAGAGGAGGGTTTCTGTTTTCTTCCTTTGTTTTCTTTTGAGATGTTTTGAGAAGTACAAATGATCTGTCTTGTCTTAATCCAATACATGGATTGAAATGTGCATTTTTTAAAAGAAAAAAGGAGAAAAAAAACCCTTTCTCTAAAGATGAGAATGTGCTTTTGATTCTCAGTTAATTTCGTGCCTGTCTCTTTACGAGAACTATTGTTTGTAGTGTTACCATAGTGACTACGATGTAATATTTTGTAATATCTGCCCAGGCTAACAGCTTGCCTTTCCTTCTACAAGATGTGAAGGAAGCGTGAGCATGTGAATATTTTATTTGACCTTTTGTATCTTTCTCTGTTATTCATTGTTATGAAAGATGTGAAGCTCTGTAAAATGTTTATCCATTCTATCAATGAAATAAAACTACATCAAGTAACAGCCACAGTTTGATTTGTTGGATTAAAGAGATTGAAATTTTGGATATGATTTTGAAATATGATGCTCTGAATTGAGATATTAGAATAAGGAAAGTGTCATCTATACCTGCTTAACAATGTTGCCAGATGCTAGATGTGATTTAATATTAAAAGAAAAAATGGAATGCTACGAGTTAGACAATTTGATAACCATAAGATGAAATTGTAAAGTGAGTCATAAATGACCCCCATAACATCTGAAATCTTGTATCGCACACATGTCAAACTCTGGCCCGCGATATAATTATATTTGGCCCGCAAGATCATTTCAAAAATGTATTAGAGGTAGCCTGCCCTGCAGCGAGAGCCGATGCTGTTTTTTGGTAATGTCACCCCCACCATCCTCCCCCTTCATTGCACATCCTTCCCCATTGTAACACGAGAAGTCTCAATGTTATCAGCTGGCAAGCCAGTTGGAAGGCTCCCCGCACAACCAGTCACTTCTCCCACCTGTCAAGCGGATTGGCGAGCGCCTGTGATTTCCTGTCAGCGCAACGGACATGGCAGGCTGCGCATGGCCCACACTGTTCCGTGAAGGCTGACCGGCAGCACGCTGGGCCTGAGTGGGTGGGTAAGCAGAGTTGGGCAGAGGGTGTAGGTGAGGAGTAATGGGCAGGGGAAGTTATGGTGGTGCGAGGGGCAGTTGGAGGGAGGGATGAGTAGAAGGAGGGGTGGATAGGGAAAAGGTAAAAGGGGAGGGGGAGGGGTGATTAGAGGGTGAGAGACGGGTAGAGGAAGGAACAGGTTGAGGGGAGAGGCAGTAGAGGGGCGTGTATAGGATGGGGTGGGTAGAGGTTGGGTAAAGGATTGGTCAGGTAGAGGGATGGTGGGTTGAGGGTGAATAGAGGCCTAGAGCTTGAGGAGTGAGCAGGAAATGCTGAGTCCTGATGCAGGCCAAAATGGACACAGCCTGTGAATGCTGACTACATCTCCACAGGGACCAAATAGGTTTCCCTCAGGTCAAGCAAAGGGTGAACTTGAGCTACCTACTCCTGACCTGAAACATTATCCTCCTAAAGTTATATCCTAAAGTTTAACATTACATATGTTGAAAGAAGAGAAAACATGCAGATGTTGTTGAAAATTTTCAATAAATATTTAGTTTGGCTCTCGACTTAGTCCAAGTTTTTAATTTTGGCCCTCCGTGAATTTGAGTTTGACACCCCTGTTGTATCTGAACTATTAACTGAACAACAAATCTTCTCTATTCAAACAGAACATGTTCTCTATTCAAACAGAACATGTCACGCAACCACTAATGATGAGTAGGTGGGGCAGCATCCTTCCGTTTAAGCAAAATTGCTCATCTCGTTGAAAGAGGCAAAAGAGATAGCAGGACTCTGAACCAAAGACCGAAGAATCATTCTCCCATTGTACTAAGAGGGCCACCAAAAGAGTCAGCATTAGATCTGTTAAACATTTTTGACTAAGCATGGATCTTTGAATAGTGCCGACAGGGTGTTTGCTTTGCAGCCAGCGTCAAGATTCTTCATTTTTTTTATTTTGCTGCCCAAACTATCTTTGCTATAAATCAATTTCTCGTATCATTGTCATGTGGTCATTCATAAACTAAATGCTGGCTTGCACGGTCCAGGCTGTACTGACTGAGTATTTGATGGACATCTCCATTTGATCTTGAACCATGAACACTAGCCATTAATGTAGGTAGTGAATTGAACTAGGTAAAATCATGACTGCTTTTAAAGTTTTTGTAGGTGCTTGTGTGACCTACATTTCTAGCATGTTACACTAATGTACTTGACTTCCATTTTCGGATCTGGGACTTGCACAAGTTTGTGAGCAATGCTAACAATGGAGCCATGGCTGACAATCAGGAATCAAATGTGAATCTTTACAAACTACTTGCCTTGACTCTGGGGTTGATGTTATTACAGCAACCAGTGTTTGAATCCAGTGATGTAAGGTGTTTGTCCTCCCCATGTCTGCGTGGATTTTCCCCAGGTACTCCCATCTTTGAAAATGTACATGGATGTCGGTTAATTTGGGTGGCATGGGTTTAAATGGTTGGAATCAGCTTCTACTGTACTGTAAATAAGATTTTAAATTAAAATGAAATTTAAATTATATTTTATTGAAAAATGGCAGGTGTTTAAGCAGTTAATTAGTAATTGAATAGGTTAACCTTTACAGGAGCAAGACGCATTGTACAGATTTCCACTTAATACAGGCACTTGTGTTCAAATAAGTTCTCCATTTGGAACATACAGGGTTTGTAGGTGAACTTGGATGGCACACATTTGTGGCTTGAAGAGCTTGTTGCTAAGCTGTAACTTAATTTAAATTAAATTGTGAAGAATTTTGTTTTAAATGACTGGGTTGCAAGATTAAAATGCGACTGCAGATCCCAAAATCAGGAGTGGGAAAAATCTGGTGGAATTCAGCTGGTTAAGCAGCAGATTAGAACCCGTCAAGGTAGTGCAAAGGAGAGGATAGTGGGGAGGTGCAGGCACGTGCCAGATAAAGGCAGAGGAAAATGGGGTCAGGTGGAGGAAAAGGAGTTGTACATGGTGAGATCAGACAGCTAGAGGGGCTGACATTTACCCCCTCCATAAATCTTCGTCCGCGAAGCCAAGCCAAAGAAGAAGGGGGTGGTACTGAAGGGAGGAATAGTAGTAGAGAACACACTAATAACATGAAATTGGAAAATTCATTTGAAAATACAAGTTTAGGCAGAAGACAGGGTTCTTCAAATTTGTACTGGGCATCATTCTAACACTGAACCAGGAACTTAAGATTGGCATTACAGATTCTCTGAAACAGTTTGGATTTCATCTTGGAGGAAGCTATCGGAGTTGATGAGGGAACGTACATGATTCTTTGCCCCAACCCGAAGGGATGTTTAAATACCCAGAGGGAGGAAGTCATCCTTGGGGCTTTCAATGTAAACTAGAGGAGCACCTATTTTGGCTGAATAATGGTAGAGTACAGATCTTAAACCCATTTCCTTCTGCGCTACTGTTTTGTTTTTCTTCCCCCATGTTTGTCACCTTTCCCATACAATATACCCTTTTGTTCCATTCTCTTGCATGCACACTCTTCCCCCACCCACTTTAGGTTCCATTTGATCCAATTTGTACTTTCCTAATAACCTCTTGTCACCTTAAACAGGAAAGTCTGCAGGCAATACACAAGTGCTGAAGAAACTCAGCAGATCACACACCATCGATAAGAAGTGAAGTAACCAATGTTTCAGGCCTGAGCCTGAATTGTACCTTAAAAAAGCCTGAGCTTTGTTATTTTTTCATTTCTACAGATGCTGCATGACCAGAGTCTCCAGGATTTGTCTATTGCATTTTACAGGGTATCACCTTTTCAGATTCTACCACTAGGGTTGGTCTCTAACCCTGTTTGGCACTTTCTCATCAACTACCCCTCATTAGTTCACCCATCCTGTAAACCCTGTCCTCAGTAGCCATCTCCCTCTGCACGTCGTCTTATATAGTCATTGAGCAATGGGAGAAAAATAGTCAATGTATCAATTTCCTCTAACGATGGTTTTCAAACTGTCCCCTAAACTCACATTCCACCTTGAGCAACCCTTATGCCATAAGTGCTGTGATTAGTAAGGGATTGCTTAAGGTGGTATGTGAGTGGGAAGGGAAGGTTGAGAACCACTGCTCCAGACCCAATTGCTATTGAAATATTTTTGAGAAAAATTGTCATTGGCCCATTTCCTTTGGCGTTATGAAACCGTGCACATAACGAGTCAATTAGGTACGATTAAAACTGGTTTTCAAACTTTCTTTCCACTCACATACCATTTTAAGCAATCCCTTACTAATCACAGTACTTGTGGCTTAAGGTGGAATGGGAGTTTGGGGGGCAGTTTGAAAACCACAGCGCTAGCACATTATCTTCATCTTGTACTTAAATGTAGGCTGAGATAACAAAACAGTGGCAACATCATAACCCTTATTTTTCTGAATATGTTTTTAAAAAATTACAAAATAGTACATTACACATTAAGAATTTTAACACCTTGTCTACCTTTCATTTAGGCCCACTTGTTAAATTGAATACAATTAAGTAGGTTAGATATAATCTTGACTTTAACTGGAGATCAAAAGATCCACTTTTAAATTTAGTTGTTTGTTGATAGTCATCCCATTTTTTTTTTAAAAAACCACCAAATTAAAAAGTTCAGCAAGCAGTGGTTTAACTAGTGTTGTGGAAAATAGTAAGATTTTCCAATAAAGTGGTTTGTTCTTCATCTGGAAATTTGAGCTTTTTCCACAACAAATAGTTTAAAAAAGACCAATGCTTTTTCTTTATAAATTAATGGAACACCAAACACTGGTGGACACACTTGGAGACCTGTAGCTGAAGTGTGCAAAGAAGCAACATCAATAAAAACCTGATCTGTAATTCTATGTTTAAATGTACAATAATGTAGAATGCCTTGACAAATGCATCAAATGTTATCTGACCAAAGTATTTTCTGTTCTTCTGGATGTTTTCATTAGTGATGTAAATAATGCTGGAAAAAATAGTGGGAAACAGTTAAATCAACAATATACCTCTGTCCAACTCATACAGCTTTGGATATTTTAATTCCTTTTGAACATTACCAGTTAAGAGCACTTGTCTTTGTGCTCCAAGCAAGATCAATGAATGAGCAAATTTGTCATACACCAAGAACTGGACAGACCAATTTTGTGAAATGTGGGGATAAGGGTTTAATTTCAGTTCCAAGAAACTACAGACTTATGACCAATGTTGAATATAACAGGCACAAATATTTCAGATAAGAGCACTGTTCTGTACAGCATGTCCTGTTGTACTCAAGAGGAAACAGTTGCTATCAATGTGTGTGGTGGGGGGGGGGGGGGGGGGGGGGGGCGGCGGAAGCAAGTTTTAGATTTCATACATTTTTAAACACAAACTTGAGTCACAAAAATTTTTGGTTTTAGCATTAACTGAAAAGATTAAATATAATCACAATACAAGTTATGTAAGTTGAAACAGCAAGTGGTATTGTTATGAGCCCAAAGGACCTTAAAACCCAGCAGCAAAAGACATTCAAGACGTGGCTTTTAAAACAAAAGTTATTTTTAATCAACTTCAAACATGAAAATAGAATCAAACTTTAACTTAACTCTATTCTTATACTATACTCTATACTAACCCAAATTACCCCTTCTAATTCTAAGCGCATGTGTATGTAAATTCAAGAAAAGTTCTTTGGTTCAGAGTTCAATCTCACTTCTTCCAAGTTCTCTGATTGCAGGCAATCACCATACTGTGCACAGAATTTAACATATATAAAGTTCACCAGGTTTGGTGCTTGAAAGGTAAATGTTTACCGGTCAGGAAGGTTCTTGTAGGGTTTGCAGAGAGATATTTGTTGCTCCAGGATATCCACAACTGAGGTACCGCCACTAGACACCTCAGGATCTCGCTGATCAAACTTACCCCATCAGGGTCATCTAGATGGCAACCGCTTTCTTCAAGCTACCACAGAATTCCATTCCTTCCTCTATTTCAAGAGAAACATGAGACAGATAGCACTTCCAGCCATCTACTGCTCTGGAACTTGCTTTCATCAGTTTCAAACAGTTTTCCCTGGATTGCACTTTTCAGTTACTTGTCAGTGTCCCATACACTGACTGAACTGTTGACTCAACTCTCTCTCTTTTCCAACTCCCAACTCCAAAGAGAGCATGTGACTCATGTCTTGCAAACCACCCCCCCCCCCCCACCTTCCTGAACAAAACAACAGGATTCTTTCTTCTGCTCCCATCTGTTGTCAGATAAATAAAATCCAGGAGTGACCTTTCTATGAGCACTTTGCAGAAAGGGTACTTACTGATAGACAGCATGACTCCAGCAAGACAATGGTCAAGCATTTTATGACTCAGTTCAATGAACACCAACTTGTTAAATGTGCTTCCATTCTCCAAAGATCTTGGAATGTGAATTCTTCAGTCTTTCAAATAAGATCTGTTTTAAAATGTGTGAATGTATGTAACCTGCTCTAAATCTTATAAATTTTCCCCAAATATTAATATTACAGTAGTATTTTTCCATCTTTTTGATGGTCTCATTAGAGCAGAATGCCATCAGTACGGTTGGGTTTTTGTCGTCTTGGGAGAAATCCAAAGTTCGCCTTGCTTCGCTTCCCAGAATACCTTCGCCATCTAAGAGGAGATAGAGGTAATGAATGTTTAAAAAGTTAACAAAATTTGTGTCCTTTGGGAAAGGAAAAAAATAATGGGGCAAAACATGTTCAAAATTATACCAAACTGAAAATCTAGAGACAAAGGCCGTAGAAAAATCTGATCTAATAAGCTGCTGATCAGTTGCAAACTGACAGGTTTTTAAATCTTATTTTTTCCCCCAATCTCAATATGTGCAAGTTCTATGCCCAAAAATGCTCATGGTTGAGAATGAACATACAAGATGGCATTGTCAAGTGCATGCAGAAGCCCAACATCAAATCATGCAAAGAGCATTACACTTCTCAAACTGTATATTGATTGCCTCAAGTAATGAGTGTAGGCTCTACATTGGAGGTGGCTAACGAGACCTGATACGAGGCCCCAGAAGATTGCTGCTAAAGAGAACATAATGGGTCCCAAGATACCAATTGTAGATAGCTGAAAATCAACATTTTGCAAATGTCCTAAAATTATGATCATACAAAAGCATCATAAAAAGTTCACAGTGGTTATTTAATGAGATTCAGCAAGTCTAATGAAGTTTTCCTGCAATTTTAGAGCCAAAGTTTTAGCAAGTTGGTCACTTAAATCGAGGTCAAATGAATTATTGTAAATAAATTACCTCAATAAATTAAATGTCCATGGCCTGTGTCTCTTTCTGGCAGCAGAACTTTGACTAATTGAATTATTGGAAATCTGTGAAGCAGCATTCTCATTTTCATCATCCAGTTCAAAATACAAATGGGAGGTGTAGGAACTAGTGTTATTTCCATATTGTCTGGGTTCTTGTTCAGTGGTGGAAACACTGTCCTCAATTACATGGTTGGGTGTTGCTTCATCCATCTCTCCATTGTTGTTAACTTCAGATTCAACTGATGGGAAAAAAAAACTTGAAAGTTCTTCATTGCATCTTCAAAAATATTTGTCACATTTCTTAAAGCAAATGTAATTTCAAAATGAATTTCACATCTTTGCCATATGAATTGTTATGTAAATAGAATCTGATCAGCAGAATATAGACTCAAATTCTTGTCTGAACAAGACCAAAAAGCTACCCAAGATGTTAGTCATCCTCTATAAAGAGAGCAGAGTGCCCAATCTCAAGTTTGTTCTAATGTCTAGTTTGTGGTAAAAAAAATTAAACTTGATTGCAATGAATAAAATTCCAAAGCTTTGTTCTTCTTAACAGGAGACTGCAACCATACCATCCTTAGCGTGCTACAAAAATTCCACAGCACATTACAATTTGCTGGAAGAACTCAGTGAGTCAAGCAACAGTGTGAAAATAAATTGATTAAAAGGGTTCTAGCCTGAAACATTGTTCCCCCCCCCCCCATTGATGCTGCTCCACCCACTGTGTTTTTGCAGCAGATTGCATTTTGCTCCCAATTCTCTTGTGTCACCACCAACAAATTACCTCTTCCAAGGCACCAACATTCTCGACCACTGCTGCATATCCAAAGATATCCACTGCTCTATCAACATTGAAAGCATCATGTCAGAGTTCATTGCTATTTAGTACAAAAGGTGCTCCACCCAAGACTGCAAGAAATTGCAGAGATTTGGGAGCATGGCTCAGCAATCCCCACCCCATTCATCAACTGTCTACAACTCCCACCATCTTGGAAAAGTAGCCAACATGTTAAAAGACTCATCCCACCCTGGCCACACTCTCTTCACCACCACCTACCTCTACCCTGTAAGGAAGAAGATGCACAAGCACGAGATCATGTGCCACAAGATTAAAGAAGTTTCTTTCCGACCATATAAGACAGTCCCTTACCGACTGATACATCTGTAACTCAGTACAAGAAATACAGGGCAGAAGTACAATGCAAGCAATATCTATTGGTCTATTTGCAATCCACCTCTATTTTGGTACTTGCAGACTAAACTTTAAAAATGCAAAAAAAAAACCTTGCAGTTCTATATTACTGCTCTCAGATACATTTTTATGAGACATTAGCTTGTATTAATTCAAACAGCAATGATTATTACTACAATTAGTCTAATCAATGTGCAAGGCCTTCAGTTTTTATTTAAATATAAATTAGTTCAAAGGAGTTCTCTGCAGCAAAGAAATAAAATAAAGCATGTTTACTGGGGGGGGGGGGGAGCAACAACTGCACATTTTCACTTGGAAACAAATTTTGATCCTATTTTGGATTTAGCAGTTTTCCATATGACTGACTCACTTTCAGAGTGTACTCCTAAATTGTCCCAAGATATTTTAGTTTGCAACTTCAGAAGCTAATGTCTTAATTAATGAATTTTTAATAGACATACATTCAAAGAAAATACTTAGTTATACAGGTGGAATATTTATAATTAAAGCTCAATTACTTTTAACTTACTCCCTCCCCTCTCAATGTGATCCTTTAATAAAATTAAAAACAAACACACGAGAATAAAAGAAACCTCTGACAAAACAATTCCCCTCCTTTAAAGTATTTGGCAGCAACTACCAGGGGCAGAAAATTTCACCCTGGTTCTCAAATGAATCTTTAAATGGACCAAAGCCAACATGAAAAAAGATCTCAAAATGCAACAGAACTTGGGGCAAAAAAAATCATAGGCCAATTTTTCATATTCAACCATATTTGCCAGTTTTAATCTTTGGATTGTAAAGTTGATGCCAGCTCAGCGTTTCAAGGGAATATTTATTCCTGGAAATGCTAAAAGTTATAAGAAAATCCAAAAGTTATAAGAAAAAAGTTAAAGATGAATATTCTGCATGGCTGAAATTACTGCTGCTTTTTAAAAAAAATATTAAATTTAAATCTAAAACACGATAGAAGTAGGTTCCAGCCATCGAAACCCACGCTGCCTAATTAATCTACTAACCTCGTACATTTTTGAAGGGTGGGAGGAAACCAGAGCACCCAGTGAAAACCCACGCAGGTCAGAAGGAGAACGTACAAACTCCTTGGAGGCAGCACCGGATTCAAACCCAGGTCAGCGACGCTGAAATAGCATCGTACTAACCCCTACACAAACTATGCTGCCATTTTCTGGTATATATGCAAACCATTTTTATTCAAAGTCTGTGACTGTGATTATATTAGTTTTTTCTCAGCAAAGAAACTGTATTGCAGTACATTCACTTTCCTGCCGTTACCCAAATTAGTGATAATCAAAAGCAGCTGCTTTCATGATTATTTACTCTAGTCCTGGTGTAAATTTACTGGTTGAACTCAATCAGCTGTCAAATAAATCATTATGTGCTATGTGACAGAAGAAATTTCTAAACCAGTGAAGGATTTAAAAAATTAGACAATTATAGATTCCTCCCTGGCCAAAAGCTAGTATTTTCCATCCTTCCCATTACATTATTTGAAATAAAATGAGAAACTGAGTTATTCTGTCTCCCCACTTTTCCAGTAAATGCTGTGACAAGGAATGATGTTTATAGTTTCGTGCACAACTACAAAGTTTACTCCATCCTTGTTGCTATTTTGAAACAATGCTCAAGAGTTCAATCTATTCTGTAGGGAGTTGTGATTACTTACCAGTATCTCGACCAGCACACGATTCCAAACGCTGTAGGTGATTGCTTGCAGTCAAACTCTCCACAATTCCTTCGACTGACTTTAAACGGCAGTACATACAACTCAAGCGCATTTTGAGAACTGAAATCTTTTCCTTGTATTTCTTCTTCATGTCCCTGTAACAGTTGTGCTCCTCCAACTGATTCCAGGTAAGTTGCACTCCACATCCCATCCTGCATGGTTCTTTCCAGTGTTCACAAATTTGTTCATGAGCAGTAATGTTCTTATGAAACATTTCAGTGGCACAGCCTTCATACTTGCAGCTCACTATCCTAAATTCACAAGTAGCCTTGTGGATTTTGCGCTGTTCAAGCGGAAATGTACACCGGCAACCATAGCCTTTGTTTTCACACTGAGGCGGAAAAAGAAGCATTTAGCAGGAAAAGAACTCAAGTGCAGTTAGCAGATTTTCTTAAATTGAGAAATTACAGTACATATATCCAGATCTTTTGAAGGCCAGTACAGAAAAAAATAAATGAAAATAGAACTACAACAACAAAAATATTTCCACTTTCTATCACTTGATTTTTTTTTAAATCAAATTTAAGAGCCTATTGATTCCTGAGGCATCACAATGTTATTCAAGGTTAGAATCATCAGCTGAGTTATGAGGAAACAAAACAAAAAAATCCTGGCCTTAAAACTTGAATATATTGTGAAGAAGTGGTCAGGAAAGTCCAATTACATGCGAGTGAACAATTGCCAACATTCCTCAAGGTCCTTTCATCTTGTTCAGATGAGAGCAAGATCATGCTGTGGTTAAGCTAACTGACTACGACACCATGGATCAAAAATGATTGAAGTGTGGGAGCGAGTAAATATATAGTGGTGGGGGCCAATATTACATTTCTCTGCAGACAGCAGCAAGGGTCCAGAAGTCTGTGTGGTCTGTTTACTATATGAGTTTAGGAAATCTGCTCTTGGTTGGAGAGGAAGTTGTTTTAATTATGATGGAACATGCAAATACCAAAGGAAAGTCTGTTATTTAGTCAGTTGGAATTAGTTATCAATTTAAATATAATCTCAAAAATTATTTCCAGAAAGTGAGACAAAGAAAACTAGTAAAAGAAAATAAAGAGATGGAGAGGTAAATTACATAGGCATTTTGCATCAATTTCCCTGCAGATGAAACAAATAATAACCCAGAAGTAGGAAAAGGAACTGAGGGTGAAACTCAGAAAAACTGTAAATAAATAAAGTCACCAGGTAGGCACATGCTATTGAAAGGATTGTTAACTCAATTAGAACTCTCACCTGAACAAGCTGAAAGGACCTTGAGGAATCTCGAGGGACTGGATGGCCTGTTTTCTGTGTAAAAGCCATTAGCGAGTTAACAGATGCTTTGATATTAATTTTCCATATTTCCCTTTATTTAGAGATGTTCTTTTAGATCGAATAAGGCAAATGAAACTCCTTGAAGCCATTATATCAAAGCAGTGAGAAAAATTCAAGATATTCTGCCAATGGTCAAAATCTTTTGTTAAATGGAAATCATGTCCAGCCAATTTATTGGAGTTTATTGAATTAGTGACATGCATGTTGATAAAGGTGGGCTAGTAGCTGTACTATACTCAATTCCAGGAATGAATTTAGCAAGAAGCCAAAGAGTATTGCGGAAAATATAAGCTAACAAAAGAGATAATACTGGCTTATTGGAAACCAAATCAGCCTAAATTTGTCTTTTTTTTCCCCCCATTTAGCACAATTATCTACAAATCTACAACAAGAATCAGTGCTGGGACCTCAACTTCTTACAATTGATACAAAAATAACTTGGAAACCATGATTGTTAAATTTATGATGGTAAAAGCAGACAGGAAGGCAAGTTATGCAGAGGGGCAAAAGGAGATGAAAAATGGGGTGTAGGCAGATTGAAGATCTGGCAAATGGAGCAAAGCAGGAAACAGCAAAGCTAAAAATTGTAGAAAATTTCAGGCAATATTTAAGAGCACAAATTCAGTTATCATCAGGGCACTTAACTCTTAACGCATGCACCAACTGAACTCCCATACACGAAACCACTGTGCATGAGCCAAATGAAGACTTAGAGCATGTGCACAGGAATCAAGATGGCTGCGCCCAGCCTATGGACCCCAGAACACTAACAAGGTAAGTATGCACATTTTGACTCTTACATGCCCTATATCCCTGTTATAGTTTGTCAAATACAACAAAAATCTACGATGAAAAAAAGATTTTATTAAAACATTTGCTTTAAGACTTCAGTACTCCAGGCACGCAGGCAAAATTCCAGCTTATGTCCATCTTGAGGTATGACCAATCTTTTGGTCCTAATTATGGTCATATGTCAAGGACTACCTGTACCACAAGTAGTTAGGGAAGCTAACAATGTCATTAGTAGGAGAGGTGAAAAAACTCCAGGGTTAATATAGGCAAAGAACTGTCAAACACTCCTCATATGATAATCTTTTCATTTCCATATTTATCCTGTGAACCTCATTTGAACCCTCTCCAACTTCAGCACAATTTGTTTTCTTAAATGAGGAGCCCCAAACTGCTCACAATACCCCCAAGTGAAGTCTGACCAGTGCTTTATAAAGTCTCAACATCACACCCCTGCTCTTATATTCTATTCCTCTTATAATGAATGACAGCATTGCATTTGCCTTCTTTACTACCGTTTCAACATGCAAGTTTACCTTCAGGCTGTCCTGCACAAGGACACTCAGGTCTCTTTGCATCTGGGTATTTTCAATTTTCTCCTGATTTAAAATAGTCCGCCTGTTTATTTTTTTCCACCAAAGTCCACTTTCCAACATTATATTTCATTTGCCACTTCTCTTCCCATTCTCCCAATCTGTCCAAGTCCTTCTGCAGCCTCCCTGTTTCCTCTACACTATCTGTTCCTCCACCTATTTTGGTATCATCTGCAAACTTGTCAACAAAACCATTCACTTCTTGAATAGTGGGGTGACATTTGCAATTATCCTGCTCTCATGGACCATGCCAGAATCTATTGATTCCTGAAAGATCATTTCAATGCCTCCACAATCTTTACATCTACATATTTTAGGACCTGAGGGTGCAATCCATCTGGTCCAGGAGACTTAACCAACCTTAGTCCTTTCAGCATTCTGGACACCTTCTCCTTTGAAACAGTAACCACATTCACTTCCCTCCCCTGATACCCTTTGACATCTGAAACACTGCTTGTGTCTTCCACAGTGAAGACTGATGCAAAATACTCATGTAGTTCCTCTGCCATCTCCTTGCCTCATTATTATTTCTCCAGCAACATTTTCTAGTGGTCCTATATCTACACTTACCTCTCTTTTACTCATAATTCACTTGAAGCTTTAGGTATCCTTTGATATTATTTGCTTGCCTACTTTCCTTTGATCCTCACTGGGACATATCTACTCTGTACCCTCAAAATTTCTTTTTTGAATATCCTCCATTTTTCATTTAGTTAGTTTTGGGTTCCTCATTTAAGAAAAAAAAAATTGCTAAAGAAATGGTGCAGGGGGCAAGGGATAAGATTTCTGAACAATTGGGATCTCTTCTGGGGAAGGTCAGACCTGTACAAGAGGGACGGACTCCACTTGAACTGGAGGGGGACCAATGTGCTGGCAAGCAGATTTGCTAGAGCTGTGGGGGAAGGTTTAAACTAGTTTGGCAGGGGGGTGGGGAACAGAGTGTGAGAGCAGTGTCAAGGGAGCATGGCCACCTAGATAGGAATAATAATGACAACAAAGGTAGGATGGAGATTAGGGTAAAAGGTAGAAAAGAGAATATAGGTGAGGGTCATTCTCTGAAATGCATATATTTTAATGCAAGAAGCATAGTGAACAAGGTAGATGAGCTTAGAGCATGGACAGATACTTGGGGTCATGATATTGTGGCAATTAGTGAGACCTGGCTACAGGAGGGGCAGGACTTGCAACTTAATATTCCAGGATACATTTGTTTTAGATGTGATAGATCAGGGGGTAAAAAAGGAGGAGTTGCTCTGCTTGTTAAGGAGGACATTACTGCCGTGAGGTGGCAGGATGGTCTGGAGGGATCGTCCAGTGAGGCTGTTTGGGTGGAACTGAGAGGTGAAGGAGGCATGAGGGTGCTAATAGGGGTGTATTACAGACCACCAAATGGGCCAAGAAAATTAGAGGAACAAATTTGTAGGGAGATAACGTGTATGTGTGAGAATCATAAGGTAGTGATCATGGGAGATTTTAACTTCCCTCACATTGATTGGGATACCCATACAGTTAGAGGGCTGGATGGGCGAGAGTTCATTAAATGTGTTCAAGATTGTTTTCTAAATCAATTAGTAGAAGAACCGACTCGGGACGGTGTAATACTGGATCTCCTGTTAGGGAACGAGCTAGGTCAGGTATGGGACATTAATGTTGGAGAACAAATTGGGTCTAGTGATCATAACTCTGTTAATTTTAGGGTAGTTTTTGGGAAGAGCAAGGAGGGGCCTAAAGTTGAGGTTCTGGATTGGAGAAGAGCAAATTTCGAAGGAATAAGAAAGGATTTGGGGAGTATTGAGTGGGACAGGATATTTTCAGGTAAGGATGTAAATGAAAAATGGAGGATATTCAAAAAAGAAATTTTGAGGGTACAGAGTAGATATGTCCCAGTGAGGATCAAAGGAAAGGCTGGAAGTCATAGGGAGGCTTGGTTTTCGAGGAATATTGGAAATTTGGTTAGGAGAAAAAGGAAGGAGTACAAGAGGTATAAAGAGCAGGGTGCTGAGAATTTGAAGGAGGACTACAAGGAGTGTAGAAGCAATCTTAAGAAAGAAATTAGAAAGGCCAAAAAAAGGCACTAAGAGGCTTTGGCAGACAGAGTAAAAATAAATCCAAAGGGTTTCTGTAGGTACATTAAAAGTAAAAGATTAGTGAGGGATAAAATTGGACCCCTTGTAGATAGCGAGGGTAGGCTGAGTGAGAAGTCAGAGGAAATGGGGGAAATTTTGAATGATTTCTTTGCCTCGGTATTCACTAGGGAAAAAAATATTGAATCAGTTGAAGTAAAGAAAAATAGTGGGGAGGTCATGAAGCATACAAGGATAACCGAGGAGGTAGTGATGGTTATGTTGAAAAAGATAATGGTGGATAAATCTCCGGGACCGGACAAAATATTCCCAAGGACACTCAGGGAGGCTTGTGGACAGATAGTGGGGCCATTAACAGAGATATTTAGGATGTCACTGGCCACGGGGGTAGTGCCAAAGGATTGGAGGGTGGCGCATGTGGTTCCGCTGTTTAAGAAAGGGTCCAAATGTAAACCTGGGAATTATAGGCCCGTGAGTCTGACGACTGTGGTGGGCAAGTTGATGGAAAGTGTTCTGAGGGATGGTATTTACAAATATTTGGAGGTACAAGGATTGATAGGGAGTAATCAGCATGGTTTTGTCAGGAGTAGATCATGCTTGACAAACCTGATTGAGTTTTTCGAGTGGGTTACAAAAAAGGTTGATGAAGGGAAAGCTGTGGATGTTGTCTATTTAGACTTTAGTAAAGCTTTTGACAAAGTTCCTCACAGGAGGTTAGGAAAAAAGGTGGAGGCATTAGCTATAAATAAGGAGGTAGTGAAATGGATTCAGCATTGGTTGGATGGGAGGTGTCAGAGAGTAGTGGTAGAAAATTGTTTGTCCAATTGGAGGCCGGTGACTAGTGGAGTTCCTCAGGGATCGGTCCTGGGTCCACTATTGTTTGTTATATATATTAACGATCTGGAAGTAGGGGTGGAGAATTGGATAAGCAAGTTTGTGGATGATACAAAGATTGGTGGTTTTGTGGACAGTGAGGAAGATTACTGTAGATTAAAAGGTGATTTAGGAAGGCTGGAAGTGTGGGCTGAGAAATGGCTGATGGAATTTAATACAGATAAGTGTGAGGTGTTACATTTTGGAACGGCAAATCTAAATAGGTCATATGCATTAAATGGTAGGCTATTGAGATGTGCAGAGCAACAAAGGGATTTAGGAGTGATGGTAAATAGTACCCTCAAGGCTGATACTCAGGTAGATGGTGTGGTGAAGAAGGCATTTGGAATGTTGGCCTTCATAAATCAGAGTATTGAATTCAAGAGTAGGGAGGTTATGATGAAATTATACAAGGCATTGGTGAGGCCAAATTTGGAGTACTGTGTACAGTTTTGGTCACCAAATTATAGGAAAGATATAAACAAAATAGAGAGAGTGCAGAGAAGGTTCACGAGAATGTTGACAGGATTTCAAGGTTTGAGTTACAGGGAAAGGTTGTGCAGACTGGGGCTTTTTTCTCTGGAGCATACAAGATTGAGGAGGGACTTGATAGAGGTGTTTAAGATTTTAAAAGGGACAGACAGAGTAAATGTGGATAGGCTTTTTCAATTAAGAGTGGGGGAGATTCAAACTAGAGGGCATGGTTTAAGATTGAAGGGGGAAAATTATAAGGGGAACATGAGGGGAAATTTCTTTACGCAAAGGGTGGTAGGGATGTGGAATGAGCTTCCGGCAGATGTGGTTGAGGCGGGATCATTGGTTACATTTAAGGAAAGACTGGATAGTTACATGGAGAGGAGAGGACTGGAGGGGTATGGACCGGGTGCTGGTCAGTGGGACTAGGAGGGTGGGGATTTGTTACGGCATGGACTAATAGGACCGAACTGGCCTGTTCTGTGCTGTAAGTGGTTATATGGTTATATCTTTTCCCTCAAGTTTTTTATTTCCTCTTTTTTGGTATGTATTTATCTTGCACCTTCCCTATTTCTTGCAGACACTCCATCCATTGCGACTTTGCCATCTCCCCTACTAGAGCCCCCTTTCAATCTATTTTGGCAAATTCCTCTCTCATGTCACTGTAATTCCCTTTAATCCACTGAAATCCGACTTTAGTTTCTCCTTGTTAAATCTCAAATAGAACTCTTTCATATTGTGATCACTGCCCCCTAAATGGTTCCTTTACCAAGCTCTCAAATCACCTCTGTGCAATGCACAACACCTAATCCAGTACAGCCTTGTGAGCTCATCAACAAGCTGCTCTAAAAAGCCATCTCAGCCTTCTACAAAATCTCTCAAGATCCAGTTTCAATCTGGTTTTCCTATTCTACTGCATGTTAAAATCCAATGACTATCACAACATTGCCCTTCTGACATGCATTTTCTATCTGCTGTTGCAAATTGTTGTCTGTTAGGAGGTCTATATTTAACAGCAAACAGTGTCTTTTAACCCTTGCCATTTCTTAACCCAACCCACAATGATTCTACATCTTCGGATCCTATGTCACCTCTTTCTGATGATTTAATATTTTTCCTTACCAAATGAGCCACACCGCCCCCTCTGCTCACTATCGATACACTGTGTACCCTTGGACATTTAGCACCCAATATCCATCCTTTAGTCCCGACTCTGCAATGGCCAAAACATCCTACCTGCCAATCTGTAGCTCTACTACAAAGTCATCCACTTTATTTCTTATGCTGCGAGCATTTAAATACAAAACCTTTAGCTGTTTATTTGTTACATTTGACTGTGTCCCTGTAGCATTGCAACGCATTCCCATAGCTGCAATTTTGCCCTGCCTGTCTTTCCACACAAGCTCTCTATCAGCTGTTCCTACTTGGGCACAAACCACCTCTTCCTCTGCTTCACTTTGCTTCTCACCCCCCTCCCCAATGAATCTTTTTTAACTTCCCCCCCCCCCCAAGAATATTGGTTCCTCGTGTTTAGCTGCAACCTATCCCAATTGTACAGGTCACCCCTTCCCCAGAAGATGTTCTCATGACTTGAAACCCTGCCCCATCTCTTCAGCCACACATAGGTCTACTCCATCTTCCTACTCTGACTTTCCCTCTAGCTCATGGAACTGGGAGTAATCCAGAAATTACCACCTTGGACGTCCTGTTGTTTAACCTCTTTCCTAACTTCCTAAACTTACTTTGCAGGACCACTACCCACTCCTGCCTATGCCATTGGAACCTCTATGTACCATGACCTCCGGCTCATCACCCTCCCCATTAAGAATATTCTGTATCTACTCAGAGACATCCTGGACCACACCTGGGGGGCAATGCACTATCTTGGAGTCTCTTCAGTGCCCGCAGATTCTTCTATCTTTTCCCGATTTTCAAGTCCTCCATGACTATTGCTCTACCTGACTTCACCCTTCCCTCCGAGGCTCAGAGTGAGGGGAATAGCTACAGGATTCCCTCCATTGCTTGCCTGTCCCCTTTTCCTCTCCTGACTGTTATCCAGCTACTTTCCCTCTACCACCAAGGTGAGATTGCATCCCTGTAACTCCCATCTATCATATCCTTAGCTTCTGAAATCCCTGTTGTACATCCCAAAAGTGAATTAAATAAATCTGATAGTCTATTTATTTTTTTCACTCCCCTTTTCTCACACCTTTATAACTGAAGCATCTTTCCATCACTGAGTAGACAAATGTCCATTCTTCAAGAATAACTTGAGATTAATGTAACTCCACAGTCATCTAAAAATGAAATAATTTCAAATACCAAATTTTCAATTACATCTCATTCTATAATATTCACAATTTACCTTCATTATCAATCGTCCTATCATGTTGTGGATCATAGGTATCACAGATCGAGTCACACCTTTCACCTTTTTCCTGCAATATGGACACTCCCACTTCCTAGAATACATCACATTAAACACAAGGAAAGTTGAACTTTGTTGCTGAATACATTAAAACCAGTCTGCAAAATACACGACCCACTGAATAGCTTTTATTGGATTTATTTACATATCATGGCCAGCATCTCCAACTTAATAGTTAGTAGTTTAGCCTAGAAAAGCTGGCTTATCTAATGGTTCTAGATCTTTAGCAAGGGTGGATCATCTCAGGACTCAGCTGACCACTGCCATCATCTTTACCATAACTCCAAAGCATCTCTGCCAATGTCCTCGTACTTATCCTGCAGAAGATGCAAATATCTGTAGATTTCCAGCACCCAGGCTAGAAGTTTACTGATGCACTAGGGAGGTCAAATTCAAATGACAAGAAATGAGTACAACATTGTAAAAGGGAAATCTAATAATTTTAATATTTCAATAGTTTGAGTATTTTTGAATGTTCCCTAAGTTATCAACTAGCCAGCAAATCTGGGCAAATTGTTCAACTGGTCTTGGATCTCTTCCTGTGGCTGGGACCACTAATATTTACAATGCTGGAAAACTACTTGGCCTAAGTAGTTGGAAGATTGAATAAAAGGAGATGCTCTTGGTGAATCTGTCAGTCAATTGCATAACTAGATTATTATGGAGATACAAATGTGGGTTTATTGACATATAATTTGCAAGCTTATCAATGCTGACAAGGTGTCGATGTAAGTTAGTGTCATTTGCCTACATTTGTCTAATATCCCTCTGAACCTTCTCTTCCCAATCATGTACGTATCTTTCAAATATTGTAATTGTACCTACCTCTACCATTTCCTTTGGCAGCTCATTTCATGTACCAACCACCTTTTTATGGAAAAATTTTCCCCATAGATCCTATTTAAATATTACCCCTTTCATTTTCACTCCTGGGAAAACAATCCCAGCTTTGAGTCTTCCCTCACAATTCAAGCCATCATGTCCTGACAAAATCCTTATGAATAATTTTTGTACTTCCTCTAGCTTAATCATTTTCTTCCTATAGCATGGTGGCTGGAACCACACAATATTTCCAGTCTTGCCAATACTTTTACAGTGATTCCATGTCTGATGAAGGCAAGAACGCCATACGCCTTCATCAGTTTGTCTACTTGTATTGCCACTTTCAAGGAACCATACACTTTTATCCCCAGGACTTTGTTCTACAACAATCACCAGGGCCTTGCCCATTCACAGTGCATTATCCTGTTGTAATCTTTACACTTCTACAATTTAAATTCCACCTGTCATTCCCCCATTTTTAACGTTGATCTAGATCAGTGGTTCTCAACCTTTTTCTTTCCACTTATATACCACTTAAAAAAATCCCTATGCCATTGGTGCTCTGTGATTAGCAAGGGATTGCTTCAGGCCATATGTGATTTGGAAGGGAAGGTTGAGAACTACTACTCTAGACCCAATTATTAATGAACTATTTTGCTTGAGTAAATTTGCCATTGGCCCATTTCCTTTGGAGTTATGAAACCGTGCACATAACAACTCAATGAGGTATGATTAAAACAGTGGTTTTCAAACTTTTTCTTTCCACCCACTTACCACCTTAAGCAATCCTTTACTAATCACAGAGCACCTATGGCATAGGGAATGTGAGTGGAAAGAAAAAGGTTGAGAACCAGTGATCTAGATCCTGTTGTAATCTTTTACCTGTTTCACACTTGCCTGATTGCAATGCCAGCATATGCTGGGGATTGTACTAGGGGTCGAGGCCGTCAATCCCCAGTGTGAGGTGACATCATATGATGCTGGCATTGAGCTGATTTACTTTCACACTATTTGTATTTTCCTTATCCAAATCTTGACTTCAGTCAGTTTTAATGCCTTAAAAATAACCATCAGTTCCTCTTTTCTCTTGCTCTGCAGCTCTGCAGGTGACGGATGTGACAAAAATGTATCAACATCCATTGCTGCTGTTTTTCCACACACAAGCTTTAAATTAGCTTGAAAAAAACAATTAACATATAAATCACAAATACTCCAATTTTCAATCCGAACGGATGAGTCCCCATAAAATGTTACGAGCCCAGAGGACCCCAAAACAGAGCAGCAAGAGATATTCACCAAGATGAATGGTTACTTAAACAAAAGTTGCTTTTAATTATCTTTAAACATGAAAACAGAATCACACTTTAACTTATCACTATTGACTTAACTAACCTAACAACCCCCTCTTTTAATTCTAAGTGCACATGTATGTAGTGTGTGTGTAAATTCAGAAAAGTTCTTTGATTCACAGTCCAATCTCACTTCTCACTCCTCCAAGTTCAGTGGTTGCAGGCAATTCTTATACTGTGCACAGAATTTAACATTTATAAAGTTCACCAGATTTTGGTGCTTGAAAGGTAAAAGATTACCACTCAGGAAGGTTCTTGTTGGTTTTCAGAGAGATTTGTTGTTCCTGGACACCCACAACTGATTTACTTCCATCAGCCACTTCAGTGTCTTGTTGACGAAACTTGCCCCCTCAGAGTTCTCCAGATTATTACCTTTTTCTTTCAGGTCACCACAGAATGCCTTTTTGTTTCTCTTATTCCAAGTGAAACATTAGACAGCCAGTCCTCTTCTCTTGCATGAATCACAAGGGCTTTGATCAGGCTGAACTAAGCACTCACAATCTGTCTTCCAAAAGGGGTTTTCCACAATCTTGCCAGCTTGTCCTGCTCCAGTCCCAGTTACTGCTGCAGACTGTAACATTGTAGAACTGATCTCTGTGTATGTGTGTGTCTCTCTTACAGAGAGAATGCCTCCTTGACTCTCTTCGCTTACAAAACCACATGATCCTCTTATAACAAGTTCCCCCGCAGACAATTAGTGGCTCTGACAAGTTCTTTCATCTGTTGCCTTTTTCTAAACAACAATCCATTAGTGACGGACTCTCCGAAGCTTTTGCAAAGGCTCTGAGGCCCCAACATGTCTAGCATTAACAGAGATCCAGTATTTTAAATAAGATCTGTTTTATACTGTTTGTATGTCACCTACACTAAACCTGCCCCAATTTATCTCCCAAAAACATATCTATATTCTGTCACACTTTCCCCCTTCAAAGGAATTTTAACTCTTGAGTTAAAATTCAGTTATAACTAAACTGTCTTTAAAATCACTAAAGAGATAATAATATACAATATATAACATGTTATAATTAAGTAACCCAATGTTGAGAGTATATATTTCTAAACACGATCACTTTTAACATCCTGACAATCTGCTATCACATAATTTGTATCTCTGATATGACTAATTTGCAGATTATATTCTTGTAATATTAAACTCCAGTTTAACAATCTTCTGTTTTTATTCTTTGTTTTATTTAAAAAGACCAGAGGATTGTGGTCAGTAAATATCAAAATTGGTTCATGAGAGGTACCGAGATACAAGTCAAAATTATGCAGAACAAATATTATAGACAACAGTTCTTTATCAATAGTAGAATAGTTCCTTTGATGAACATTGAATTTTTTTGAAAAGTAGGCAAATGGATGGTCAATTTCATTACGTTTTTTCATAAAACTGCACCTGTTGCTCTCTCACTGGCATACACTAAAGAAAATGGTCTGTCAAAATCAGAAGATTTTAACACAGGTTAATGGCATAGCATCTCTTTTAAATTTTCTAAAGCTGTCTGACAAACATAGTCCACACAAATTTCTCCCCTTTCTTCAAAAGATTGGTTAAAGGAAGAGCAACCTGTATTGGGAAGGGTTGTGGCTGTTATATGACCCCACTGCCACCTATCTAATTGGAGGACACACAAGCTCCCAATCAAGGTTTGGTTCCGCCCACCCATTAGTGCACACCTTGCTGTTGGCCATATGTAAATTACCTGGACTGCATTCTTGAGCCTGCTTGTACTTGACCTTGGCCCATTGGCTGCTGTAATTAGATTAGCCCTCTTGCCACTGAGCTATTGGCCTCCAGTAACTGATGTGGGCTTGTCCCTCCACCACTATAAAGGTGCCATGTGCTCTTTGTTCTTTCTCTTTGCCAGCTTGGGACCACCCTGGTTCACTCCAAGCCTAGAAATGTGGAAGGGTGCTGGAGAAAGTATTGGTCAGATATGCACTGTTAAAAGGGTTGGGAGTGTTTAATTAGTGTCCCTTGTAGCATCGAGCCGTGTCTGCACTGAGTCAAGTGGTGGTGGGGCGTTGTAGTGATTTTTCTCTGATCATTGTATGTACCAGTTCATTGTGTGTGTGTGTAGAGGTTTTTGTGTGTGTAGAGGGACGCTGCTGTCCCATTTCCATCCCCAAAACAAATATGAACTTTGTACCCTCAATGTGGTCTGTTCTTAACCTGTGGGACCCACAAGAACCAGAACTCAACTACATTTCCCAAAACGGTTTAAAACAATTTACAAATAATTTCAAAATTAGAAGTTTCTCTCAAATAGTTTTTACCTTGCAAGCCAAATTGAAATGCAGCTTTTGCAGAAAACATGTTGGCAGCGGAGTTCCACAGGATCTTTGAGCACACCATGACAGACAGTACAAATTAATTCAGGGTCTGGGGCATTTACAAACAGCTCAATATCATATCCAGAATCCTAATTAAAACAAATGAAATTAAAATGAAAATGTTGAAAGCTGAAAGTAAAGCAGAAAATAGTGCTGAACATTTCCATATCAGACAGTATGTGCGAGAGGAAAATACATTTGTAATTGCCTTAAAAAGTCTTCTCATGAGAACGAGAATGGTCGGTGCTGGAAATGTCAAGTCTATTTCTCTCTCCACAGATGCCGAATGCTTCCAGTATTTTCCATATTAGGCTTTAAAAAACAATTGCAAATTAAAAAGAAAAATATTGTTGACTTTTATGCTGGAAGACTAAAAATTCAAAAGGAAGTTGTTTCAAAGTCAAAATCAGATTTATGGAAATAAACATCGCATACACTTGGAGACAAGTTCTGTTCACCATAGATTTATGGTCCTGCAATTGTGGTGATGGGTTAGTGTCAGACTGAATATGTCAGTACAATGCTAAGCATCTATCATTGAAATCCCTGCAAAAGTATACACCACTATACTAATGTACAAAATCATTGCAAAGGTAATAAGTATATCCTTGTGAGAGATGAGTAAAACTAATATGAAAATATGAGAGATGAAGAAAGCTAGTATGGATATCTTCTCTTCTTCTTGGCTTGGCTTCGCAGACGAAGATTTATGGAGGGGGTAAAAGTCCACGACAGCTGCAGGCTCGATTGTGGCTGACAAGTCCGATGCGGGACAGGCAGACACGGTTGCAGCGGTTGCAGGGTAAAATTGGTTGGTTGGGGTTGAGTGTTGGGTTTTTCCTCCTTTGTCTTTTGTCAGTGAGGTGGGCTCTGCGGTCTTCTTCAAAGGAGGTTGCTGCCCACCGAACTGTGAGGCACCAAGATGCACGGTTTGAGGCGATATCAGCCCACTGGTGGTGGTCAATGTGGCAGGCACCAAGATATATCTTTAGGCAGTCCTTGTACCTCTTATTTGGTGCACCTCTATCACGGTGGCCAGTGGAGAGCTCGCCATATAACACGATCTTGGGAAGGCGATGGTCCTCCATTCTGGAGACGTGACCCACCCAGCGCAGCTGGATCTTCAGCAGCGTGGACTCGATGCCGTTGGCCTCTGCCATCTCGAGTACTTCGATGTTAGGGATGAAGTCGCTCCAATGAATTTTGAGGATGGAGCGGAGACAACGCTGGTGGAAGCGATCTAGGAGCCATAGGTGATGCCGGTAGAGGACCCATGATTCGGAGTCGAACAGGAGTGTGGGTATGACAACGGCTCTGTATACGCTAATCTTTGTGAGGTTTTTCAGTTGGTTGTTTTTCCAGACTCTTTTGTGTAGTCTTCCAAAGGCGCTATTTGCCTTGGAGAGTCTGTTGTCTATCTCGTTGTTGATCCTTGCATCTGATGAAATGGTGCAGCCGAGATAGGTAAACTGGTTGACCGTTTTGAGTTTTGTGTGCCCGATGGAGATGTGGGGGAGCTGGTAGTCATGGTGGGGAGCTGGCTGATGGAGGACCTCCGTTTTCTTCAGGCTGAATTCCAGGCCAAACATTTTGGCAGTTTCCGCAAAACAGGACATCAAGCGCTGAAGAGCTGGCTCTGAATGGGCAACTAAAGTGGCATCGTCTGCAAAGAGTAGTTCACGGACTAGTTTCTCTTGTGTCTTGGTGTGAGCTTGCAGGCGCCTCAGATTGAAGAGACTGCCATCCGTGCAGTACCGGATGTAAACAGCGTCTTCATTGTTGAGGTCTTTCGTGGCTTGGTTCAGCATCATGCTGAAGAAGATTGAAAAGAGGGTTGGTGCGAGAACACAGCCTTGCTTCACGCCATTGTTAATGGAGAAGGGTTCAGAGATCTCATTGCTGTATCTGACCCGACCTTGTTGGTTTTCGTGCAGTTGGATAATCATGTTGAGGAACTTTGGGGGGCATCCAATGCGCTCTAGTATTTGCCAAAGCCCTTTCCTGCTCACAGTGTCGAAGGCTTTGGTGAGATCAACAAAGGTGATGTAGAGTCCTTTGTTTTGTTCTCTGCACTTTTCTTGGAGCTGTCTGAGGGCAAAGACCATGTCAGTAGTTCCTCTGTTTGCGCGAAAGCCGCACTGTGATTCTGGGAGAATATTCTTGGCGACACTAGGTATTATTCTATTTAGGAGAATCCTAGCGAAGATTTTGCCTGCAATGGAGAGCAGCGTGTAATGAATAAAGCCAGTATGAATATGATAAAGGTAGATAATAGAATGTAGGAAGTAAAGTTAGTCTTAATAAGATAAAGGTCGTAAGCTTTAGACAGAATTAGCAAGTTCTGCATATAAGAGTTAGTAAGCCCTGAGGGTTGGGAAGGTGTGAATAAGGACAAAGGCAGGTGAATAAGGACAATGACATGATGGGACACAGACAAGATACCCCCTGGTCCTCCAAGTTCACAGAAACAGCACGTAGGCAGACAGGCTTGCCTAATGCCAAACTTATCCAGGAGGCAAAAGAATGTTGGGGGGGGGGGAGGGTACCTCTACACTGAAATGAACTGTATAAAAGTTGGGTGAGCCCCAGTATGTGTGTGTATTCCCAGGGTAAGGGGAAGCACCCAACTTTGCACTGTTGTATAATAAATGTTCTTTGTTCTCAATTTTTGTCTCGAGCAAATTCTGTGAAGGTACTTCTGTTTCTCACAAATGGGGGTCGTCCGGGATCCCACTCCCTCCACTGACAGAGTGCCCGACGACGAGGGTAGGTGCACCCCGGCTGATTCAGCTGGACTCACGGATGACGGGTGACTGGTCAATGGATGAAACGAGTGATATCCGAGAAGAGGCAATGAGAACAAACGACGGGAGGACGTTAAGGAAGCGTGCTAGAAATAGCTACTGGATCCCGGTAAGAGGAACTTTACTTACCTGTTAGTATGGTAGGTGTGAGTAGCAAGGGAAATAGTCCTAAGGAAGGACGGGATGATCAGATAACTAAGCAAAGTCCACTAGGATTAATGCTATCTGATTGGGGTGCGGGGAGAACCCGCGGGAAAGACAAACAGACCATGGTCAGGTATTGCTGTCTGGAATGGGTTAAAAACCCGATAAAAGGGAATTCGGTATATTGGCCAAAGTTCGGATCCGATGAGGACTGGATGTGTCAGGCATTGAACATCTGGCTCTATCAAAATCAAAGAGATAATATTGAGAGCAGAGAATATGCAGCCTGCTGGCTCAGTGGATCGGTTGATTAACTGGTTTTGAATGAAAAGGAATGTAAGGACAAGAAGGATGAGGAACCTTTTCTCCCTGAAACACAAGGATGGGATGTGTTACATTCCCTTCCTCCAACTTATGCTCCTCCTATGCCAGCTCCTATCTTTCCCCTCTCTCCTATGCTCTACCCTTCTTCACCTTCCCCTCCTCCCCCACAGCTAAAGAAAGGAGAAGAAAGTAGGGATGGTATGATGACCCGTTCACAAAGTACTAGATTACCACCTCAATTGACAAGAGAGGCAGGAGACTTTGATTCAAAACAGTGTGAGACCCTCCGGGAGGGAAGGGCAGAACCCTTTGATTCATTTCCTGGAGAGCAGGAATCTCGACATTATAAAGGAGATGATAAGCCAGAAATTAACTGGATGAGACCTTTACGGGAAGTTCCCATGGGAGGAGGTCTCAGTTTCGTAAATATGCCCCTGACTAGTACGGAGGTGCGTAATTTTAAGAGAGAATGCCCAATAAACAGAAAGGAAAGGCTAAGATTTTGATGCAGGCAGTCAAGGAAGTCGTGGAGGGACAGCAAGGAAAGGGTAGGGGCTGTGTGCCAGCTCCTGGACATTGGGAGGAGCTCCAGGAGTAGGAGAGTAGAGACCAGAGCAGGGGCAAGGGTAGAGGGGAATTCTGGGGACGACGACCGTTCCCGGGACCTCGTGGTAATCCGGTAGGAATTGGGAAACAGAAGCATTAGTTTGCTACCATTATAAAAAGGAGGGACATTTTAAGAGAGAATGCCCAATGCGAGCCAGGGAGACGCGATCTTATGCACTGATGGAAGCAGATTATGTATGGGGGGGTCATGGTTCTCAGTCAATACACACTGTGGGGCTGCACGGAGAACCATTGGTAAATTTAAGCATAGGACCCCCACAGTGACAAGATGACCTTTTGAGTAGATTCTGAGGCAGCCCGGTCTAGTATTTTACAACCACCCGAGGGTGTTAAGATCGAGGGGACAGTGATGATTTCGGGAGTAGGAGGAAGAGACTTTACAGTCCCTGCATTAAAGGATGTAAGAATACAAATGGATGAGAAGATAGTAAAGGAGGACATTCTACTAGTTCCCCAAGCTGGAGTTTGTTTGTTAGGACGAAATTTACAGGACCAATTGGCTATCGGCACCAGACCACAGGAATCAGGTATCGGGGTTCAATTGTATGTATTAACCGAGGATGATCAGGAACTAATAAATCCTGGAGTATGGGCAAAAAGAAGCAATAGAGGAATGTTAGATATTCCTCCCCTGCAAGTTACTTTAAAAGATCCTGAGCAAGTAATTAGACGAAAGCAGTATCCAATTCCGATGGCTGGCTGAAAGGGGCTGCAGCCAGTAATTGACCAGTTGGTGAAAGATGGTATACTCGAACCTTATATGTCACCTTTTAATACCCCTACCCCTGAGGCTAACGACCAGTACATATCCAAATATTTAAAGGGACTTTCTGCCTCTCTATACGAATTAAAACAGAAGGGTTTATTAGCTCAAAACCCATCCCTGGAGCATCCTATTCATTTTATTAAATCTGTTGATTGGGTATATGTAAAAACATGGCAAGATCACCAACTAAAACCTGTCTGGGACGGCCCCTATTGTGTACTTTTGATTACAGACACTGCAGTGCGAATGAAAGAAAAGGGGTGGACTCACATAGAACGAATTAAACAAGCTGCTGATCCACGGACTAAAGACATTGATAATCTACCCTCCACCTGGCGTGCAGCCCTTCATCCTTCTGATCTGAAAGTTACACTACGCCGGGAAAAAGTGCTGTAATGTTGTTTTTACCATTTGCTGTTTTGTTTACTTGTTGGTTCCCAATTTTTCGGAAATCACCAAATTGCTCACAATGTATTAAGTCCTCCTGGAATAGGGGCAGCAGAGGTGACAATTATTTACCTTTAGAATGCAGACAGGGCGCAGATATAGAGTAAAGTCATAGTGGGGTACCTTATTTAGTATGGGTTAATATAGGATCCCAACATGGACCAGGGAAACAGAACGGCCCTAGGGGAGTAGACTTGGTTTGTGTTCCGGCCTCTACAGATATTAAAAAGAGGAGTTTTAAAGAGATAGCACAAAGAAGATGGTGGGACAATGACAGACAGAATGTTAGTCAGGATTGTACATGTAGCAGAGATAGAGTGAATACAGATGCTAATGTTCACAGACAGGCTGCAACTCACAGGTTCAATGATTCTTATGCTAATGTTCGCAGACAAGCTGCAACTCACAGGTTCTTTGGCTTGGCTTCACGGACGAATATTTATGGAGGGGGTAAATGTCCACGTCAGCTGCAGGTTCGTTTGTGGCTGACAAGTCCGATGCGGGACAGGCGGACACGGTTGCAGGGGAAAATTGGTGGGTTGGGGTTGGGTGTTGGGTTTTTCCTCCTTTGCCTTTTGTCAGTGAAGTGTGCTCTGCGGTCTTCTTCAAAGGAGGTTGCTGCCCGCCGAACTGTGAGGCGCCAAGATGCACGGTTTGAGGTGACATCAGCCCACTGGCGGTGGTCAATGTGGCAGGCACCAAGAGATTTCTTTAGGCAGTCCTTGTACCTTTTCTTTGGTGCACCTCTGTCACGGTGGCCATTGGGGAGCTCGCCATATAACACGATCTTGGGAAGGCGATGGTCCTCCATTCTGGAGACGTGACCCACCCAGCGCAGCTGGATCTTCAGCAGCGTGGACTCGATGCCGTTGGCCTCTGCCATCTCGAGTACTTCGATGTTAGGGATGAAGTCGCTCCAATGAATTTTGAGGATGGAGCGGAGACAACGCTGGTGGAAGCGATCTAGGAGCCATAGGTGATGCCGGTAGAGGACCCATGATTCGGAGTCGAACAGGAGTGTGGGTATGACAACGGCTCTGTATACGCTAATCTTTGTGAGGTTTTTCAGTTGGTTGTTTTTCCAGACTCTTTTGTGTAGTCTTCCAAAGGCGCTATTTGCCTTGGAGAGTCTGTTGTCTATCTCGTTGTTGATCCTTGCATCTGATGAAATGGTGCAGCCGAGATAGGTAAACTGGTTGACCGTTTTGAGTTTTGTGTGCCCGATGGAGATGTGGGGGAGCTGGTAGTCATGGTGGGGAGCTGGCTGATGGAGGACCTCCGTTTTCTTCAGGCTGAATTCCAGGCCAAACATTTTGGCAGTTTCCGCAAAACAGGACGTCAAGCGCTGAAGAGCTGGCTCTGAATGGGCAACTAAAGTGGCATCGTCTGCAAAGAGTAGTTCACGGACTAGTTTCTCTTGTGTCTTGGTGTGAGCTTGCAGGCGCCTCAGATTGAAGAGACTGCCATCCGTGCAGTACCGGATGTAAACAGCGTCTTCATTGTTGAGGTCTTTCGTGGCTTGGTTCAGCATCATGCTGAAGAAGATTGAAAAGAGGGTTGGTGCGAGAACACAGCCTTGCTTCACGCCATTGTTAATGGAGAAGGGTTCAGAGATCTCATTGCTGTATCTGACCCGACCTTGTTGGTTTTCGTGCAGTTGGATAATCATGTTGAGGAACTTTGGGGGGCATCCAATGCGCTCTAGTATTTGCCAAAGCCCTTTCCTGCTCACAGTGTCGAAGGCTTTGGTGAGATCAACAAAGGTGATGTAGAGTCCTTTGTTTTGTTCTCTGCACTTTTCTTGGAGCTGTCTGAGGGCAAAGACCATGTCAGTAGTTCCTCTGTTTGCGCGAAAGCCGCACTGTGATTCTGGGAGAATATTCTTGGCGACACTAGGTATTATTCTATTTAGGAGAATCCTAGCGAAGATTTTGCCTGCAATGGAGAGCAGCGTGTAATGAATAAAGCCAGTATGAATATGATAAAGGTAGATAATAGAATGTAGGAAGTAAAGTTAGTCTTAATAAGATAAAGGTCGTAAGCTTTAGACAGAATTAGCAAGTTCTGCATATAAGAGTTAGTAAGCCCTGAGGGTTGGGAAGGTGTGAATAAGGACAAAGGCAGGTGAATAAGGACAATGACATGATGGGACACAGACAAGATACCCCCTGGTCCTCCAAGTTCACAGAAACAGCACGTAGGCAGACAGGCTTGCCTAATGCCAAACTTATCCAGGAGGCAAAAGAATGTTGGGGGGGGGGGAGGGTACCTCTACACTGAAATGAACTGTATAAAAGTTGGGTGAGCCCCAGTATGTGTGTGTATTCCCAGGGTAAGGGGAAGCACCCAACTTTGCACTGTTGTATAATAAATGTTCTTTGTTCTCAATTTTTGTCTCGAGCAAATTCTGTGAAGGTACTTCTGTTTCTCACAAATGGGGGTCGTCCGGGATCCCACTCCCTCCACTGACAGAGTGCCCGACGACGAGGGTAGGTGCACCCCGGCTGATTCAGCTGGACTCACGGATGACGGGTGACTGGTCAATGGATGAAACGAGTGATATCCGAGAAGAGGCAATGAGAACAAACGACGGGAGGACGTTAAGGAAGCGTGCTAGAAATAGCTACTGGATCCCGGTAAGAGGAACTTTACTTACCTGTTAGTATGGTAGGTGTGAGTAGCAAGGGAAATAGTCCTAAGGAAGGACGGGATGATCAGATAACTAAGCAAAGTCCACTAGGATTAATGCTATCTGATTGGGGTGCGGGGAGAACCCGCGGGAAAGACAAACAGACCATGGTCAGGTATTGCTGTCTGGAATGGGTTAAAAACCCGATAAAAGGGAATTCGGTATATTGGCCAAAGTTCGGATCCGATGAGGACTGGATGTGTCAGGCATTGAACATCTGGCTCTATCAAAATCAAAGAGATAATATTGAGAGCAGAGAATATGCAGCCTGCTGGCTCAGTGGATCGGTTGATTAACTGGTTTTGAATGAAAAGGAATGTAAGGACAAGAAGGATGAGGAACCTTTTCTCCCTGAAACACAAGGATGGGATGTGTTACATTCCCTTCCTCCAACTTATGCTCCTCCTATGCCAGCTCCTATCTTTCCCCTCTCTCCTATGCTCTACCCTTCTTCACCTTCCCCTCCTCCCCCACAGCTAAAGAAAGGAGAAGAAAGTAGGGATGGTATGATGACCCGTTCACAAAGTACTAGATTACCACCTCAATTGACAAGAGAGGCAGGAGACTTTGATTCAAAACAGTGTGAGACCCTCCGGGAGGGAAGGGCAGAACCCTTTGATTCATTTCCTGGAGAGCAGGAATCTCGACATTATAAAGGAGATGATAAGCCAGAAATTAACTGGATGAGACCTTTACGGGAAGTTCCCATGGGAGGAGGTCTCAGTTTCGTAAATATGCCCCTGACTAGTACGGAGGTGCGTAATTTTAAGAGAGAATGCCCAATAAACAGAAAGGAAAGGCTAAGATTTTGATGCAGGCAGTCAAGGAAGTCGTGGAGGGACAGCAAGGAAAGGGTAGGGGCTGTGTGCCAGCTCCTGGACATTGGGAGGAGCTCCAGGAGTAGGAGAGTAGAGACCAGAGCAGGGGCAAGGGTAGAGGGGAATTCTGGGGACGACGACCGTTCCCGGGACCTCGTGGTAATCCGGTAGGAATTGGGAAACAGAAGCATTAGTTTGCTACCATTATAAAAAGGAGGGACATTTTAAGAGAGAATGCCCAATGCGAGCCAGGGAGACGCGATCTTATGCACTGATGGAAGCAGATTATGTATGGGGGGGTCATGGTTCTCAGTCAATACACACTGTGGGGCTGCACGGAGAACCATTGGTAAATTTAAGCATAGGACCCCCACAGTGACAAGATGACCTTTTTAGTAGATTCTGAGGCAGCCCGGTCTAGTATTTTACAACCACCCGAGGGTGTTAAGATCGAGGGGACAGTGATGATTTCGGGAGTAGGAGGAAGAGACTTTACAGTCCCTGCATTAAAGGATGTAAGAATACAAATGGATGAGAAGATAGTAAAGGAGGACATTCTACTAGTTCCCCAAGCTGGAGTTTGTTTGTTAGGACGAAATTTACAGGACCAATTGGCTATCGGCACCAGACCACAGGAATCAGGTATCGGGGTTCAATTGTATGTATTAACCGAGGATGATCAGGAACTAATAAATCCTGGAGTATGGGCAAAAAGAGGCAATAGAGGAATGTTAGATATTCCTCCCCTGCAAGTTACTTTAAAAGATCCTGAGCAAGTAATTAGACGAAAGCAGTATCCAATTCCGATGGCTGGCTGAAAGGGGCTGCAGCCAGTAATTGACCAGTTGGTGAAAGATGGTATACTCGAACCTTATATGTCACCTTTTAATACCCCTACCCCTGAGGCTAACGACCAGTACATATCCAAATATTTAAAGGGACTTTCTGCCTCTCTATACGAATTAAAACAGAAGGGTTTATTAGCTCAAAACCCATCCCTGGAGCATCCTATTCATTTTATTAAATCTGTTGATTGGGTATATGTAAAAACATGGCAAGATCACCAACTAAAACCTGTCTGGGACGGCCCCTATTGTGTACTTTTGATTACAGACACTGCAGTGCGAATGAAAGAAAAGGGGTGGACTCACATAGAACGAATTAAACAAGCTGCTGATCCACGGACTAAAGACATTGATAATCTACCCTCCACCTGGCGTGCAGCCCTTCATCCTTCTGATCTGAAAGTTACACTACGCCGGGAAAAAGTGCTGTAATGTTGTTTTTACCATTTGCTGTTTTGTTTACTTGTTGGTTCCCAATTTTTCGGAAATCACCAAATTGCTCACAATGTATTAAGTCCTCCTGGAATAGGGGCAGCAGAGGTGACAATTATTTACCTTTAGAATGCAGACAGGGCGCAGATATAGAGTAAAGTCATAGTGGGGTACCTTATTTAGTATGGGTTAATATAGGATCCCAACATGGACCAGGGAAACAGAACGGCCCTAGGGGAGTAGACTTGGTTTGTGTTCCGGCCTCTACAGATATTAAAAAGAGGAGTTTTAAAGAGATAGCACAAAGAAGATGGTGGGACAATGACAGACAGAATGTTAGTCAGGATTGTACATGTAGCAGAGATAGAGTGAATACAGATGCTAATGTTCACAGACAGGCTGCAACTCACAGGTTCAATGATTCTTATGCTAATGTTCGCAGACAAGCTGCAACTCACAGGTTCTTTGGCTTGGCTTCACGGACGAATATTTATGGAGGGGGTAAATGTCCACGTCAGCTGCAGGTTCGTTTGTGGCTGACAAGTCCGATGCGGGACAGGCGGACACGGTTGCAGGGGAAAATTGGTGGGTTGGGGTTGGGTGTTGGGTTTTTCCTCCTTTGCCTTTTGTCAGTGAAGTGTGCTCTGCGGTCTTCTTCAAAGGAGGTTGCTGCCCGCCGAACTGTGAGGCGCCAAGATGCACGGTTTGAGGTGACATCAGCCCACTGGCGGTGGTCAATGTGGCAGGCACCAAGAGATTTCTTTAGGCAGTCCTTGTACCTTTTCTTTGGTGCACCTCTGTCACGGTGGCCATTGGGGAGCTCGCCATATAACACGATCTTGGGAAGGCGATGGTCCTCCATTCTGGAGACGTGATCCACCCAGCGCAGCTGGATCTTCAGCAGCGTGGACTCGATGCTGTCGACCTCTGCCATCTCGAGGACTTCGACGTTAGGGATGAAAGTGCTCCAATGAATGTTGAGGATGGAGCAGAGACAACGCTGGTGGAAGCGTTCTAGGAGCTGTAGGTGATGCCAGTAGAGGACCCATGATTCGGAGCCGATCAGGAGTGTGGGTATGACAACGGCTCTGTATACGCTTATCTTTGTGAGGTTTTTCAGTTGGTTGTTTTTCCAGACTCTTTTGTGTAGTCTTCCAAAGGCATTATTTGCCTTGGCGAGTCTGTTGTCTATCCCGTTGTCGATCCTTGCATCTGATGAAATGGTACAGCCGAGATAGGTAAACTGGTTGACCGTTTTGAGTTTTGTGTGCCCGATGGAGATGTGGGAGAGCTGGTAGTCATGGTGGGGAGCTGGCTGATGGAGGACCTCCGTTTTCTTCAGGCTGACTTCCAGGCAAACACTTTGGCAGTTTCCGCAAAACAGGACGTCAAGCGCTGAAGAGCTGGCTCTGAATGGGCAACTAAAGCGGCATCATCTGCAAAGAGTAGTTCACGGACAAGTTTCTCTTGTGTCTTGGTGTGAGCTTACAGGCGCCTCAGATTGAAGAGACTGCCATCCGTGCGGTACTGGATGTAAACAGCGTCTTCATTATTGAGGTCACAGGTTAAGTGACAAGAAACACCCCTCCCCAACTTGGTCTCCTGTAAATCATCCTTTAGGTCACACAAACATTCAGAATGTTAAGAACCACCACTGTAAGGGGAGTTCCAGTTGTAAACGACCTAAGCTGCTCCAGAACACCACAGCTGCTTGGCATTTAAATTGTTTAATCAGACTCCAGCCTTGGAGATCATCACCGAACAGACAGTGATGGCCCTGAATTGATGGGCTGAAGAAAGACGACAGATACGAGCCACAGTTCAACAAAACCACCTGGCTCTCGATTACTCTTTGGCTCCTGAAGGCAGCGTTTGTGAAAGACTGGTTAATGACAATGCTCACAACGGTCAGGCGGATAAAGACACTTCTTCAGGAGTTCGAAAATCTTCCCATGCCCAGGTTCAGACTTGGCAACCTTGGTCCGGTGTGGGATGGACTAGACTTTTTATTGGTAACTGGAGTCTGATACCCACAGCCCTTATAGCAGCTGGACTCGCTATTCTGGCCATTATGGTGCTCCCCTGCCTAAAGACGTGTGCAGTATTTAATTCAACGGACCCCTCGTCAGATCACTATAACCCAAAGGATGTATGTTTCCAAAATTCTGTCTGATGATGCCGAGACTGCAGTTCGTTTACTGACTCGCTGGGAAAAGTTTACAAGTAATACATTCCAGTTGAGAATTCACGAAGCGTAGCTAAAAGAAAAGTGAGGATTGTGAGAGATGAGTAAAACTAATATGAAAATATGAGAGATGAAGAAAGCTAGTATGGATATATGTGTAATGAATAAAGCCAGTATGAATAGAATAAGGGTAGATAATAGAATGTAGGACGTAAAGTTAGTCTGAATAAGATAATGGTCTTCTAGCCTTAGCGAGAGTCATCAAGTTCCGCATATGTAATTAGTAAGCCTTAGACAGAATTAGTAAGTTCTTCATATAAGAGTTAGTAAGCCCTGAGGGTTGGGAAGGTGTGAATAAGGACAAAGGCAGGTGAATAAGGGCAATGACATGATGGGACACAGACAGGATACCCCCTGGTCCTCCAAGTTCACAGAAACACCACGTAGGTAGACAGGATTGCCTAATGCCAAACTTATCCAGGAGGCAGAAGAATGTTAGGAGGGGGAGGGTTACTCTACACTGAAATGAACTGTATAAACGTTGGGTGAGCCCCAGTATGTGTGTGTATTCGCAGGGTAAGGGAAAGCACCCAACTTTGCATTTTTGTATAATAAATGTTCTTTGTTCTCAATTTTTGTCTCGAGCAAATTCTGTGAAGGAACTTCTGTTTCTCACATGCTTCAATATCTTTACAATTCACATGATCAATCCTGCTTCATCAAGTGGTAAAGTACACCAAGAGTACATCAGAAATATCCAAAAAAGTGTCCCGCTGAAGCTGCATTGCAGGCTGCAAGTGCATTTATCACCTTGCTGACAGACACAACAGAGCTTAAAGCTCTCTGGTTAGGAATGGTGGGGCTCCATTAAACGGCTAACAGATAGTAGAAGTGTCATCGATTATCCAACTCTACTTTCACCCAAGATCCCCACCAGATTTGAGTGAATTCAATTCACTCCACGTGATATCAAGAAACAGCTGAGAGCTCTGGAGAGCAAAGAGAGATCAAAAGAGAATGGAAATAATCAACATACCAGACGTAGCACTGAAGTCTTGCTCTCCGAGGAAGACAACACATACATTTACAAAAGTGTAAAATTGTTTAGCATCTATTCAAAATCAAAATGGGAAAATATAATTAATTTCGACCAAGTACCTTAATGAAGCACTAACTCACCAAAACCTTGCACATCGATACCTACTTTGAGTTTCATCAGGTCCATTCTGCTTCAAACATTAAATACTTGATCCAAACATGAACTCAAGAACAGATTTCTAAGACACATGGCCAATTCGACTGTCTTTGCTATCAAGGCAGCATGTAACCAAATGTGGCATCAGGAATCAAAAGGAAACTTAAAGTCAATAACAATCAAAAAGGAAACACTCCAATGGATGGTGTCATTCTGTGCTATTGGAAGCCAATCAGAGTCCAAATGCTCAAATGAAAGAGGGCAGTGTCCTAATTCAATACACTCCACAGGGCTGCAATATGTTCTCAAGAGCAAATGTTTCCACTGAGAAGAATCCTCCTAGTGAGATCCTTCTTGTACAACCAGAATATCACCCTCTACGCACGTTGTCCTTGGGATGGCTGCGGTGGAGTGGAGACTGTGGCCCACCTCTTTGTTGAATGGAGAATCATAAAAGAGTGTGTGGAGAAGGATGCAGGGGGCTTTGTCAAGGTTCATCCTGTGACAGTACAGATTCTATGACCAATGTGTATATGTACATATGGTACTGTAGGATTACTGTGATTGGCTGAGAGTGTAGCCACACCTACTGGCAGGTCTTAAAGGATTGCTCCTCGCCAGACCTGGTCATTCTGGACTGGTCGACCTACTTGTAATATGCTCCAGTCTTTTAGTTAATAAAAGCCTTGGTTTGGATCATCAAGTCTTTGGTTCTTTCTTTTTTTTTCACACCATAAACCACATTAACCATGATACATACTTTTTCCTTTTCAAATATATACAGTGCCATTTTCTCCCCCCCCCCCTCCCTCCTCCCATCCCACCCTCCCTACCTTCCCCCTCCCGTCCATTTAAAGTACAAAATCTAGGATACTTTTAAACCAGTCAAACAATGTTGTCATTCAATAAAAATAAACAAGAAATTCCACTGAGTCAATTCTTTTCATTTCCTTCTCCATTTGTTAATTTAGGTAGTGCATGTCCCCGGTCGGTTTTCGCTATTATGTTTCATGTAAGGCTCCCATATTTGTTCAAATATTTCAATATTATTTCTTAAACTATATGTTATTTTTTCTAATGGAATACATTTATTCATTTCTATATACCATTGTTGTATTTTCAAATTATCTTCCGATTTCCAGGTTGACATAATACATTTTTTTGCTACGGCTAGAGCTATCTTAACAAATCTTTTTTGTGCATCCTCCAAATCAATTCCAATTTCTTTGTTTTTTATGTTACTTAGGAGGAAGATCTCTGGATTCTTCGGTATATTGTTTTCTGTAATTTTATTTAATATTTGGTTTAGATCTTCCCAAAATTTTTCTACTTTCTCACATGTCCAGATTGCATGAATTGTTGTTCCCATTTCTTTTTTACATCGAAAACATCTATCAGAAACTGTTGGGTCCCATTTATTTAATTTTTGAGGTGTAATGTATAACCTGTGTATCCAGTTATATTGTATCATACGTAACCTCGTATTTATTGTATTTCTCATCGTTCCAGAACATAACTTCTCCCATGTTTCCTTTTTTATCTTTATATTTAAATCTTGTTCCCATTTTTGTTAGTTTTACCATTTGTTTCCTCATTCTCCTTTTCCTGCAGTTTAATATACATATTTGTTATAAATCTTTTGATTATCATTGTATCTGTAATCACAATTCAAAGTTACTTCCCTTTGGTAAACTCAGACTGCTTCCTAATTTGTCCTTCAAGTAGGATCTCAATTGGTAATATGCCAGCGCTGTATCTTGAGTTATATTGTATTTATCTTTCATTTGTTCAAAGGATAATAATCTATTTCCTGAAAAACAATTTTCTATTCTTTTAATCCCTTTTTTCTCCCATTCTCTAAAGAAAAGGTTATCTATTGTAAAAGGGAGTTACTTGTTTTGCGTCAATATTAGTTTTGGTAATTGATAATTTGTTTTATTTCTTTCTACATGAATCTTTTTCCAAATATTGAGTAGATGATGTAATACTGGAGAACTTCTATGTTGTACCAATTTTTCATCTCATTTATATAATATGTGTTCAGGTATCTTTTCCCCTATTTTATCTAATTCTAATCTGGTCTAATCTGGCTTTTCCCTTGTTTGATAAAAATCTGATAGGTATCTTAATTGTGCGGCTCTATAATAATTTTTAAAGTTTGGCAGTTCTAAGCCTCCTTGTTTATACCATTCTGTTAATTTATCTAGTGCTATCCTCGGTTTCCCCCCTTTCCATAAAAATTTCCTTATTATTTTCTTTAACTCCTTGAAGAATTTCTCTGTCAGGTGTATTGGCAATGCCTGAAATAGATATAATATCCTTGGAAAAATGTTCATTTTAATACAGTTTATCCTTACTATTAGTGTTAGTGGTAAATCTTTCCAATGCTCTAAATCGTCCTGTAATTTTTTCATTAGTGGATAATAATTGAGTTTATATAGTTGGCCGAGATTTTTATTTATTTGTACACCTAGGTATCTTATTGCTTGCATTTGCCATCTAAATGGTGATTCCTTCTTGAATTTCGAGAAATCCGCATTATTTACAGACATTGCTTCACTTTTATTTACATTGATCTTGTAACCCGACACTTCTCCATATTCCTTCAATTTCTTATATAATTCTTTTATTGATAGTTCTGGTTCTGTTAAGTATACTATAACATCATCCGCAAATAAACTGATTTTATATTCCTTGTCTTTTATTTTTATCCCTTTTATATTATTTTCTGTTCTTATCAATTCTGCTAGTGGTTCTATAGCTAACGCGAACAGTAAAGGTGATAGTGGGCATCCCTGCCGTGTTGACCTGCTTAAGTTAAATTGCTTTGATACATATCCATTTACTGTCACTTTCGCCAATGGTCCCTTATATCATGCTTTAATCCAATTAATATACTTCTCTGGTAAACTGAATTTTTGCAATACTTTGATAAATAATGCCATTCTACTCTGTCAAAGGCCTTCTCTGCGTCTAAAGCAACTGCTACTGTTGGCGCTTTACTCCCTTCTACTGCATGAATTAAGTTAATAAATTTACAAATATTGTCTGTTGTGCGTCTTTTTTTAATAAATCCAGTTTGGTCTAGATTTACCATTTCGATACATACTCTGCTAATCTGTTTGCTAATAGTTTAGCTATTATCTTTTAATCTGTGTTAAGTAAAGATATTGGTCTATATGACGCTGGTGCGAGTGGATCTTTCCCTTGCTTTAGTATTACTGTAATTATTGCTGTTTTACATGAATCTGGTAAGCTTTGTGTTTTATCAATCTGGTTGATTACTTCCAGGAGGGGAGGAATTAATAAATCTTTAAATGTTTTATAGAATTCTATTGGGAATCCATCCTCTCCTGGTGTCTTATTATTTGGTAATTTTTTTATTATCTCTTGTATTTCTACTATTCCAAATGGCTCTGTTAATTTATTTTGTTCCTCTATTTGTAGTTTTGGTAGTTCAATTTTAGTTAGAAATTCATCTATTTTCCCTTCTTTCCCTTCGTTTTCAGTTTGGTATAATTGTTCATAGAATTCTCTAAAGTTTTCTTTGATCTCCTTTGGATTATATGTGATTTGTTTGTCTTTTTTCCTTGATGCCAATACCATTTTCTTAGCTTGTTCTGTCTTAAGCTGCCATGCTAGAATTTTGTGCGTTTTTTCACCTAGTTCATAATATTTCTGTTTTGTCTTCATTATATTCTTCTCCACCTTATATGTTTGTAGTGTTTCATATTTTATTTTTTTATCTGCCAATTCTCTTCTTTTAGTTGTATCTTCCTTCATTACTAATTCTTTTTCTATATTTACTATTTCCCTTTACAACTGCTCTGTTTCCTGATTATAGTCCTTCTTCATCTTGGTTGCATAACTTATTATTTGCCCTCTAATGAATGCTTTCATTGCATCCCATAGTATAAACTTATCTTTCACTGATTCCGTATTTATTTCAAAATACATTTTAATTTGTCTTTCAATAAATTCTCTAAAATCCTGCCTTTTGAGTAACATGGAGTTTAATCTCCATCTGTACATTCTTGGAGGGATGTCCTCTAACTTTATTGTCAATATTAAGGGTGAATGGTCCGATAATATTCTAGCTTTATATTCTGTTTTTCTTACTCTATCTTGCATACGAGTTGATAACAAAAATAGGTCTATTCTTGAGTATGTTTTATGTCTAGCCGAGTAATAAGAATATTCCTTTTCCTTTGGGTGTTGTTTCCTCCATATATCCAAACGTTGCATTTCTTCCATCGATTTAATTATAAATTTGGTTACTTTGTTTTTTCTGTTAATTTTTTTCCCAGTTTTGTCCATATTTGAATCCAAATTCAGGTTGAAATCCCCTCCTATTAATATGTTCCCTTGCGTATTTGCTATCTTCAAAAAAATATCTTGCATAAACTTTTGATCTTCTTCGTTAGGTGAATATACATTGAGTAGATTCCAACCTCCGAGTATATCTGACATTTTATCATTACATATCTCCCTGCTGGATCTATTATTTCCTCTTCTATTTTAAATGGCACATTTTTACTAATTAACATAGCTACTCCTCTTGCTTTTGAATTATATGACGCTGCTGTTACATGTCCTACCCAATCTCTCTTTAATTTCTTGTGCTCCAATTCAGTTAAATGTGCTTCTTGCACAAATGCTATATCAATTTTTTCTTTTTTCAGTAAATTTAGCAATTTCTTCCCTTTAATTTGGTTATGTATTCCGTTAATATTTAAAGTCATATAGTTCAGCATAGCCATTTTATACTTTGTTTATCTTCCCTTTCCGTTTCTCCATCATTACCTTTCCTTCTTATCCATTTCTGCTTTCTTATTTTGAACACTTTATAAGACAACATTTCTAAAACATCAAACATTTTCCCTATTCTCCTATTTAAAACTTCTTTAACCCCAATTTCCCCTTCCCCTCCTGGGTTGTCCTTTATCCCTTGCCGGACAACCACATCTCCCCTCTCCATTTGGCTTTGCGAATTCACTCGCAAACGTCAGCTGATTTTGCAGTGACTGTAACTCCTCCCCACTCAGCCCCCCCAGAAAAGATTTCAATTTTCATATGTAACAAAGGTCACCCTTTTAATTCCCTCCTTATTCCCTCTATTCCATTTCCCTCCCTTATTAATTCTTGTCTATACTCTATATATTTTCCTCTAAATACGGATACATTCATGTATGCACACTATATATATATATATATATATATATATATACACATATACCCCTTTACGCACATACATATAGATCGTGGTCATTTTTACTCTTATTACATGTCTTCATCTCTCTGCTTGTTTTGTAGTTGTTCTGCAAATTTCCTTGCTTCCTCTGGATCCGAGAATAGTCTGTTTTGTTGCCCTGGAATAATTATTTAAAAGTACCGCTGGGTACCTTAACATAAATTTATATCCTTTTTTCCACAAGATGGTTTTCGCTGTTTTGAACTCCTTCCTCTTCTTCAGGAGTTCAAAACTTATGTGCCTTTTTAGTTCGCAGTTTTTTGTACTCTCGTTACACGTCTTCATCTCTCAGTCTATTTTATAATTGTTGTGCAAATTTTCGTGCTTCCTCTGGATCCGAGAATAGTCTGTTTTGCTGTCCTGGAATAAATATTTTCAATAACGCTGGATGCTTTAGTATAAATTTATACCCTTTCTTCCATAAAATCGCCTTTGCTGTATTGAACTCCTTTCTCTTCTTAAGGAGTTCAAAACTTATATCTGGATAGATAAAGATTTTTCGCCCTTTATACTCCAGTGGCTTGTTGTCCTCTCTTACTTTCTCCATTGTTTTCTCCAGTACCTTTTCTCTTGTAGTATATCTTAGGAATTTTACTAAAATAGATCTTGGCTTTTGTTGTGGTTGTGGTTTAGAGGCTAATGCTCTACGTGCCCTTTCTATTTCCATTTCTTGCTGTAGTTCTGGACATCCTGTCTCTTTAACTTTTTTATTAGATTCCTCTAATTTCTTTTTTAAGTCCTCTACCTCCATTTCTACTGCTGCTTCTCGTTCTTCCACCTTGTCCATTCTTTTTCCTATTTCTGATATGGTCATATCTATTTAATTCACTTTCTCTTCTGTACTGTTTATTCTTTTTCTTAAATCACTAAATTCTTGTGCTTGCCATTCTTTAAATGAATCCATGTATTCTTTAATAAGAGAAAGTATATCCATTGTCTTGCCTTTCCCTTCTTCTTCCATTTCACTGTACTCTTCCTCTTCTTCTTCCTCTGGGTTGGCCATCTGTTGTTTCTTTGTTGTCTTTTTCTTCTCTTCTTTCTTGTTTCCGTTGTCTTCTATGTTCTCCTCTTGCTGCTGCTGTACTGTAGCTGTCAGTGCCGGCTGTGGAGATCGACTCCCCAGCTGGTCACCCCTCCCGTCGGTGTGTTTTTTTTCATCCGCGGTTGCGCACTTTTACTCGGCTCAGCGAGCCATTTTTGTAGTCCACTTTCTACCGACCTGAGAGAGCGGGTTTCTCTCTCCACCGCAGGCCTCTTCAAAAAGGTAAGGCCTTCTCCTTCTTCTTCCGTTGTGTTCTCTTCCTCTCTTCTTACCGTTGGTTTCGATTTTTCTTTTTTCGTCGCCATCTTCTTTCCACCTTTATACTCACTTTACTTTAATTTTTATTTTTGTGCCTTTGTGCTTTCCTTTATTTTTTCCGACTTTTCTGGAGAGGGCTGGAGTTCACCGTCCGGTCACTACTCCATCACGTGACTCCCCCCAAGTCTTTGGTTCTTTCAATGCGGATTTCAATTTTATTAACTAAAATAAATTTTGAAGGGATGGAGCGTATGCTACTGTGAGAGATAATAGAATATAGGAAGTAAAGCTAGTATGAATGAAATAAGGAATACTAGACTAGACTAGAGGAAGTTAAGTAAGTGCTGAGTAGGGATGAATTCTGATAAGAGTGTGAGGAAGGGTTACGCAAGTATAATAGAATAAGGGTCTTAGTGATATTCAGAATTAGCAAGTTCTGCATATAGAATTTAGTAAGTCCTGGGGTTGAGATGTGTGAATAAGGACAAAGGCAGATTCATGAATAAGGACAATGAATTGATGGGACCCAGACATGATATCCCATGGTCTTTCAAGTTTTACAGAAACTGCACATAGGTAGACAGAATTACCAAATGCCAAACCAATCCAGGAGGCAGAAGAATGTTAGGGGGGAGGGTACCTCTACACTGAAATGAACTGTATAAAATTTGGGTGAGCTCCAGTATGTGTGTGTATTCCCAGGGTAAGGGGAAGCACCCAACTTTGCATTGTTGTACAATAAATGTTCTTTGTTCTCAATTTTTTCTCGAGCGAAATCTATGAAGGTACTTCTGTTTCTCACACTACGGCTGGAATGCCTCAACATCGACCCACAGTCAGCCACAGCCTCGAATGACTTTAAACACTGGGTGAGATGCTTCAAAACATACTTACAGCTCTCTGATCCTGCTGTGACAGAGGACAGCTATCGACTACTAATATTGATGACCATGGTGTCCCTGAGAGTCTACTAGAGTGTCCAGGACGTGACCACTTATGCCGCAGCCGTGAAGGTGCTGGAAGCAACCAGTGAACAGGGTCTATGCTCGGTACAAACTTTCTACAAGGAGGCAACAGCCCGATGAGTCCTGTAAAGCTTATATTCAGGCACTAAGGGCAATGGGCAAGGACTGTGCCTGCACAGACAGAACTGATGCGGAGACCACAGATGATCTAATTCGGGATGCCTATGTGGCCAGGGTTAGATTAAATGAGGTGAGGCAGCGTCTGCTAGAGCACGGGGAAGAAAACCTAGAAGACGTGATCCGGATCGCAGAGACGATGGAGGCTGCAATCTTAAGTATGGACATGTGCACTCGGGGCTGGACCCCACACTCTGATGTGAGTAGGATGCCTTCCCTCTACCCTACTACTGCCGCTACACTGCCCGATGCAACCCCAAAGTGTTATTTCTGCGGGAAGAACAACCACAGCAGGTCCCAGTGCCCGGCGAGAAAATCCAGGTGCCAGAAGTGCCCTAAAAACAGCCATTTTACTGCTGTTGGTCGCTCCAAAATGGCTGCCATCAAACACAGTGCCTCATGAAGCCAAATCACCACTCTCCATTTCAAACATTTCTTACTCCAATGAGAGTGAAGACTCTGCCGTGCGGCAGCACCTGACGTCATGGGGCAGATGCCGAGCGTGGAAGGTACAACCCACTCTTGCCGCAATCACGCTCACCCTAATGTCCTACCAGGCCCCAAACTCAATGCCCGCCGCCGCCGATTAGATACCCACTGCCGATTAGGGACCCGCCGCCGCCGACCGGGGACCTGCTACCGCTGCCGACCGGGGACCCGCCACCCGCCGACCGGGGACCCGCTGCCACTGCCGACTGGGGACACGCTGACGCTGCCGACCCGGGACCCGAAGCTGCCAACTGGGAACCCGACGCTGCCGACCGCCCCACCGCCGACAGCATGCAGCGACCCCCAACACTTACCTTTGGCTGCAGGCAGCAACACCACCTCCCCAAAACTGTTTTTTCAGGCCCCACTGTTTGCGTGACATCATCATGCAGGTCTCCACTGTCTACATTACAAGTCTCTGCCTCAATAACCCTTGACCAGGACTTCCCCTAACCCCTCATAAAAGCAATGGAATTGATTAAAGTGCATGGACACTATACCACTTGCTTATTTGACTCGGGGTCATCTGATAGTTTTATCCGCCAGGACCTGGCCCACCGTTGCAGACTGACTATTCTTCCCACTGTAATGCGTGTCGGAAGAACCAAAGACTTGTTGATCCAAACCGAGGCTTTTATTAACTTACAAGTCTGGAGCATATCACGTAGGTCAACCAGTCCAGAATGACCTGGTTTGGCTAGGAGCAATCCTTTAAGACCTCTCAGCCAATCATAGTCATCCTACACTACAATCTGTACATATTTACATATACACATTGGTGATAGAATCTGTACTATCACATTCACCCCTTCTTTGAGAACCGACCCCAGGGTGGATGGAAGTTAGGGGCTGTACCAATCAGGGGGCCTGACCATCTGGCATAACCACCGTGGTGCCGGAATTGGGGTCGCAGGAGTTGTGATGCCGGGTGCGACCACTGCTTCGCTCAATTTCCCAAAGGCGTTGTCGACAGACTGGCCTGAGCTGGTGTGGAGGTGCTGGTCCCTCTGTTCAAGCACATGACTGGGGGAGAAGGAATAGGGGGAGGTTGGGTTAAAGGCACTGCTGCGCCTGATCCGGCTTGGGCTAGGTCCCTTACCGAGACTGTGTCCTCCTGTCCGTCCAGGTACTCAACGTAGGCATAATATGGTTTCGCATGGAGCAGAGTCACTCAGTCAACTAAGTGGTCATTCTTAGAGTACCGGCCGTGGCATCATAAAAGGACTGGACCAGGAACCGTGGTATGGTCGTACCCGACTCGGATTTTCTCGGAAAAGAGAACATCATTTCATGGGGGGTGGCATTGGTCGCAGTGTATAGGAGGGAGCGGATGGAGTGTAAGGCACTAATGAGCACATCCAGCCAGCGAGAGGTGGGGAGACCTTTGGAGCCAAGGGCAAGCGTAACCGCTTTCCAGACGGTGGCATTCTCTCTTTCGACTTGCCCATTACCACATGGGTTATAGCTGGTGGTCCTGCTTGAAGCAATACCACGCTCCAGAAGGTACTGCCGCAGTTCTGCGCTCATAAACGAGGACCCCCTATCACTGTGGATGTAATTAGGGTACATGAAGATGGCGAAGATGCTGTGCAGGGCCTCTATAACTGAGGAGGCAGTCATGTCCGAACAGGGCACAGCAAACAGGAAGTGGGAGTACTCATCAATGGCTGTAAGGATGTAGGTGTTACGGTTGATCCACGGTAGGGGCCCCTTGAAGTCTATGCTGAGATGCTCAAAGGGGCGGGTGGCTTTGATGACGTGGATGTTCTCCGGATTGAAGAAGTGGGGCTTGCACTCAGCGCACACTGGGCAGGTTCGGGTCATGGAGCGAATCTCCTTGACCGTGTAGGGCAGGTTGCGAGATTTGACAAAGTGTGCGAACCTAGTGACCCCTGGATGACAGAGCTTCTCGTGGAGTTTCTGCAGCCTTTCCAGTTGCATGTTGGCGCAAGTCCCCCTGGAGAGCGCATCTGGCGGGTCTTTGAGTTTACCTGGCTGATACAGTATGTCATAATTAAAGGTGGAGACCTCGATTCTTCACCTGGCGATTTTGTCATTCTTGATCTTACCTCACTAGGTATTGCTAAACATGAAGGAGACCGTGCATTGGTCGGTCAGCAGCGTAAAGCACCTGCCAGTGAGGTAGTGTCTCCAACGATGTACTGCCTCGACTATGGCCTGGGCCTCCTTCTCGACAAAGGAGTGTCGGCTCTCAGGACCCTGGAAGGTTCTGAACAAGAAGGCTACCTGCCGACCGCCCTGGTTCAAAGTGGCTGCCAGTGCAAAGTCAGACACATCGCTTTCGACTTGGAACGGAATGGACTCGTCGATGGCATGCAGCGTTGCAGCAGCGATGTCTGATTTGATGGTTGAAGGCCACTCTGGCTTCGGTTGACAGGGGGAAGGAGGTGGTCTTGATGAATGGCCGTGCCTTGTCGGCATAGTGTGGAACCCATTGGGTATAGTAAGAGAAAAATGCCAAGCAGCATTTGAGTGCCTTCTGGGTGTTGGTGGGGGGTGGGTGGGTGGGCAAGTCCATGAGGGGATGCATACGGTCAGGGATCAGCATGTCCACCCCGTTCTCCACCACACATCCCAGAATTGCGAACCGAGTGGTCAGGAAGACACAATTGTCGAAATTGTAGGTCAAGTGCAGCCGAATTGCAGTTCAAAAAAATTTCTCAAGTTTGGCATCATGATCCTCCGTGTCGTGGCAGCTGATGGTGACATTGTCCAGATACGAGAAAGTAGCAGTCAGCTCGTTCTGGTCCACCATCTTGTCCATTTCCCGCTGGAAGACCGCGACACCATCTGTGACTCCAAAGGGTACCCTGAGGAATTGATACAGCCGCCCATTCACTTCGAAGGCTGTGAAAGGTTGGTCTTCTTGGTGGATCGGGAGCTGATGATAGTCCGAACCTAAGTCAATGGTGGAAAATACATGGTATTGGGCGATCTGATTCATCACATCCGTGATCTGTGGAAGGGGGTACGCATCCAGGAGCATGAAGTGGTTGATAGTCTGGCTATAGTCAACCACCATCCACGGCTTCTCCCCGTTTTTAACAACCACTACCTGGGCGCTCCATGGACTTGAGCTAGGTTCGATAATGCCCTCATCCAGCAGTCTGCGCACCTGGTTTGTCATAAAATTCCTGTGTTCAGATCTATAATGCCGGCTTTGGGTGGCCACAGGCTTCCAGCCAGGGGTGAGATTTGCGAAAAGAGCTAGCGGAGCAACTCGGTGTGTGCAGAGAGTTCAGGTGAGGCACGGGGGCGGGTGGCTCGGGCTGCCGCTGGGTTCCCGGGCTGAAGTTGTTACAGACAGAGAGCAGAGCGTGAGGCCCCCCAAAGTGCAGGGAAATGGTTTGAAATTGGCACTGAAATCCAGTCCCATCAGAGCAGGGGCACACAATTGGGGAAGGACTAATAGTTTTAAGTCTGTGAACGTGATGCCCTGGACTTTCAGGGTCGCCACGCAGTACCCCTTTATCCCAGTAGAGAGCGATCTGGTCGCCAATGAAATTTTCTGTGTAGTGGGGAGAATAGTTAGTCCGCAACGGTGGGCCAGGTCCGGGCGGATAAAACTGTCAGTTGACCCCGAGTCAAATAAGCAAGTGGTATAGTGTCCATGCACTTTAATCAGTTCCATTGCTTTTGTGAGGGGTTGGGGGAAGTCCTGGTCAAGGGTTATTGATGCAGGGACTTGTAATGTGGACAGTGGAGTGCTTTGGCTGCAGGCAGCAACACCACCTCTCCGACACTGATTTTTCAGGCCCCACTGTTTGCATGATATCATCACGCACATGTTGCGAGTCGTCATCACACAGGTCTCCACTGTCTACATTACAAGTCCCTGCATCAATAATCCTTGACCAGGACTTCCCCCAACCCCTCACAAAAGCAATGGAACTGATTAAAGTGCACGGACACTATACCACTTGCTTATTTGACTCAGGGTCAACTGACAGTTTTATCCACCTGGACCTAGCCCACCATTGCAGACTAGCTATTCTCCCCACTACACAGAATTTCATTGCTGACCAGATCGCTCTCGACTTGGGTAAAGGGGTACTGCGTGGTGACCCTGAAAGTCCAGGGCATCACGTTCACAGACTTAAAACTATTAGTCCTTCCCCAATTGTGTACCCCTGCTCTGCTGGGACTGGATTTCAGTGCCAATTTCAAACCATTTCCCTGCACTTTGGTGGGCCTCACGCTCTGCTCTCTGTCTGTAACAACTCCACTACAGGAACACAGCGGCAGCCCGAGCCACCCGCCCCTGCGCCCCAGGGCCTCACCTGTAGTCTCTCCACCCTCCCGAGTTGCTCCGCCAGCACTTTTCGCACATCTCACCCCTGGCTGGAAGCCTGTGGCCACCAAAAGCCAGCAATATAGATCTGAAAGGAAATTTATCACAAATGAGGTGCACAGACTGCTGGATGAGGGCATTATCAAAACTAGCTCGAGTCCATGAAGGGCCCAGGTAGTGGTTGTTAAAAACGGGGAGAAGCCGTGGATGGTGGTTGACTATAGCCAGACTATCAACCACTTCATGCTCCTGGATGCGTACCCCCTTCCACAGATCACGGATGTGATGAATCAGATCGCCCAATACCATGTATTTTCCACCATTGACTTACGTTCGGCCTATCATCAGCTCCCGATCTGCCGAGAAGACCAACCTTTCACAGCCTTTGAAGTGAATGGGCGGCTGTATCAATTCCTCAGGGTACCCTTTGGGGTCACAAATGGTGTCGCAGTCTTCCAGCGGGAAATGGACAAGATGGTGGACCAGAACGAGCTGACTGCTACTTTCCCGTATCTGGACAATGTCACCATCAGCTGCCACGACACGGTGGATCATGATGCCAACCTTGAGAAATGTTTTTGGACTGCAACTCGGCTGCACTTGACCTACAATTTTGACAAGTGTGTCTTCCGGACCACTTGGTTCGCAATTCTGGGTTGTGTGGTGGAAAACCGGGTGCTCATGCTGGACCATGACCGTATGCATCCCCTCATGGACTTGCCCCCCCCACCAACACCCAGAAGGCACTCAAATACTGCCTGGGATTTTTCTCTTACTATGCCCAATGGGTTCCACACTATGCCGACAAGGCACAGCCATTCATCAAGACAACCTCCTTCCCCCCGTCAACTGAAGCCAGAGCGGCCTTTGACCACATCAAATTGGACATCGCTGCTGCAACGCTGCACGCCACCGACGAGTCCATTCCATTACAAGTCTAAAATGACGTGTCTGACTTTGCACTGGCAGCCACTTTGAACCAGGGCGGCCAGCCGGTAGCCTTTTTCTCCAGAACCCTCCAGGATCCTGAGAGCCAACACTCCTCTGTCGAAAAGGAGGCCCAGGCCATAGTCGAGGCAGTACATCGTTGGAGACACTACCTCACTAGCAGGTGCTTTTTGCTGCTGACCAACCAATGCGCGGTCTCCTTCATGTTTAGCAATACCCAGCAAGGTAAGATCAAGGATGACAAAATCGGCAGGTGGAGAATCGAGCTCTCCACCTTTAATTATGACAAACTGTATTGGCCAGGTAAACTCAAAGACCCGCCAGATGCGCTCTCCAGGGGGACTTGTGCCAACATGCAACTGGAAAGGCTGCAGAAACTCCACGAGGAGCTCTGTCATCCAGGGGTTACTAGGTTCATGCACTTAGTCAAATCTCACAACCTGCCCTACACGGTCAAGGAGATTCGCTCCATGACCCAAGCCTGCTCAGTGTGCGCTGAGTGCAAGCCCCACTTCCGTCTGGAGAACACCCACGTCATCAAAGCCACCCACCCCTTTGAGCGTCTTAGCATAGATTTCAAGGGGCCCCTACTGTCGACCAACCGTAACACCTACATACTTACAGCCATCGACGAGTACTCCCACTTCCCGTTTGCTGTGCCCTGCTCGTACATGACTTCTTCCTCAGTTATAAAGGCCCTGCACAGCATCTTTGCCATCTTCATGTACCCCAATTACATCCACAGTGACAGGGGGTCCTCGTTTATGAGCGCAGAACTGCAGCAGTACCTTCTGGAGCGTGGTATTGCTTCAAGCAGGACCACCAGCTATAACCCACATGGTATTGGGCAAGTCGAAAGAGAGAATGCCACCATTTGGAAAGCGGTTACTCTTGCCCTCCGCTCCAAAGGTCTCCCCACTTCTCGCTGGCAGGATGTGCTCACTAGTGCCCTACACTCTATCAGCTCTCTCCTGTGCACCGCGACCAATGCCAACCCCCCATGAAATGATGTTCTCTTTCCTGAGGAAATCCCATTCAGGTACGACCATACCGTCATGGCTCACGGTTCCTGGTCCAGTTCTTTACGACGCCACGTCCGGTACAATCCCTTGGTTGACCAAATGACTCTGCTCCATGCGAACCCACATTATGCCTATGTTGTGTACCCGGACAGTTGGGAGGACACAGTCTCCGTAAGGGACCTAGCCCAAGCCAGATCAGGCGCAGCAGTGCCTTTAACCCAACCTCCCCCTATTCCTTCTCCCCCAGGTCATGTGCTTGAACAGAGGGACCAGCTCCACCCCACCAGCTCAGGCCATTGGGGAAATGACCGAAGCAGTGGCTGTATCCAGCGACACAACTCCGGCGACCCCTATCCCACCGCCACTGCGTTCACGCCGGATGGTCAGGCCACCTGACTGGTACAGCCCCTAACCTCCATCCACCCTGGGGTCGGTTCTCAAAGAAAGGGTGAATGTGATAGTATAGATTCTATCACCAATGTGTATATGTACATATGTAGAGATGCAACCTCCTTTGAAGAAGACCGCAGAGCCCACCTCACTGACAAAAGACAAAGGAGGAAAAACCCAACACCCAACCCCAACCAACCAATTTTCCCTTTCAACCACTGCAACCTTGCCTGCCTGTCCCGCATCGGACATGTCAGTCACCAACGAGCCTGCAGCAGACGTGGACATACCCCTCCATAAATCTTCGTCCGCGAAGCCAAGCCAAAGAGAAGAAGAGTGTAGGATGACTGTGATTGGCTGAGAGTGTAGCCAGACCTACTGGCAGGTCTTAAAGGATTGCTCCTAGCCAGACCAGGTCATTCTGGACTGGTCGACCTACTTGTGAAATGCTCCAGTCTTTTAGTTAATAAAAGCCTTGGTTTGGATCAACAAGTCTTTGGTTCTTTCAACATGCATTACACATCCCTAGCAACAGCTGACAGAAGACTCTTTCATCCATGGACTGTTCCAGGGAACACAGACTGAGTCCGACATCCAGAAAGGCTGGAAGACCATCAACTCAGTGAAAGACACCTTTTGGTTGGCCTGAAACCTGTTGGTCTTTCAGCACAGTGAGATTTCAGTCCTGGAATGCTACCCACTAGCACATTCCAGGCTGTAGAAGCATGTGGTGAGGGATGCAATGCAGCCAAAGCGAGGGCACTGTGGGGAATGACCACAGTCCAGAGGCCTCCCATTACCAGGCATTGAGCGGAAGTCCCTCAAGCAACAGAGGGGAGGAGGAACAACAAGGTGCCTCAGTGAAGGTAACGAAAAGAATGTACAATGATGAGAATGTATCGATATGACTGACACTATGTAAAAAGTCTTGAACAGTTTTTCCTGTATTGTAAATAATTTATTGTGAATGAAGTATTTTTTTGGGGGGAAAAAACAGGGGTTTAATCCTTGTAAAGACTGTGTGAAGGAAACGGGGGTTTAACCCTAGTAAAGACGCTGTGAAGGAAACCCTACTCTACTGCGACATCCTGCAAGAGAACTAGAAGCTGCAGCTGCTGACAGATCCTATTGGTGAGCCCTGTTCTATGAAGCCCACATCAGTTTTGCTGACAGGCGCTGCCAAAAACTGATGGAAGACTGTGAACGGCATCACAAAGCATCAGTACAGTTATTACAAAACTGGACTTCCAGTGCCCCCATTGTGCTACCCTCTATGCTTCCAGACTGGGACTGTGTTTGTTATTGTGTGCTTAATAACGAGTCAAGTTGGTGGCGGAGCTAATCAAATAAGAGACTTTACTGAACACAACTAAACATGATAAACGGGGTAGAGAGAGAGAGAGAGAGAGAGAGAGAGAGAGCCCACAGCGTGGCTTCTGCTCCCTACTGGTACTCAATTCAACTAACACACCTTCACAGTGCTCGCGTATGTGCAATAAGCTGTTGCGAGTATGGTTGCAGTGGGTGAAAGCAGCTGATGGCAGCAGTGTTTACAGACTGCGGTCACCTTCGTGTCCACAGATGAACTACACAACAATGTCTTCTTCGAACCGAATGACTACCAATACAATGAATGTAAAAAGTCTTGGAGATTTTCTTGTAAATATATTTTTTGTGAATGAAGTATATTTTTTTGAAAATAAAACTGGGGGTTTAACCCTAGTAAAGAGACAGACAACAATTCTCATTGACATACCGGTGGGCCCCACTAAAGCGGCGAAGCCTAATGCAGCAAGGTTAGCAATGTTCTTACAGCTCCAACTACACTTATTCAAGTCAGCGGTTGTCTGTAATGAGCTTTGTAAGTTTTCTCTGGTTTCCTCCCAAAACGTATGGCGATGGTAGGTTAATTGGCTGTAACCGGGCAACACAAGATTCCTGGGCCGGAAGGGCCTTCTACTGTGCTGTATTGTTCAAAACAGTCTGCAGACACTGAGATTGAAGTAAAAATACAATGCTGGGGAAATTCAGCAGGTCTCAACTCAAGGATGAAGGGCTCAAGTCAAGCTCGAAACAGTTGGCTATGTAGTTTATAGAGCAAACTGTTTGACCTACTGAGTTTTTCCAGCATTGTGTTTTTAAAATTAATTATGGCATCAACCATCTAGCATCTGTAGAGTTTCTTGCTTAACTTAATGTCCATTCACCTGAACCCGGTCACCTTCATCGGTTTTTCTTACAAATTGTTCCCATTCAATTGTTCAATTAGCCAGTAATTTTTTAAAAATAAAATGTATTCATAAAGTTAGATATCCACAGACACACAAATACAAGACTACACGACTTGCTTCACAATCATAGTTACCTGTTCCTGCTCCTCAGCCTTTTCCATTCTAGTGGAACCTCAAACTCCTCTTACTCTGCCTGATCAGCCATCACGACCCAATGACCATTACTGTATGTGGTGATGGAAGACGTTTTTCTGACAAAAATCCCTTTTAAAAACAAAGCAGGAAACCTCATTGAACGTGGATTGTTGAACTGAGGATGGATTTTGCACTACAAAACAAACCAACAATATAGAAGGCCATGGAAATAACAATCAATGAATTGGATTGTATTCTAAAGAATGGGATTGCACAAGCTTAAAGTGAGTAAATGCATTGTATTGTGATCGATTGAGCTGGATTTTACTACAGTAAAATGAAAAGCACAGACTTTTAAACAGGTATTGTGATTACGATTAGTTTTCACTCATTGGTACAATAATTGGTACAATGACAGAATTGGATGGATGGAGCTAAAATTGAGCATTTCAGTAGCCCCTTTCAAATTGCAGCACCTGGGTAGCCCTCCTGGGACCCGGGTACGATTGCTGGAAGCACCTTTCAAATTGCAGAGGGATCTACCCAATAAATCACCAACACGGTGATTTAAGGGGGAATCCTGTCCCCGCAATGATGCGTCACGCACTCCGCAGAAGTACTGCTGGATGTTCAGATCCTGGCTGCCCGGTGACGCACGCACGCACACAAGCGCTGACTTCACCGGAATAAGCAGACCGGCCTTTTTCGCTTTCAAACTGGTCGTGAACAAGACCGAGGTAGGTTCAACTGGGATACCGTCAGGTTGACCCGGTCGGACCCTTTCCGACTGCGGCGTCACTGGGGCACTAACCGTGCAAATTGCCCGTTAACCCCAGGTTACGCGGCAGCTTGAAAACTGCGTGCTCCAACTCCGGTGTGGCATTTGGGGGAGAAAGGAGACATCCAGAGCTGATCCTTGTTAACGAGCACTCGCGCAGCTATTTGTGCTGAGTTTTGAGTCATTTCTCTTTTTTCAGTTTTCATCGGTCTTCAGATTCAAAAATAGGATAACGCATAGATGTCATTGATTAGTTAATGCCAGTCATTAATTACACTTGAAATGTATAGTAGAATCAGATGTATTGGGACAGGCGAGGAAAATAGCTGAGAAGAAGAGAAGCAGGCATTTTGTTGAATAATGGGAGAGTCTAGTAGGGAAGGGCCTGTTGGGTGTGCTGTCTGGCCCTTGACCTCCTCATGTGGACAGAGTCGTCCCCACCCAACCAGCTCCTCCGGGACTGACTGTCACAGGGTGGGAATGACACAGTGCAGCAAAAATCCCAGCCTCACCCAGTCAAAGGAACTGCCTCAACCAGAGGGCACCAACGCAAGTGAGCGGGACAAACGAAGAGGGCGGTCCGTTGCTATGGGAACGGGGTGACGAACATCGGGGCCGTCATCAGTGTGCGCCGGAAGTGCCCCGCGTGCCTGGGAGGAACGTGCTGCCGGACCGGCACGTTGTTGGTCGCTCGCCTGGTGCCGATGTGGTGTGTGTGTGCACGGAGTGACGATGGCTGCCGGCGGAGTGCGCTTCAAGACAAAGTGAGTGTCGCCGGCAGACCCTGATCCCGCTCGATAAGGCGCTGGTGCATGTTTCGGACGTGCCGGCGGTCCGCCTTGCGCAGGCACCGCTCCCTCCCTTCTGTGACTCCCCTCCCCACCCCACCGATCGTCCCCTTGGGGCCCCGACCACTGGTGACCGCAGAAGATACTCCACTGGCGCCCACATCTCCTCCCTCACCACCATTCCGAGCCCTAAACAACCCTTCCAAGGGAAGCAACGTTTCACTTGTGAATCTGCTGCATCCGGTGCTCCCATGGAGATCTCTTCATCGAGCAGACTTGTCACAGACTGGGAGAGATCGCTTTGGGTTGTCCTCCCCTCTGCTTGCTGCAATAGCGTGGATCTCCCAGTGGCCATTCATTTCAGTTCCCTGCCCATGGTCTCATATACTGCCTGACTGAGACCACCCACAAATTGGAGGAATAACACCTCATCTTCCAATCAGGCACCCTCCAACCCGATGGCATTAATATCAACTTCTCTGGCTTTCGTTAACAACCTGCCACCTCTCTCCTTTTTTCCCGTCTCCTTTCTCACCTCTCCGTTTATCGTAGCCAATGAACCCCTACCTCCCCGACTAGCATTCTCTGAATTCTGAGTTTTCCTGGGGTTTTTTTTGGCTCTTTCTGCTTATTCTTTGAAGATGGGCTCAGGCCCGAAACTTCGGCAATATATCTTTGTCTTCCATGGACTCTGAAAGACCGGCTGAGTTCCTCCAGCATTTCAGTGTGTTTTTACTAGTCACAGTGTCTGAAAACTCTCGTGTTTCACATCAGCCCTGCTTCATCCAGTCATCAGAACCTGTGAGGAGATGGTGGAAAATGAGCAAAAAGAGAACATAATTGAAGTAACTCTATGGGTCAAGCAGCATCTGCAGAGGGGAAGAGGAGGTCAATGTTTTGAATTGAGACTTTGTACCCTATGATGTTCCCACATTAGCCGAGGCACTGTGCGGCTGTGACCACTAAAGCTGATGTATTGTGTCCAAGGTGGCTGCACTTACTGGTTTTAAAATGTCACATTATTATTCATAATATTGGATATCGAAGATTTCAGATATCTTATTGCTGACAGTGCGTCCAGTTCAACTGAGTGGTTTAAATATCTATATTTAAAATGCTGAAAAGGGATTGAATTGATGAGTGGCATTCATTTTGTGGATGGTAAATGTATTTTTGGTTTCAGTAAGAGAGAGCTGTGCCCATGTTTGTTGCAAAAATGGGAAATTTATTTTCCAAAATGGGAGGGAAGACACCTTATTCTTAATATTTAATTTGAGATTGGTTTGGATATGACACTGGATTTACATCACCAGTCACATTGGCTCTAAATTATGATTTGCACTTTAGAACTATTGAGAATGCGGAATTTGATTTTCTGAATTTATTTTTGGGATTTGTGCTTGGCAAGGCCAGTGTTTATTGTCCATCCCAAAATCGTCTTTGAAGATGATGGTAACCTGCTGTCTTGAATGGTTGCAATCCTTCTGATGAAGGTACTGCCACAGTGATGCAAGTTTCAAGGTACAGACACAAGAAGCTGTGGATGCTTGATATTAATGCCATTGGGTTGGAGCAAAGAACAAATTACTGGAGGAACTCGGGTACGCAGTATCTGTTGTGTATGGTGGTGGTGGGTGCAATTGTCCATCTTCAAGACCCATTCATAATAAGGATTGGTATTGTGTGACTTGGAGGAGAACCGGCAAGTGGAAGTGTTCCCATACGCCTGATATCCTTATTTTTCTTGATGGTGTGGAAGAATCAGTTGGGGTAGCTCATAAAAGTATGTGTTGCATTTTGTAAATGGTACGTGCTCCTATTTGTGCTGATTGAGGGAGTGAATGTTTAAGATAGTTGATGCTTATAAACTAGTCGGCTTAGTCCTGGATGGTATTGAGCTTCTCAAGTATTGTTGATCATGTAATCATTTAGGCATCTGGAAAGAATTCTGTGATATTTGTAACTTGTGCATTGGGGTGGAAAGGCCTTGAAACATGCAACAGCGTCAGTCTTTCAAAGTGGGATCAGGATCTGCCAGCGACACTCTTGGGTCAATAGATGATTCTCTTGCTACCGCCTCTGAGCTTTTCTTGTAACTGTAGTATTTAGGTGAATGGTCCAATTGAATTTCTGGTCTGAGGTGACCCCCTGGGATATTATTTGTGGAGAATTGATATTGATAATGGCAATTGTTGTTAGAGTGGATCATCATTGATCATTGCCTGGCAGTTTTGTGATGATCATATTTCAGATTTAGATTTCAGAGTACATACATACATATAACCCTGAGATTCCTTTCTCTTGCGGGCACGACAGAATTACCACTCATTGGTAGTGTAAAAATAAACTGTATGCAGCATAAAACATGGAAACAAAGAACTGTAAACAAAGTGTAATACAGAGAGAACAAAAAGAAAATCAATAAACTGCACAAATAAGAGTCCTTAAATGAATCTCTGATTGAGTTTGTTGTTGAGGAGTCTGATGGTGAAGGGGTAGCAGCTGTTCCTGAACCAGGTGGTGTGAGTCTTGTGGCACCTATACCTCTTTACTGATGGCAGAAGCGAGAACAGAGCATGTGCTAGGTAGTAAGGGTCTTTGATGATTGCTGCTGCTCTCCAACGGCAGCACTCCCTGTAGATATGGTGAATAGTGGAAAGGGTTTTGCCTGTGATGTCCTGGAATGTGTCCACTACCTTTTGAAGGGCTTTACACTTGATATTGATGCTTCCATACCAGACCGTGATGCAGCTGGTCAGCACACTTTCTACCACACATCTGTATAAATTTGTCAGGGTTTTTGATGTCATGCTAAACCTCCGCAAACTCCCTAGGATGTAGAGGCGCTGATGTGCTTTCTTCACGATTCCATTGGTGTGTTGGTCCCAGGGAATATTTTCTGAGTTACTAACTCCTAAAAACAAACTTGCCACTTTTCAGCCAAGCCTGACGGTTGTCTTGGGCTTGATGCATGCAGGCATGCATTGCTTCATGTGCTGAGTATCAAATGCCATGGACATTGTAGAATCAACTGTGAACATTCCATTTTCTAATGTGGTGAAAGGAGGGTCTTTGGTGAAGCAAGACAGTTAGATCTAGGACACTGCTCTAGGTAATCCTGTGATAATATCCTGGGGATGAATTGATTGTCCTCCAACAACTATAGCAATCTTTCTTTGAGAGAGATTTTACTCCAACAGCTGGTTTCTCTTTGATATCTATTGACTTCAGTTTTACCAGTTAAAAATTTGTGCTAAATTAGGAGTAAAATGCACATTGTGATATTTTAATATTTCCTCAGGAGATTCATTGATTTAAATATTTTTTTTAACTTCTAGCAAGCAGTGATCAATTGTATATGTAACTGTTGAATAATCAAAAAATATATGATAGGATGGAATTTAGTTTGTCTGTACGTGGTGCACAATTACCTTTTTTGATGTGATTTGGAAAACATCAAACCTCATACTTGAAGTAAAGAAACTGATAAATTGAATAGGTTCTCATAATTAAAAAAAATTATATTGAAAGCTAGAAGTAAAACACGAAAATCTGCAAACACTAAGGTTGAAGTAAAAACACGATGCTGGAGAAACTCAGCAGGTCAGTGTCCTTTATATAACAAAGGTAAAGATACATAACTGACGTTTCAGGCTTGAGCCCTTTATCAAGGAATGGAAAAATGTCGGCAAGCATCCGAATAATAGAGTACGGGGTGGGGGGAAGAGGCGTAGTCCCAAAGGCAAGAGGTGTAAAAGGGAGTGAGGGGACAGCGGCAAGCAAGGGAAGGAGAGATGGCTGGGTGAATAGAGAGGAAAGGGTAGGGGGAAGAAGAGAGATGGAGGGGAGGAGGAGGAGGAGGAGAGCTGGAATGGGGAAGGTGGGATGGAAGGGAGAGCAGGTTAGCAGAAACTGGAAAAGTCAATGTTAATACCCTTTGTCTAGAGCGTGCCCAGACGGAAAATCAGGTATTGTTCCTCCAATTTATAGGGGGTCTTGGTGGAATAATATGCTGCACTCTCCAGCCAGATGGTATTAACACCTACTTTTCCAGTTTCTTCTAACGTGCTCCCACCTAGGCTCCCCTCCCCCCTTTTGATCACTGCTGTACACTCTTTCCCTTCACCTATCACTTCCTGCATTTGTGACCACTCCTCCCCCCCCCCCACCCACCCTGCTTTTTTATTTGGACACCTGCCGACATTTTTCCATAACTTGACAAAGAGCTCAAGCCCAAAATATTCTTTTGTATTTTTACCTTTTCTTTATAAAGGGAACAGTTTGATCTCCTGAGTTTCTCCAGCATTGTTTTGTTTTACTACAGTATATTGAAAGCTTTTTGTTAATGACACTTGTATTTTGCTTTCATGGCTCCTGTCAATATTTTAAGGTGCATTTGCATTGCAGTTGTTGTGTAGGTGTGGAAAGTGTTTAGACTTTTTGTCATTGGGTAACCTGAATGGAGTCAAGATGAGAGCCCTGTTTGAATATATACTGCACACTCATGTGCGTGGTCCTTCGATGGGTATTAAATGCATGTTTTGTGAAAGCTGAAGACTGAAACTGAGATGAAAAGTATGTAAAATTATAATAGCCATCTAGTATGAATTACAACAGATGAATTCATGATAGGTATCCTCATGCATGGCTGTACAGTTTATTAAAATAATTATTTTTAATGATTGACATCCAACAAAATTCTTCAAATTTTCAACAGAAATAAAAACAAGGTATTCATTGCAAAGGGAATGGTAAAAGTCATGGTACAAAATGAGGTGAAATTAATGTCTAGGCATTTAAAGAAGTGAGTACTGTCATTACTGAGTCTTAGTGAACTCCATTTTTTTTTCCTTTTTATTTGTGATCTTTAGTTTTTAAGGTCCTTACCTGATCCTGAATTGTAAAAAAAAGTTCATCCGTCCACCCTACAACTGTTTTTCTTTTTTAAGTGGTAGAATAGATAAGTCCATGATTATTGAACTGGCAATGTGCCCAATTTTTGTCCTAAAAGTAATAGATCTTGTTTTAGATGTTCACAGGACAAGCTAGAATTAAGTAGGTTAATGCATAAGATGTGACCCATGGCCAAAATATAATAAACAACGTTTTCCTGTTATTCATTAGATCACGAAACATCTTAAACGTTTGGATTGGATTTGGTTGTTGTTGTGATTTTCTGAAGAGTTTTCATTTGCCGAAGCAATTATGAGGTGCAAGTGTGTTGAAACTGTGACAAGAGGTTTCTCCAACAAAATTAAGGATGGGTGATCAGCAAGCTTTGAATCTAAAACCTTGAAAAGCAAGAATGCAGAAGAAGTAAGAATGTGACAGAGTATTTAGAGGTGGTTTGGGAGGAATTGTTAGAGCAGCTTGCACACACATTTTAAAAGACAGAATATTCTTGTGTCATTAATGTTGTCAATCCTCAACTGATGGGCATTGATTTACTTAGTAAATAATTATGAAAGGATTGGCTGTCACAAAGCCCCTCCAGGACTTTGCGTTTAATACAAAAAAAAATCACATTTTGACAATAAAAAGAATCTTAAATCCTGCTGCCTTGGCCTCATTGCATTGCTGATTGAAGTTTTAAATACTGTCAAATTTACATTTTCATTTATTGTTTTTTGATTACCATCTAATCCACTGTTTGCATCTTTTCCAGTTATGCTGTTTCCAGCAAAATTGAACCATTTTACAAAGGAGGAAAAGTACAGGTATCTTTAAATTTATTGAAATTTAGCACAGCTGTGTTTTATTTGTACTTCCATCTTTGCAGTTGTTCATAAGGTTTTCATCCATCTTGTATCTTAATTTTCTTTCACATTTGATCTCTGCCTAGCATAATTTATCTTTCATTTTGCATTCAGTTTTTTTTCCCATTAGAATTGAAATTCTACAGATGTCAAAATTGTGAAATAACAAACGCTGGAGATAAGTAGGTGGCTTCGATTGGAAGAGAAAAACATTAACTCTGTTTCAAATCAATGACTCTGCATCAGAATTTGCAGTTAAACTGGCAATGCTGGATATCCAAAATATAAACAGAATTATACAAAATTTGGGACTTTAGAGCATTGGAGGTTCGGAGGTTGTCTTGCAGAAGTTTATGAAAAAGTGAATGCTTCTTGTCTTTCCCAGGGTGGATGATTCTGGAATTAGAGGGCACAGTTGAGGGCATAGGTTTAAGTTGAGAAAGGAGAGGCTTAAGGGGGACCAAGGGGGCAATTTACAATGTAATCTGTTTCTGAAATGAGTTTCTAAAGGAAACTTTGGAAGAGGGCACAATTCTAGCATTCAAAAGACTTAGACAGATTTCTGGATTAAAAAAAAAGGCTTTGAAATGTATGGACCAAATGGGACAAACCTGGAATTCCAACTTGGTCTGTGTGGACGGAAGGGCCTGTTCCCGTGCTGTATGACTGTGCTCAGCAGGTCAAGCAACGTCAGCTGGGACAAAACTCAAGATGGCCTTACTGGTCAAGAGCAAGTTCTATCAAAGGCTCCTTCGCCTGCTGAGGCCCTTGATTGTCTCTTGTTACGAGCCCAGAGGACCCCAAACCCAGCAGCAATAGATATTCACCAAGACAAATGGTTACTTTAACAAAAGTTGATTTTAATTATCTTTAAACATGAAAACAGAATCAAACTTTAACTTATAACTATTAACTTACTTTACCTAACTTAACCCCATATTAATTCTAAGTGCACGTGTATGTAATGTGTGTGTGTAAGTTCAGAAAAGTTCTTTGATTCACAGTCCAATCTCACTTCTCATTCCTCCAAGTTCACTGGTTGCAGGCACATCTTATACTGTGCACAAAATTTAACGTGTATAAAGTTCACCAGGCTTTGGTGCTCGAAAGGTAAATGGTTACCACTCAAGAAGGTTCTTGTTGGTTTTCAGAGAGAGATGTGTTGTTCCAGGATATCCACAACTGATGTATTTCCATCAGTCACCTCAGTGTCTTGCTGAGGAAAATTGCCCCATCAGGGTTCTCCAGATGAAAACCTATTTATTTCAGGTCACCACAGAGTTCCTTTTTGTTTCACTTATTTCAAGTGAAACATTAGACAGCCAATCCTCTCCCCTTGCATGAACCAGAAGGGCTTCGATCAGGCTGTCTTCCAAAAGCTTGTCCTGTCTCAGTCCCAGCAACTTCTGCTGGCTGACACTGTCAAGTCCTCTGCTTTTCTCTCTCTCTTTCTCACACACAAAGACTGAGACTGAGAGAAAGCCCGTATAAATCTCTATGCTTGCAAAACCACATGACCCTCTTACAACAGCAAACCTCTCCTGCAGACAATAACGGCTCCAGCCTGCTCTTTCATCTGTTGCCTTGATAAACAGTAATCCATTAGTGACGTCTCTGGAGCACTCTTCAAAGCTCTTGCAAAAAGGTGTGAGAAGCCACTATGTCTCCAGTATTTCAAATAAGATCTGCTTTAAAGTGTTTGGATGTGACCTACTCTAACAAACTTTTCCCAATTTATCACCCAAAAACATTTCTATATACTCTGTCATGCTCTCATTTGATTTTCTGAGCACTTCCAGCATCTGTTCTTTATCACAAGAGTACCCATTTTGTAGTTTATTGCAACATGAGGTTGAAAGTAGGAAACAACTTTTTAGTAAATGTGAAGCATATTATTTAAAAAAAGTTCTCTTTCCAATACAGATGAATAAAGATGGAACATGTATGTTCTGCACATGTGGAACAAAGATCAATATCTTGGATGTTGCCACAGGAAAAGTTTCAAAGACCATTGAGCAGGTGAGGAGTTCTAGAAGGGATGCTGTACTGCTCATATTTTGGCACGAACACATTTATGCTCATACAGAACCTTTCCGATTATCCGAAAACCATTTTACTGAAATTCTCAGTTATCCAAAAAATATTTGGTGGCAACATGACGTCATAAGTTGAAAACAAGTTCTCCTGATGTGCTCATGTGGGACTCGGACGCCATGCTAGTGCCAGTTTTGTAACAACAGAACCAGTCGAAGCAATTCATGGCATGAAATGGGTGGGGGGGGGTGGAGGTGAGATGTGGGGAGGCAGATACTACTATTTGAAAATGCTGCCATGTTTTGTGTTGCTGCAAATCATTCTGGGCTTTTTCTGGGGAAATACCACGACAGACCTTTGTGAGAGGGCATCTTCGTGTATCAAGGTGGAAGGCATCCTTCACATCTCTAACCTGCAGCATTACAGCACGCCCCCCCCCGCTCCCCCGGGCTGCGCTCTCTCCCCTCTCCCCCGGGCTGCGCTCTCTCCCCGCTCCCCCGGGCTGCGCTCTCTCCCCGCTCCCCCGGGCTGCGCTCTCTCCCCGCTCCCCCGGGCTGCGCTCTCTCCCCGCTCCCCCGGGCTGCGCTCTCTCCCCGCTCCCCCGGGCTGCGCTCTCTCCCCGCTCCCCCGGGCTGCGCTCTCTCCCGGCTCCCCCGGGCTGCGCTCTCTCCCCGCTCCCCCGGGCTGCGCTCTCTCCCCGCTCCCCCGGGCTGCGCTCTCTCCCCGCTCCCCCGGGCTGCGCTCTCTCCCCGCTCCCCCGGGCTGCGCTCTCTCCCCGCTCCCCCGGGCTGCGCTCTCTCCCCGCTCCCCCGGGCTGCGCTCTCTCCCCGCTCCCCCGGGCTGCGCTCTCTCCCCGCTCCCCCGGGCTGCGCTCTCTCCCCGCTCCCCCGGGCTGCGCTCTCTCCCCGCTCCCCCGGGCTGCGCTCTCTCCCCGCTCCCCCGGGCTGCGCTCTCTCCCCGCTCCCCCGGGCTGCGCTCTCTCCCCGCTCCCCCGGGCTGCGCTCTCTCCCCGCTCCCCCGGACTGCGCTCTCTCCCCGCTCCCCCGGGCTGCGCTCTCTCCCCGCTCCCCCGGGCTGCGCTCTCTCCCCGCTCCCCCGGGCTGCGCTCTCTCCCCGCTCCCCCGGGCTGCGCTCTCTCCCCGCTCCCCCGGGCTGCGCTCTCTCCCCGCTCCCCCGGGCTGCGCTCTCTCCCCGCTCCCCCGGGCTGCGCTCTCTCCCCGCTCCCCCGGGCTGCGCTCTCTCCCCGCTCCCCCGGGCTGCGCTCTCTCCCCGCTCCCCCGGGCTGCGCTCTCTCCCCGCTCCCCCGGGCTGCGCTCTCTCCCCGCTCCCCCGGGCTGCGCTCTCTCCCCGCTCCCCTTACCCACTCCTTCTGTCAAATACACTTTCAATGGGGTCACTGAAATTCTGCTGGAAGACAATCCCTGGGAATGTACCTGCAATGTCCTACTACTTAAAGGTGAAGTGAGACCTCTGGCTCCCAGGTAGCAGTGGGGACCTCGGGCTCCCGAGCAGGACGGGCGACAGCAGTGAGGAGATGTTGGGGATTGGTGACTGTGGTGGAGAGGTGTCAGGGATTGACAACAGCCGATACAAATATTCTGCTGATGCAACTATAACAATTTTCCAGTTGTCAAAAAATCCGGTTATCTTTTTAAATTTTAATTTAGACATACAGGCCATATCGGGCCACAAGTCCAAGCCACCCAATCACACTCAATTAACCTACAACCCCTCGTAAGTTTCAAAAGGTAGAAGGAAATCTGAGCCCCCGGGGAAACCCCACGATCAGAGAGAGAACATACAAACTCCTTACAGACAGCATGGGATTCGAACCCTAATCCCAATCGCTGGCGCTGTAACGGCATTGCGCTAACCACTACTCTATCCATGCTTCCCTTTTATGATCACTTTAGAATGGAAAACAATAAGTCCCCAAAGGCTCTGACTACCAGATTTCTGAGGCTGGCGTGAAAAGAACCTTCAGGAAGGTGAATTCTCAAAAAGCGTCTGCACCACGCGGTATATCTGGCTGTGACTTTAAAACCAACTGGCTGGAGATTTTGCATATATTTTCAACCTCTCACTGTTATGATCTGAATCCCTATCTACTTCAAAAGAATACCCATTATACCAGAAGAGCAAGGCAACCTTCTTCAATGACTAATGGCTGGTGGCACATCTACTGTGATAAGATGCCTTGAGAAGTTGGTTATGGAGCAAATCAGTTCCTATCTTGGGAAAAGCCTGGATTCACTTCAATGAGCTTATTGTCACAACAAGTCCACAGTAAGCACCTTGTCGTTGGCCCTCCTCTCTGTGTGTGTTAGATGAACTGGATAATAAGAGCACTGATGTCAGACTATAATTGACTATAATTCACTGTTTAACACCATCACATCAGTAAAACATAATCAAAATTAAAGTTCTGTACTTCCTCTGACAATGGATCCTAGATTTCCTTATTAGCAGACCCTAATGATTTGCAGCTTGGCAGCATCACCTCCCCCTCGCTGACCTTCCTTCAAAACCTCTGAGCTTAGATAGAACAGTAGAACAATTACAGCACAGAATCAGGCCACCTCAGCACCTCTAGTCTGTGCCAAACCATTTCTCTGCCTAGTGCCACTGACCTGCACCCAGCCATAGCCCTCCTTGCCTTTCCCATCCATGTACCTGTCAAATAAGCCCACATTTATCACTTCAGGTGGAAGCTCGTTTCATACTCCCAACACTCTCTGTGTGAAAATGTTCCCCCTAAACTTTTCCCTTTTCAGCCTTGACCCATGTCCTCTAGTTTGTATCTTACCTACCCTGGAAAATGCCCTCTTACCTTTACTTTGTCCATCCCCCTCATAATTTTAAATACCTCTATCAAATCTCCCCTCATTCTTGTATGCTTCGGGGAATAAAGTCCTAACCAGTTTAACCTTTCCCTGTAACTCAGCTCCTCAAGTCCAGACAACATCCAAGTCAATCTCTGCACTTTTTCTATTCTGTATAAAATACTGCAAAAACTACCCAAAACTGCACACAATACTCCAAATTTGACCTCACCTAAGTCTTGTACAACTTTACCATAACATGCCAACTCATATACTCAATATTTTGATTTATGAAGGCCAATACGCCAAAAGCTCTCTTTACAACCCTATCCATCTATGACGCCACTTTCAGGGAATCATGTATCTGTATTCCCAGATCCCTCTATCCTACTGCACTCCTCAGTGCTCTACCATTTACCGTGTCCGTTCTTGGTTTGTCCTTCCAAAATTCAACACCTCACGCTTGCCTGCATTAAATTCCAACTCCCATTTTTCAGTTCATTTTCCAGCTGATCAGATCCCTCTGCAAGCTTTGTAAACCTTCTTCGCTGTCCACAACACCTCCGATCATAGTGTCACCTGCAAACTTACTGATCCAATTTACTGCATTATCATCCAGATCATTGATAGAGATGAAAAACAACAAATGACAAGCTTCTTGTTCATTGGGAAGGGGAGGCTGAGGACAGATGGAGGGGGTTCGTACCTTCAAGATTCTGGATGCTCAACAAAGTACTATATAATTTATTCTATTCGAGGGTAACAGATATAGAGCATTAGAGAAACTGTTCATTGCTTTAGTCAAAGGCTCCTAATATTACCTTTTATAAGTTGTGTTTGTGGCAAAATAATTTAGTGTTTTGGAAATATATTTTTATGTAATACATCACTCTGTAAGGTAGCTAGTTCATTAGTATACATTGCTTTGAATTGATTCATGTTCCCATTTTCTTTGAAGGAAGAAGAAGAAGATATTACCTGCTTCAGTGTCAGCCCTGATGATAAGGTACATATTGGAACTGATTTTTTTTTTTGCAGTCTATCAAACCATACTTTAGGAAAAATTTGTGATTATGGAATTCAGTCTAGTACTGTAGTTATAACTATTTTGTTAAGTAAAGGACACTATTTGACTAGCTGAGTTTCTCCAGCATTGTGTTTTTACTTGTTAAGTAAAGTGCTGCATTAGCCTAGGTTTGTGTATTGCTATGATAGCACAGTGCTGGAGGCCTTAGTTCTTCTAAAAATATGTAAGAATCCACTACAATACAACTCCAATTATCCAAAATGGTTGGGGCCAGGCTATGTTTGATAAACATTTTTTTTTCAGAGAACTGGTCATTATTTAAAAACAGTCCAGTAGCAACATCAAATCACTTGTAAAATGTTTCCAATACAACAAATAACAAGGGAAGGCTTTTCAAGCATTAAAATAATGTTTAATTCTCTCCAAAAAAAAATGCTGGCAGCTACCAATCACTGACACTTCCCCACCAAGGCCCTGCTGCCGCTGGCAACCCGAGGTCCCCAGTCAGTTCAGCTCCGAAAAAAAATTGGATGAAAGGATATCCAAAACAAATCAGAAATTCGACATCGGATAATTTTAAAAGAATTTTGGATAAATGAGGATTTTGGAATATCCGATATCAGATAATCAGGGTCGTCCTGTATTGCTGCTGGAGAATTTTAAATTTAAGATATCTGAAATATTAAGCTTTTTGCCATGTAACTACAGCCTTCAGGAAAGTGAATCCACCTTCCCTGTAGATCTATAACTTCAGACCCAGAGTATTTTGGTTGGTTCTAAACCCAGCCAGCCAGTCATTTCAAGAGCTGTTTAGGGAAGACCATACGTTGATCTTGTTGGGGGTGGGGTGGGTGGGGGGGGGGGGGTCATGTGATGGTGTAGCATCAGGTCGGAGAACTTTGCAAACTCATAAAATAGAGATATAATGAGAACTAAGCAAAAGATATTATGAATTAGGAGAGAGGACTCAAGGTTCTTGCATGGCAATAAAAAACAACAGGTATCTAGAACAATTATAGCAACTAAGAATGAAATTAGATTACTTATAAATCACAAGAAATAATTGAAAATTTTAGAGGTTTATAAAAATTTATATCAGTCAGAATCGTTAAAAGATGACAATAAAATAGAAGAATTTTTGTATTGAATAAATTTACCAAAATTATGCAGAGAAGATCAAAGAGTATTGGCCACTCCATTTACTCAAAAGAAGGTTAAAGAAGCATTGCAAAATAATGTCTCATGGAGAAGATGGCTTTCCCCTTGAATTTCATAAAGCATTTAAAGATTTATTAATTCCTCCATTTATGGGAGTAATAGAACAGGTGGGTGCGACAAATGATTTGCCAGAATCATTTAAGACAGCAATAATAACAGTGATTCCAAAAAAGGAAGGATCCTCTGAAACCATCATCACATAGACCTATTTCATTGTTAAATGCGGATTATAAAATAATATCTAAAATGTTAGCAAATAGAATAGCAAATTATTTACCTAAATTAATAAATATGGATCAAACTGGATTTGATAAAAAAGAAAACTAGCTAATAATGTAACAGAGTTAATGAGTATAATACATTTAGTACAGTTAAGAGAGTAACCTAGTGTAGTAGTTACTTTAGACACTGAAAAAGCATTTGATAGATGAATCAGATTTTTAAAATTTAAAATCTTAAGGAAAATTTGGGATAGCACCCACATTTATAAATTGGGTCAAAGCTCTAGATAAAGCGAAAGGGCAAATATCATTATCCTTTTTATTGACTAGATCAAGTAGACAAGGATGTCCATTGTCACCTTCATTATTTATTTAGCAATAGAATTTGGCAGAATTAATAACACTTGATAATGATATTAAAGCCTTTAAAGTAGACAGGATAGAATATAGGATTAGTTTATTTATAATATATTTGACTGAAGCAGAATGGTCATTAAGTAAATTGTATTTAAGATTAAAAGAATATGGTATATCTGGTTACAAAATAAATTGTGATATAAGTGAAATAATGCCTATAGTAAAGGCAGATTATGAGGAATGTAAAAAGGAAAGTAAATTTACATGGCAGAGAGATACAATTTAATATTTAGATATTAAAATTGATAACAATTTAAATAATTTATTTAAATTGACATACACCATTGCTTAAGAAAGTAGAAGATTTACTGAAATAGAAGGAACTACCTATACCATTAATAGGAAGGGTTAATTGTATAAAAATGAATATATTCCCTAGAGTGCAGTATTTATTTCAAACACTACCTATATTTATACCATCAAAAAAATTTTCAAGAACTAAATAAGTATAAGGAAATTTATGTGGAATGGGAAAATGAGAAGAGTTGCATTAGAAGAATTAACATAATAATTTGAATTAGGAGAACTACAATGACCAAATTTTAAAAATTATAGAGCAGCACAGTTGAGGTTTCTCTCTACTTTTTTTTTTCCAAGAGGGAGAGAAGCCAACATGGATTCATATCGAAATAAATAAAATAGGAGAAGATCAGTCAGAGAATTTTATATATAAGTAAAATGATGTTTTATATTGGAGATAGATAGTCCTTTGTTAAAACGTATTTTTAAAATACGGAATAAAATAAATTTTGAAATGGGAATAAGAAATTTTCAAGTACCAGGAATGATATTAAATCAGGATCAACTTATTCCTTTTACCATAAATAATTTTTTTTTTTGATATTTGGTTTAGCAAAGGAATTAAGACTATAAAAGATTGTTTTCAAGGTTCAACTTGAAATGACATTTGAGCAATTGAAAAGTGAGTATGGAATCCAAAACTACAATATTCTCAGTTAAAGGCATATTTAAGAGATAATTTAGGTCCAGATTTGATATTACCTGAACAAAGGTATTTAGAACAATTAATCACAGATCTAAGTATTAAAAAGTTTATTTCAATTATGTATACAATTTTTCAAAATGAAAGTATAAATCAGGTGTTCATCAGTCAGGACATAGATGGGATAAAGATTTAAAAATAGATATTCAAGAGGAAACTTGGTTAGAACTTTGTCAGGATAACATGACTGGACAATTAATGTCCGGTACAGAATTGTACAATATAATTTTTTTACATCAACTATATCTTACTCCACAGAAATTAAATGAATTAAATTCTAATTTTTCAGATAAATGTTTTAGATGCAGTAAAAAAAATGGGTACTTTTTTATATTCTAATTGAGATTGTTCAAAATTAAGGCCCTTTTGGATAGGATTAGGTTTATGTTTTGGAAAGAGTTGCAAAAGTTAAGTTTCCTCAAGATCGAAAAAATTTTTTTACTTAGGAATATTATTGATACAGAATTGAAATTGAAATTAAATAATTATCAAAAAGAATTCATCAAATTTCTAGTGATAGCTAGAAAATGTGTTTCAGTAACTTAGAAGTCAGATGCATATTTGGGAATGAATAGATGGCATACTGAAATAGGTCATTGTATGCCACTTGAAAATATTACATAAAATTTACCTAATAAATGAAATTTTTCAAAAGATTTGGAAATCAAATTATAGGAATTAGGTTGTAATCGCCCAACCTGAATCTTCTGACTCCTAAAAATTAAGATATGTTAGACTTTATTTGATAATTTTAGTAAGTTTTTATAAATAATAACTAGATGTTCTCTTTTTTTTCTTTTCTATTGGGTTGTTGAGGGGAGGATGGGAGGGGAAATTTTTAAAAAAATTCACTACGTATTAATTCTAATGTTTTTAATCAAGAAATTTATTTTTAAGCATTTGTGAAATGAAATAAAATGTTCAAAAAAAAAGTTGGTCTTGCTAGCTGCATTAAAGACCACAATGGTGGAGAAACTTTGCAGGTCAAATGGTGAACTTAATGTAGCAAAGATACATAATCAGCATTTCGGGCTTGAACCCTTCAAGATATGAGGAAAATGTGGCAGGGACCTGCTCATATTTTGTACATACCTTAATGAAGGCCTCATGTATTTTTATCTTTGCTGCATCAAGGACACTTTTTGACCTGCTGAGTTTCTCCAGCTTTGTGTTTTTACTTGGAATCCAAGTATCATTAAATTAGATGCTGCTTTCCCACAGACCGTAAGGTTGGTTGTGACCTGATGTTAATAGATAGGTTTGGTGTGGTCCTTTCTTAAGATTTATGATGAGAAAAGGTGCTTGAATCAAAAGGAGCAACATGCTGAAAACTACCTCACAATAGTAATTTCTCTTAATGAGACCTATAGTTAAACTTTGGGTTCTGACTGAGACCAAGTGATGGGCTCCATTGCTAGTTGAGCAATTAGCTCAACTTTAGAGTCCAAACATTGCCTTTTGTTCAGATGTTCTCTGCTTAATTAGTTTGGACCCATTTAAATACTTTTTTTGACCTGAGAATGTAATTGTGCAGGATAGAGGAGACACACATATACACAATTGTCTTGTTAAACAAAAGTTATTTTGTTGTTCACTAGTCTATGGACTATCTGTGGTAAAGGGAAAGAAAAGAAACCTGCCTCAATGTTAACCAAGGTTTCTGCTAATATTCAAATGAGAAAAACTTCCAATTGAAGCATTCTGATCAAATTCATTTTTCTGACTGTTTTACTTGCCAAAGACACAAATTGTTTGTGGTCCAAATCAGTTCTTGAGAGTAAGTAATCGTCGGCTGAGTAGTATAATTTTGGGCAGAGATGGTGGAATTAGGTATAAGCGAGGTGGATACAAGATAGTTCACTGAAAGCAATACAGAAGTTTTTGGGTGAATTAATTTTAAATTTTAAATTTAGATATACAGCACGGTAACACGAGTCCTTGCTGTAAAATTTATACCAATGAACTTACACCCCTAGTACATTTTGAACGGACCCCCTGGGGAAAACCCACGCAGACATGGGGAGAACAAACAAACCCCTTATAGACAGCACGAGATTCGAACCCCGGTTCCGATCACTGGTGCTGTAAAGGCGTTGCGTTAACTACTACGCCAACTGTGCTGTAAGTGGGATAAATTGAGAAAAAAAATATAATGGAAAGCGAAATCGGCAGATGGCGTGGAGGAAGAAATGGATGAAATATTTTGTACGGAATGGAATGAGCTTCTTGCATTATATATGAAGCTTTCGTATTGATGTACTGAATGTTGATCAGCAGTTCCATGCAGTAGGAAATATAATTCAAGATTCCTTTGTTGTCATTGTAATAAAACAGATGTAATATTACTTAAAATATTGCATTTAGACCCATAGGACAAAGATTCATCATCAACTGAAATTGCCCAACACTCCTTACAGTCAGAGAAAGAGAAGCAAAACAGAGTCACTGAGTGTCCGTGGATTTGTCTCCAGTACTCCCATAAGTCTGAACAATCGGCAACCCGAGTTCGAGACCCAAACCTCCAACTTGATCAGGAATCCTTCAGCATTCGAGTTCCCTGGAGAGCTCCTCCTGTCCATGGCACACTCTCACATTCCGGTTCCGATATCTGGTATCCCTTTAGCCGGTTTTGAGCCAATCTCCAACAGTCCACAGCCTGGAATGAGTCCTTTAATCTCATCACCAGCAGCCCTCAGCCTGCATGGGTTCCTCGCCTTGAATCGACAACAGACTGTCACCTGCGTGTCCTTCAGCTGCAGAACCCCTCACTGGTCCGTCACCATGGTCACTGTCCTGTCGGGTCGTCTTCTCTGCTTCTCCTTCTCAAACAGGGATGTTCCCCTTTGTGCCCTGATCCAATCCTTTGCTTCCCCAGAGTCTGTAACCCCTTGAGGCCACTGCCAGCACAAGCGCTGCCATCTTGGGACCAGGCCTTGCATTCCCAGGATTTAAAAATAAAATGCTGTCAGCACCTTTAACAGGCTGTTTAAAGCCTGTACTGCACCATCAGTAGTAGGACTGGAGATTCAAACCCTGCGGTGGAGTGCTGTATCTCTGCTACCCTCTCTCCCCGGGTCCATATCAGCGGCGTCACCTGCCATTGAGGCAGTTCTGGCAGTACTGCCTTTTTTTAAAGTACATGTTCTGCATCTCCCAATTAGAACACAGTGATTTATACACTGCTTTAAACGGTGTTTTTGACGCTGCCAGTCTTTACTAGTTTGCCAATGGTGAAACACGAAAGTCTGCAGTCGCTGTGATTATAGTTAAAAAGAGAAAATTGCTGGAGGAACTCAGCAGGTCTCAGTGTCCGGAGGAGGTGAGGATATACAACCAACGTTTCTGGCCTGAGCCCTTCATCAAGGTATGAGCAAAAAGCTGGCATGTGTCTGAATAAAAACGCTTGGGCAGGAGGAAGAAAGGACAGTGGGAGGAGCATAAGCCAATAGCTAAAAGGTGATAATTGGACTTGGATAGGACGGGAGACAGCAAGAAAGAGAGGGAGACAGAGCTAGAGGAAAGAAGACATAGGGATACAGAAAGAGAGAGACACCAATGTGTGGGGGTGGGGGGGAAGGTGGGCGAGAGCTAATGGAAACCATGTTAATGCTCTCTGGTTGGAAGGTGCCCAGGTGGAATATGAAGTGTGTTCCTCCAATTTGCAGGTAGCCTCAGTCTGGCAGTGAGTGTGACCAGGGACAGACATGATGGCATGGGAATGGGGCAGGCAATTGAAATGGGTTACCACTGGGAGATCCCCGCTACTACAGTGGACAGAACAAAGGTGCTCAACGCAGTGAACTCCCACTCTGCGTCCAGTAGAGGAGTCCACAATGGGAGCACTGGATGCAGTAGACGACCCCTGCAGATTCAGAGGTGAAGTGTTGCTTCACTTGCAAGGACTGCTTGGGGTCCCAAATGGTGGTGAGGGAGGTGTAGGCTCAATTGTAGCATTTCCTGTGGTCACAGGGGTAGTTGCCAATGAGGCAATTAGTGGGAAAGGCAGAGTGGATGAGGGATCACAGAGACAATGGTCCCAGTGGAAGGCTGGGAGGAAAGGGGAAGATGTGTCTGGTGGTGGATTCATGTTAGTCGATGGTGGAAATGGTGGAGGATGATTTATTGAATCTAGAAGGTGGTGAGGTTTTAGGTGAGGACAAGGCCAATCCTGTTCTTATGCATGGATGCGGAGGGACCCAGGGTCGATATGTGGGTAATTGAGGGGGGGGGGTGGTGAAGTGGTGGGAGGGCTGAGTTTATGGTAGTAGAGAAGAAGCCATGTTTTTTTGAAGAAGGAGAATACCTCAGATGATATCGCATGGAATATCTTGTCCTAGGAGCAGATGAGATGGAGAAATTGCGAGAAAGGAAAGGTTGCCTGGAATTTCCTGGGTGGTGGTGAGAGACCATCGTAAGTAGGGAGTACCTTGTAGTTCTTGTGCAATTTAATTAGGTCTTGTTCACAAGCAACAAAAAAACAGTTTGTGTGTTTTCAGAGGAAACCCATGAAAAGTGGCAAAGTTACTCTCTCAGTTTTGCTGACTGTCAGAGTGGACAAGATCAATATCTCTAATCTATTGTCCATAAACCCACTTCTTGTATTTTCCAAAATGCCACATCATTCAGGTTTGTTAAAGGTGATTGCTTAATATATTTAATGATGCTTGCATATTGTTTGACAGATGCTGGTGACAGGTAGTCGTGCCTTGCTCTTGAAGCAATGGGACTGGAAAGAGAATGTGTGTATTCGAACCTGGAAAGCTATTCACACTAGTCCAGTGGCTAGCATGGCTTTTGACCCTACCTCAACATTATTGGCCACAGGTATAACTATATCCTTTTCTTGCTTTTATTCATTTTTGGAATCTAGGCGTAATTGTCCTTGATAAGGTGATAGTGAGTGTGATAGTACAGATCTATCACCAATGTACATAGTGTATATAGTTACTGTATCTAGACTGTGCTTACAGCGATTGGCTGAGAGCTAAGCCACACCTATTGTCTGGGCCTTAAAGGGTTGTGTCCCTAGCCAGGTCGGTTCATTCCGGACTGGTCGGCCACCTGTGAAGAGCTCCGGTCTTTTGCTAATAAAAGCCTTGGTTTGGATCAACAAGTCTTTGGTTCTTTCGACGAGCTCTACAATTTTATTAGCAAAAAGAATTTTTTTTTGAAAGGGATGGAGCGTTTAACTCGGCCAGAAAAACTTGATATCGACCCACAGTCAGCTACAGCCTTCAAAGCCTTTAACTACAGCGATTGGCTGAGAGCTAAGCCACACCTATTGTCTGGGCCTTAAAGGGTTGTGTCCCTAGCCAGGTCGGATCATTCCGGACTGGTCGGCCACCTGTGAAGAGCTCCGGTCTTTTGCTAATAAAAGCCTTGGTTTGGATCAACAAGTCTTTGGTTCTTTCGACGAGCTCTACAGTGAGTGGTTAAGTTGAACTGCTGCAATCCTTCTGATGCAAGTGGGTAGGGGGTTCCAGGATTTGGATCCAGAAATGCTGAAAAACTGGTGGTATATTTCCAAATCAGGATGATGTGCAAACTGGAGGTGATGTTGTTTGAAAGCACTAGTGAACTTCTCTTTTTTGGGGGGAGAGGTTCTGCCTAATAGGATGCATCAGGGTTGACACTGTTTATCTTTTTAGATCACACAGTGGATTCATTTGGTGGACTTGTGAAGAATTCAACACTTACAACATGCTGTTTTTATTTCAGGTGGATGTGATAGCACTGTCAAGATCTGGGATATCATCAAGCAATACTGCACACACAATCTGAAGGGCTCTTTTGGAGTAGTCCAGTAAGGAAAATTAATTGTACTTAACATCGAGTGAAATTATATTTGGCTCTAATGATGCCAAGCATAGGTTAAGTTTTCTTTTTAAAAAGCACAACATTGAATTAAAAGTTAAAGGCAAAAACTTAATTCCTCCAATGTTTACAGGTAAAATGGTTCAGTATATTGGCTAAAAATTGAAAAGGGATAACCTGGATTAACCCCTTTCTTTGTGATTCGCTATCCCCATTCTGTTCTTTTGCAGCCTTGTTGAATTTCATCCCGACATATCACGTCTTCAACTTTTCTCCTCTTCAATGGACAACAAAATACGACTTTGGAACTTGAACACCAGCAAATGTAGGATGGTGCTGGATGCTCACTACAGTGCTGTGACTTCATTGGCTTTTACTGAAGACGGAAACACACTTGTCAGGTACTGTCAGCATTTAGGAATCATAACTTAGTAATATAAACTTTGTAGTAAAAACACAAATATGCCGGAGGAACTCAGTGGGTCTCACAGTGTCTCGAGCAGGGGTGGGGGCGGGGGATGGTTGAGAAGCACTTCTCTAGTTGTTCCTGAAATATTTTACTTGAGAAAAATTGTCATTGGCCTATTTCCTTTGGAGTTCTGAAACCGTGCACATAACGAGTCAATGAGGTACGACTAAAACAGTGGTTTTCAAACTTTTGCTTTCCACTCACATACCCCCTTAAGCAATCCCTTTTTAATCACACAACACTTATGGCGTAGGGATTGCTTAAGGTGGAATGTGAGTTTTATTTAAAGAAGTTGCCCGCCCCTGGTCTAGAGGATGTAAAGATGCATAGCTAACTCCTGGGTTAATGGATTTCTACAAATAAATAGATGCCGATGTTTTGTGAGCAGGACTTTGCAATTTGTTTAAAACATGAATACATTTGCTCCCTTTGTGTTCCATTTATACCTGACTATCTATTTCATTTAAAATACCATGCTTCTTCAAAACTTTACACTCCTGAATATGCTAAGCACGAAATACTGCTTAATAACATTCTATATTTTGCTGGAATTAATGCATTCTTTCCCTTGCAACTTCCTCCTCCGGCCATACATCCAATTCTGACCTTTTTTCCCAAACATGCTCATTGCACAAGCCTAAATCCCTGGATTTTGAGAGTTTTTAAAAGAATCTTCGTATGAACCTAGACAGTAAATATTATGGAAGCTATTGAATCATTGGGCCGCAGTTTGCATTCACATTGCAGCACTCTTCATTTGATGAACATATTGCTCAAGTCACTAATTAAGATTACCAATCAAATTAAGATTCAAGATTCCTTTATTGTCATGTAATAAAACAGAAAAAATGCTAATTTTACTTTAGTCTGCCATAAGGCTGTCTATAAGGAGTTTTTACATTCTCCCTGTGTCTGTGTCGATTTACACCAAGGGTTATAAGTTAAAATGATGTATTAGACAATAGACAATAGGAGCTGGAGTAGGCCCTTTGGCCCATCAAGCCAGCACCGCCATTTTACAGATCATGGCTGATCACTACCATCAGTACCCCTTTCCAGCCTTATCCTCATAACCCTTAACTCCTTTGCCCACTAGAGTCTTATCTAACTCTCTTTTGAACATAATCAGCGAATCTGCCTCTACCACCCTCTGTGGCAGAGCATTCCACAGATTCACACTTCTCTGGGTAAAAAAATGTTTTCTCATCTCCGTCCTAAAGGGCCTACCCTGTATTCTTAAACTATGCCCTCTAGTCCTCGTCTCCCCCATCATTGGGAACAAGTAATCCGACTTCACCTTGTCTATCCCCCTGATGATTTTGTAGACCTCAATCATGTCCCCCCTCATCCTTCTAAACTCCATCGGATACAAGTCCAGTTTTTCTAGCCTTTCAGCATATGTCAACCCCGCCATCCCTGGAACTAACCTTGTAAATCTGCGCTCCATACCCTCTCTAGCTAGTATGTCCTTCCTCAAAATTGGAGACCAGAACTGGACGCAATACTCCAGGTGGGGTCTCACCAGGGCCCTGTACAACTGCAGAAGGGCGTCTCTGTTCCTATACTCCAATCCCCTCTTTATGAAAGCCAACATGCCATTAGCCTTCTTCACAGCTTTCTGAACCTGCATGCTAGTCTTCAGTGACCGGTGAACAAGTACTCCCAGATCCATTTGCTCCTCCCCACTCCCTAGCTTGTCTCCATTTAAATAATACTCAGCTTTCCTATTATTGCCCCCAAAATGGATAACCTCACATTTGCTTACATTGAACGTCATCTTCCATTCAGCAGCCCACTCCCCCAACCTGTCCAAGTCCCTCTGCATTTTCCTGACATCCTCCTCACACCCCACACCGCCACCCAGTTTCGTGTCATCTGCAAATTTGCTCAAGTTATTAATAATCCCCTCATCCAAATCATTTACAGTAAATTACAAACAACTGAGGACCCAATACCGATCCCTGCGGCACTCCACTCGTCACATCCTGCCATCCTGAAAAAGACCCGCTTACCCCAACCCTTTGTTTCCTATTTCTTAACCAATTTCCTATCCATGTCAGCACCTTACCTCCAATACCATGCTCCCTGATCTTGCCCACTGCGGTACCTTATCAAAGGCCTTCTGGAAGTCCAAATACACCACATCCACTGGCTCTCCCAAGTCCACCCTCTTTGTCACATCCTTGAAAAATTCCAGAAGGTTAGTCAAGCATGACTTACCCTTAAGGAATCCATGCTGACTAGCCCTTATACTATTATTTCTGCCTAAGTGTTCTGCTATTACTCCTTTTATGATAGACTCCAATATCTTCCCCACCACCGACGTCAGTCTGACCGGTCTATAATTTCCCGTTTTCTCCCTCCCTCCCTTCTTAAAAATCGGCACCACATCAGCCACTCTCCAATCCTCAGGGACCTCCCCCGAATCTATGGAACTTTGGAAAATGTCGACCAGTGCTTCCACAATTTCCATAGCAACTTCTTTAAGCACCCTGGGATGCATCCCATCAGGCCCTGGGGATTTATCAGCTCTCAGTCCCAACAATTTACTCACAACCTCCTGTTTCTGGATCCGGATATCCATTAGATCCCCTACTTCCCCAGGAAAGTTCCACAAGACTCTTGATACCGCAAGACCACTACCCCTTAACTGACCATAACCTATATCCTCCTTGGTGAAGACAGTTGCAAAGTATTTGTTAAATTCCTCAGCAATCTCCTTGTTTCCGGTAATAATTTCACCCTTTTCCATTCTTAATGGACCAATTTTAGACCGAACCAATTTCTTCCTCTTCACATATTTAAAAAAGCTTTTGCTATCTTCCATTATATTATTTGCTAATTTCCTCTCGTACTTCATTTTCCCCTCTCTTATGACTTTCTTAGTTTCCCTCTGATGCTCTTTGAAGATTTCCCAATCCTCTAACTTCCCACTCCGTTTCGCTATCCTATACTTACTCCCTTTGGATTTGATATTACACTTGATTTCATGAGTTAGCCACGGCTGCCATTTGCATCTCCTAGAGCCTTTCCTCCACTTTGGAATAAATTTGTCCTGAAACCTGTGAAAAATGTCCAAAAATACCTGCCATTTTTCCCAAGTTGTCCTCCCAGCTAGTGTACCTTTCATTTTATTTTGGCTAGCTCCTCCCTCATAGCTGCATAATCCCCTTTATTTAACTGCAGTACAGATGCTTCCAACTTCCTTTCTTTTTCCCTTTCTAATTGCAGCTCAAAAGAAACCATACCATGGACACTATTCCCTAATGGCTCCCCTACATCGAGGTCACTTATTAACTCTGCATCACTGCACAGCACCAAGTCCAGAATCGACTTCCCCCTGGTAGGTTCCTCCACTAGCTGCTCCAAGAAAGTATCTCGTAGACATTCAATAAACTCAGTCTCCTGTGCTCCTACCCCCGTCTGATTATCCCAGTCCACCTTCATGTTAAAGTCCCCCATAACTACTGTATTGCTACCACTTTGACATGCCACTCTTAATTCCTGATTTATACTTCTACTGATATCTAAGCTACTTTTCGGAGGCCTGTAAATGACCCCCATTATGGTCCTCATGCCTTTACAATTTCTTAATTCTATCCAAACAGACTCTACCCCACCTGTTTCAATGTCTTTCCTTTCAAACGCCTGAATTTCATTTCTTACCAACAGAGTTACCCCACCTCCTCTTCCTAACTTTCTGTCTTTTCTATAGGACGTGTACCCTGGAACATTTATTTCCCAATCCTGCCCTTCCCGCAGCCATGTCTCCGTTACTCCGACAATATCGTAACCTCCCATTGCCATTTGTGGCTCAAGCTCATCCATTTTATTCCTTACACTCCGTGCATTCATACACAATACCTTGATACCATATCTCCTTTCTCCCTCCACCTTTGTTCTCGATGCACTTGCCCCTACTCTCCTATTCTTTTTAGTTCCCTTTTTCCTTATTGTTTCACCGTCTAATGGAAACACCCCTATATTCACTCTCCTATCTGCTTCCCTATCAGTCCTGTTCCCTTCCCCCTGCCAAATTAGTTTAAATCAAATCTGACAGCATTTTTAAACCTAACTGCCAGTATATTGGCCCCCATTGCATTCAGGTGTAAACCATCCCTCCTGTAAAGGTCTTGTCTTTCCCAGAAGAGATCCCAATGGTCAATGAACCTGAATCTCTGCACTCTGCTGGACTGTTCATGGGCTGGAAGAGCCTGTTATCGTGCTGTATGTTAAATTTAAATTAAAAAAAAGATTTGCCATCAGTAGAAATTGTCTGGCGCCCCTTGCAGTCAGAGAAAGAGAAGCAAAAGTGTGTACCCCAAGAGTCACTGAGTATCCATGGATTTGCATCCAGCGCTCCCACAGCCTCACAGACTTCAGTCCAAACCATCAGCAGCCCAAGCTCCAGATCCAAACCACTGACACAATCAGGAAGCCTTCAGCACCCTCTCGAATTTCAGCTCCAATACATGGTACTCCTTTAGCTAGTCTCCAGCTGTCCGCTGCCTGGTATGAAACCTTTGACGGCAGTCACCCCCATTGTCCACAGCCTGTGTGTTCTTTAGCCATTGAGCCTCTCACTGGTCCATCACCTTCTCTGTTTCTCTTCTCAAACTGGGGGATGGTCTCCCCATTTTCTGATGATTCATCATCAGCTCCTTTAACAGGCTGTTTAAAGCCTGATGGAGCCATCAGTAGTTGGACTAGGTGGTAGAACCCTGCGAAGGAATGTTGTATCTCCTCTAGCCACAGCTCTACACCACCAACAGTGCTGCCGATACAACAGCTCCAGCAGCGCAGACATTTTTTTCTGATACTAGTCCTATATTTTTTTTAAATGGAAGTTGTTTTGGTAAAGATTGTGAAAAATACACTGTAGATTTAGCCTATAATTTCTGACTTACGGGAACTTTTTTTCCCCCCCACAGTTCTGGCCGTGATAAAATATGTACCGTCTGGGACTTGACAACCTACAAATCACTGAGAACAATTCCTGTGTTTGAAGTGAGTTGAACTGGGAATATCTAATGTTAAAGCTATTTTCAAAGTAGGAAACATTTATTACGAGCGAAACGACTTTTGCTAGGTTGACTTTATTTAAATCTCCACATGGATGGTTATTTCGATCAAAGTGTGAAAGCACATAATCAAGATAATAAAGCAGTCGTGTTTAAATATGGAATTATAGAGCACAGTTTTGGACCTAATTTCTATTTAATGTAATTCAAACATACCATAAGATGTTGAAGCTGATGCTTACAAGTGGAATTTAGGTACATTTTTTTCTTTTTTGTTATTTTTATTAGTTTTCATTTAGCAAATGTTACGTAGGTAAATAAACAGGAGTAGTCCACTATCTGATAATGGAAAAAAAAAGAATCAAAAATTAGTTAAACTTACAAATTTGGGAAATAATTAAGAAAAGAACCCCATAAAGAAATAAAGTTTACATCATTACAGTAGTGGAACATCACATTTTTATAAAGACTAAACAAGCTATCATATCAGACAGCCATTTAGAGTGAGTAGGAGGGACAAATTAGGTACTTTTTTTTAAAAGAAGCAACAACTCTGGTGGGCAGAAAGACCTGGGAGTCCTTATGTGTGGATCGCAAAAAGTTAGCTTGTAAATGCAGCAGGAAATCAAGAAAGCAAATGGGATGTTGGGCTTCATTGCTGGAGTGATCGACTTTAAGATCAAAGAAGCTCTTCTGCAACTGTACCGAGTTGGAGCACTATGTGCAGTTCTGGTTTCCTTACTTGAGAAGAGATACACTGATTTCAGAGGTATTGCAGAGGAGGTACACCAGATTAATTCCAAAAATGAACAGGTTAGCCTATGAGGAGAGATTGAGTAGCCTGGGACTATACTCTTTGGAGATTAGAAGGATGAAGGAGGGGAATCATAGAGATGTATACAATTATGAAAGGAATAGATAAGCAGAGAACTTGTTTCCACTGGCAGGTGAGAGTAGAACTATGGAAATGCAGCCTCAAAATTCAGGGGAGTAGATTTAAAACAGGGAAAAGGAGGAACTGGTTCACCCAGAGACTTGTCTATGGAATTTTCTATGCAAGGAAGCAGCAGAGCTTGACTCATTGAAGAGGAAACATCATCATTCAGGAGTCCCAAAATTGCTCCTTTCTTGAGTTGGTCTGGACAAAATGGAGTGAATAGTCCTCATTGTGAATATCTAAGAACTGTTGAAAAATAGAACCTTTTATCTGAAAGAAAGGCAATTTAATTTCATTATTCCAGCATCTATCTAAATCTATTGATTTCTGATAGGCTGTGGAAACCGTAATCTTACTACCAGAAGATGAGGATTTAACTGCTTTGGGGGTGATGAACAAAGGACAGTATTTTATCACTGCTGGCCGCAAAGGTAAGATATATAATTGGGTACTAATGAAACCATTTAAGCAGTATGTCTAACAAATGCAAAATAAAGGGACGTAAATGGATTCAGCCTTTGTTTAAACCGTAATTAGTGTGTTTAAGGTAACTACCTTGGAAGATATTGATCATAACATGAAAGAATTCACCGTTCAGTTTGAGAGGAAGGGTGCACAGTTAACATAGTGATTTAGCATAATGCTGTTTCAACGCCAGCGTTTGGGACTGGGGTTCGAATCCCGCACTGTATGTAAGGAGTTTGTGCATTCTCTCTGTGTCTGAATGGGTTTCTTCTGGGGTTCCAGTTTCCTCCCACCGTTTGAAATGTACCAGAGGTTGTAGGTTAATTGGTGACACTGGCTCGTAGACTGAAATAGCTTGTAACTGTGCTGTATATCTAAATTTTAAAAAAAGTTAAAGTCAGTTATGTTGGTGCTACCAAGGAATAAAAGTGACCATGGTGATATGAGAAGAGCTGGCCAAAGTTGATTGGATGAGGACTCAAGCAGGGAAAATGGTGGACCATCAATGGCAAGAGTTTCTGGGAATATTTTGGAAGACTCAGGATAGATTCATCCCAAAAATAGAAAAAGTTTTCTAAGGGGAGGGTCAGGGTGACAAGGGAAGTCAAAGACTGTATAAAAGCAAATGAGAAGACATACAGTCTTGCAAATTTTGTAGGAAGCTGTAAAATTAGAGTAGTTTTTAAAAGCCAATGGAAGGAAACCACAAAAAGCAATAAGGGGAGAAAAGAGTAAATATGAAGGTAAGTTAGCCAGTAACATAAAAGAGCAAGGGCAGCACGGTTAGTGTAGCAGGTAGCATCAAGCTGTTACAGCACCAGCGATTGGGTCCGGGATTTGAATCTCGCACTATCTGTAAGGAATTTGTACTTTCTCCCCTTGTCTGTGTGGGTTTTCCTCAGGGGCAATAGCTTCCTCCCACCCCTCAAAAACGTACTGGGAGTGTAGGTCAATTGGGTGTAATTGGTGGCACAGGCTCGTAGGCCAAAAGAGCCTGTTACCGTGATGCAATTAAGTATGCCAAAAGTTTTTTCAGGTATATACAGTATGGATATTGGATTGCTGGAAAATGTAACAGAGTAATGGCAGATGAACTGAATAGGCATTTTGCATCAGTTTTGACTGGAAAACACCAGCGACATGCTAGAAATTCAAGAGAATCAGGCGAAGAAGTGAGCGTAGTTGTTATTACTGAGGAGAAGGTGCTTGAGGTAGATATGTCAACTGGACCAGACGGACTACTTGCCAGGGTCTGAAAGAGCTGAAGAGATTGTGAACCTATTAGTAGTGATCTTTCAAAAATCGCTAGTGTCAGTTAGTCTGAAGGTCGTTTAGTCTGACTTGGGTGGTAAGCAAGATTTCAGAGTCCATTAATAAAGATGATGTTTCGGAGTACTTAAAAGCACAAGATAAAATAGGACAAAGACAACATCACAAGATAAAGGAGTAGAAATAAGCCCATTGGCCATCAAGTCTACTCCGCCATTCTAATCATGAGCTGAACCATCCACCCATTCAGCCCCACTCCGAGTTTCTCCCTGTAACCCTTGATGACCCGACTAATCAAATACCTGTCAATCTGTGCCTTAAATACAATCAATGTCTTCCCTTCCATAGCCGCCTGTATCAACAAGTTCTACAGACCCATGACCCTCTGACTAAAGAAATTTTTCTCGCATCTCTATTTTAAATAGAAGCCCTTTTAACGTGAATCCCTAGAATCCCATACCATGGGAAATATCCTTGCCACATCTACTCTGTCCAGGCCTTTCAGCATTCAAAATGCCTCTATGAGGTCCTCCCTCCCTAGCCCCTTCCTTCTGTACTCCCAACAAGTACAGTCCAAGAGTCGACAAATGTTCCTCATCATTCCTGATATCATTCTAGTAAATCTTCTCTGAACCCTCTCCAAAGTCAGAGGAGAGGGAGTTATCCGAAACGAGAACAATAGTTCTAATTTTATGTCGAGTGGTTTTCTTTTGAGCCTGTGACGTCAGTTTAGCTCCAAAAATTTTTTGGGTAAATGAGGATTTCTGATTCATTTCAGATATCCTCATTTATCAAAAGTTGTTTTTAAAAATTCATATAAATAAAGATTTTGGAGAATAGATTTCAGATAACCAGAGTTGTACTGTATTCTCCAAAGCCACACACAAACCCTTGGGAGCAAACATTCTTCCAGCATAGCACCCTGATCAAGCCCCGCCCTCAGCAGGTTTTTGTATAAAGTTTCAATAAAATTGCATTGGAATGAAATAGTGACGCCTAGGATAAAGAGATGGTTGATGCAGCTCGCTGCTGGCTACTCTCCCAAAGTGTCTCCATTATCCTTGCCTAGTGAGAATCGTTATCTTTATTAGTATATTATTAAGTATATTAGTAAGGCTTTGAATGTAAATTTTGGGGGTAGGGGTTAATTATGGTTAGTGTGGCAGATGGGTCAATGCTGTTCCAGCACTTGCAAATGGTATTCAAATTTAAAGGAAGGTGTGCTGAAGGCCTGACCGGGACACTGACATGAAGATGAGTTGGGTTCCTCCGAGGGTCTGACTGGGACATTTGTGAGGAGGTGTCAGGTTGTGCCAGCCACCAGGGATCGAATTTAAATTTTGTAAGTTACGGGAATGACTGATTAAAGTGACCTTTACATTATTAAGGACTACAATACTGATTTTTTTTTTTTTCAAAATTGCTTTACATTTGGCACTGTCTTGTCTTTTAAAGGGTGTATTCTTAATGCATGTGCATTAGTTTGGCATTAGAAGAGTGAGTCACAGTTAACCAGAAAATTCACATTTCCAGTATCGGCGATCCTGTGGTACCAAGTAATGGGGATTTTACGGTACAATGTACTCTTCATTTCAAGAGGACTAGAATATAAAAGCTAAGACTTTCTAAGGCATTAGAAAGACCACATTTGGAGCATTGTGAGCTGTTTTGGCCCTTGTATCTAAGAAAGGACTTTCTGGGATCCAGAAGAGATTTATGAGAATGATCTCAAGATTAAGAGGAGTAATACATGAGGAACATTTAATAACTCTTGGCCTATGCCTGCTGGAGTTTAGAAAGATGAGGTAGGATCTCATTGAAATGTATCAAATATTGAAAGGTTGGATAGAAATGTTTCCAGGTGGGAAAGTCCAGGACCAGATGCACACACAGCCTCAGAATAAAAGGGCATCTCTTTTCAACAGAGATAAGGAGAAATCTCTTCAGCCAGAGAGTGGTGAATCTGTGGAATTCATTGACACATACAGCCGCAGAGGACAAGTTATTGGGTAGATTTAAAAGCAGGCATTGATCGGTTCTTGATTAATGTCAATCAAAGATTATGGAGGTTGAAAGGAAAAGTGCATCAGCTATGATGCTTTGAATAGTGGAGAGTCTCGATGGGCTGAATGGCCTAATTCTTTTATGATTGTGATAATTTTGCTAGTTGGGCTGATATCGCCTCAAACCGTGCATCTTGGCGCCTCACAGTTCGGCGGGCAGCAACCTCCTTTGAAGAAGACCGCGGAGCCCACCTCACTGACAAAAGACAAAGGAGGAAAAACCCAACACCCAACCCCAACCAATCAATTTTCCCTTGCAACCGTTGCAACCGTGTCTGCCTGTCCCGCATCGGACTTGTCAGCCACAAACGAGCCTGCAGCTGACGTGGACATTTACCCCCTCCATGAATCTTCGTCTCCGAAGCCAAGCCAAAGAAAAAGAAAGATATGTGTTTACTTTAAAATAAAATAATTCAAAGTCAAAAATACAAGCCAAGATAAAGCCTGCCCACACACATTGAATGCCAATGCTAGAATCTAAAACAACCACCAATCTGATGGGGGATTAAAATAAAAATTAGAATACAGCACTGAACAGGCCAATTCACCCTTATGAGTCCATGGCGCCCATTTTACTCACCATTAACCTACGATTCAGTATGTTTTTGAAAGTTGGGAAGAAACCCCCTGGAGAAAACTCAGGCAGACAACGGGGAGAACATACAAACTTCTTACAGACAGTGGGATTCAAACCCAGGTCCCGTTCCAATCGCTGGCTCTGTAAAGGCATTGTGCTAACTACTACGCCATCCGTGCTCGACAGGTTGAGCAGCATCTGTGGGAGAAAGAAAGTAAATTGTCAATGTTTCAGCCAGGATCTCTCACCAAGACTGAAAATGCAGACATCAACCAGATTTCTGTGTTTTACTTTCAGTAACTTAGGCTGAACATTCTAACATCCAACCTCCTTCAAGTAAACAGCATCAGCCCTTTGCTTTTCACTTCCCTTTTTGATCTTGCATGAAGCCAGCCTTTCATCCAAGGTTTTGTTTATTCCTTCGAATATCTCCCTTGTATTTTTGTCTGTATTAATTATTTAACTCTGAGTTAATTAACTCTGTGAAGTGTCTTATTTCAAATTAGAGGTGTTCAATAATAGATTTTACAAAAATGTTATTGCATATTAACTATTTTAAAATTCACATGCTTTTGTTTCAAACCCTGACACTTAAAACAGCAAATATATGAACTGTTTCCCAAAATGGTTTTATCTTGCATTTACTTCTCAGTTCTAATATCTGAAACTTTTTTGTTAGGAATCCTTCGAATTTGGGAAGTTCATTCTGGAAAATGCATCTATTCCCAGAATATACCTTTTACGCCGATAATGGAAACTGAAGATGAGGCAAATGAGCGATCTTTGACTCACTGCATGCTTGTCCCAGCTACAAAGAAACTAACCACTGTAACTGCAGAACATAACATCCTCGTATACAATCTCTGCACTCTGCAACTTGAGTGCCAGGTGAGTAAAGCTAAAGGAATGACTTGATGTGGGCATCATAAAATTACACCTGAAATGTGAATATACATATTAGGAAATGTTGCATTGCCATTTAACTGCAATAATATAATTCATACCCTAACGAATGTGTCATATTTTCTCCTCATATTGTATGCAATTTTCTCCTGGGCAGCCTTATCTCCAGCATATAGGTACGCAGATATAGAAGAAAGGTTAAAATCCGTACTAATAGATAAATGAAGTGGGTCATGGCACAGATGACGTGGTCTTGTTTTGTATCTTTAATTTATGTTACTCTGGGTTTGTATTTGGTTCCTTTAAGGGTCTGTGACTGTCGATTTTTGGTTCTTTATGTTTGTTTAATTTTCATAATCTTTTCCTTGTGGCATTAGGGTATGGGAGGGAAGGGAGAGGGGTGGGCAGAGGGAAAAAGGCTCTGAATGTAATATATCATGTTGAGAAGGTTGTACTGTTATTTTGGATTTGTGTGAGTCTTGGAAAATCAAATATTCAAAAAAATATATTATATAATTCATATAGTGCTTAATAAATTTTGAAATGATTCAGTGGTAATTTTTTCAATGTTGATTTCCCTCCTAGAAATCAAACTGATAAACTTATCTGCCCATATGATGGAGAATGTTTCAGGGAAGACTGCTGGTTACCTTAGTGCATGTTGTGGATGGGACTGCTTGGTAGACAGCACTTGGTTAGGAGGATTGACGGTTCTATGGAGAACTGGTGGGTGCAAAGCTGTCATCAGAGAGACTGGCAAAATTTTGAGGTTTGGTAACAGTGGGCGAGAGATTTGGCAATTAGGGGTGGTTGATGACACTGGGGTAAAAGGGTGCTTGGATTTGCAAAAGACATGGAGGTAGAGGTTTACTGGTTATCGTGCTAGACCAAGGGGAAACTATGTGTTCTTGGCTCAGGAGCAGGATCGTAAAAACATTTAACTTTCTCATAATTGTTGGGTTTCGTGATCCATTAAATCGAGGTTAACTGATTATAGTCACGTCCTCAATGTTTCATCTTTGGTAAACTGATTGCCTATTAGCAGAATCTACAGAAATGGTCGATGATATTTCATCAGGAGCACTTTGGTTGAATACTCATTATCCACAGATATGGCCAAATATGCTGAATATTTCTGGCATTTTTATTTCAATTTTACAACATCTGCAGCATATTGGCTTTTGTCTACCTCCTGTTTGCCTTCATAATAACAGAAATTGGCTGAGTTCAAATGGAAAGGGCATTTTGTCCTAGTTTCAGAATTAGCTTTACAACCAACCCATGACCCCTGTTTTTGGATAATTAAAATTAACCCAATATTTCTGAAGTTATAAATGTACTCATTAAAAAAGATCGGTAAATCCTTTTAGTTTCTTCATTAATAAGGAGCCAAGAATGCTTTGCTGTGGGAAATAATCATTACTAAAACCATTGTATTTTAAACAAAATAAGAATTAATAAGAAAGCAGAGGATTTTTGCAACTATTGAAAAGAGCAGAACAATGGGAAGTGTCATGTATTAGTGTGGCACAGCCAGGGTGAGTAAAATTAAATCTTTCACTGCTACAGGAGTTTAGTGTTGCAAGGAGCTGTTGAATTCTTCATATCACATATTACAGTCATGCACCACTTAACATCCACAATACGTTCTGTGAACTAGGACGTTATGCGATTTGGACATTGTGCGAACACCATAATATATACTAATGACAGGTAATTAGAAGTGGCATGGGTGCCAGGGTATTTAAACCATTCCATGTCAGTAACATTTGGTGCTGTGGTATTCCTGCATTAGAATAATTGTTGCAGCACAATTTCACCAGCTAAGTCACATCATTAATTTTGTACTGGAACATGGTGCCTGGAGAAATGGACGCTGGTTCATTTCCTGCAACCCTTCTGCTGGATGCCTGGAATTCTTCAGTCTTGTGACAGTAGTTCTGTCAGTGTATGTGACAAGAAGCATTTTGCAATAATGACCAACAGTGGCTGTGACTGAGAGGATCACTGAGTGAATTGAGCAAGTTCAGTTACAAGAGATATGTCCGCTACGTCCCATTCTCTGATGGGGATTTCTGAATGGACATAGATACGGTCAGACGTTGCCCAAATGGATGTTAAGTGGTGCATGACATTAAAAATTTGGTGAAAACCTAATTGTCTATGAAGCCATGTGCAGACCCTGTAATGTGAGAGCACTAGTATTTAAATATATGTAAAAGCATCATTTAATGTCTGCATGCTTTACAGCATAAATTTGAAGTTCTAATCCTTTCTCTTTTTAGCTTGTTGGTTATAATGATGAGGTGCTGGACGTAAAATTCTTGGGACCTTCTGACACACATATTGTGGTGGCCACAAACAGTCCTCAACTGAAAGTTTTTGAGCTTGCAACGTTAAATTGTCAAGTCCTATATGGACATACAGGTGAGTGGAGAGTATGGAGAAATTATTATGTTTATTTTTGCCCGAGGAAGTAGACTGTTATTGTTGGTTTGGCCATCGAGCGAAATGGTTATGTCTAATACGTAAGATTTATTGGATCTGTGTCAAGGGAATGCAATTCCTTTGCAGGCCAACAGCTCTAAATGTTTCTGATTTCTGAAAAAAAGCTCTGCATGAGAAATGGAAGTTTGCACAAATCAGTTTCTGAATAAAACTTCAATATGTGGCAAAATGTTGCTGTTGAATCTGTTCTTTTGAATCCATAATTCTAACTCCCTTTTACCTCAGTTTTTCTTTGTTTTTTAACATGTGCTGATAAATCAGTAGAGGACTACTACAGTCATCGATTTATTATTCCTTGACTTTTTTTTAAAAAAAGGAACTTTATATCAGTAAGAGAACTGGAATTTTTATAGTGTGTTTAAAATTAAATCTATTTAAAGTGTACTCAGTGGAAAGTGGAAGTCGATTTATATTACCTATTCAGAGTGACCACCCACTTTTATGATGTTGAATAAGGGATAATTATTGGCCAGATGATAATTTTTATTTTCTACAAAATAAAGTTGTTGCAGCCCCTCAGCACAGCACTGGATCATCATTCTAGATTTTCTCTGAAATGGGGCTTCAACCTATAACCTACTGTCCTGTGTTGTTGGCTGATAATTATTCACTATTTTTTCAATAGCATCTTTGTGTCTAAAATGTATTTTGCTTGATTTTTTTTCCTCAAGGATAGCCAGAAGAGATTGTGGGGGGAATATCTTGTGATCTTTTTCATCAGTATTCACTCAGAAAACTGGCACAGAGTCGTGGGAAGTAAGGAAAATGAGCAGTGGGGTCATTGAACCCATGCAGATTAAAGAGATGGATGTGCTTGTAGCTTAAAGCATAAAAGGGTGGATAAATTACAGCAGCAGTGATCGGGACTGGGCTTCAAATCTCGCACTGTCTGTAAGGGGTTTGTACGTTCTCCCCTTGTCTGCGTGAGTTTTTACCCAGGGCCTCTGGTTTTCTCCCACCTTTCAAAACTTATCAGGGGTGTCGACTTGGTGTAAATTGGGCGGCACGGATACATGGGCTGAAATGGCCTGTTACTGTGCTATATGTCTATATTTATATTTTTAAAAAGATATTCCCCTGGACTTTGAGGGAGGCTAGTGTTGAAATTGCAGGGACTCTGGCAGAAATATATAAAATGTCCTTGGCCATGGGTGCGGTGCCAGGGGATTGACACGTTGTTCCATTCATTGAAAGAGTCTCCTTAAGTAACCCTGGAAATTATAGGCTGGTGAGCCTGATGTTAGAAGTACGTAAATTATTGGAAGGTGTTCTAAGAGATTGAATGTACAATTATTTGGACAGCCAGAAACTGATTAGGGATCGTCAACATGGATTTGTGCATCGTAGGTCGTGTTTAACTAATCTTAGAGTTTATCAAGGAGGTTAGCAGGAAAATTGAAGAAGGAAAGGGGGTGGATGTTGTTTACGTGGACTTTAATAAGACCTTTGACAAGGTCCCACGTGGAAGGTTCAGATGCTTGGTGTTCATGATGAAGTAATAAAGTGGGTTCAACAATGGCTGGATGGAAGAAGCCAGAGAGTAATGGTGGATGATTGCTTCTCGGGCTGGAGGTCTATGACTAGTGGTGTGCCTCGGGTCAGTGCTAGGACTTGTTGTTTGTCATCTATTATCAATGATCTGGATGATAATGTGGTAAATTAAATTGGCAAGTTTGCAGATGACACTAAGATTGGAGGTGTTGTGGATTGTGAAAAAGATTTTCAAAGCTTGGAGAGGAATCTGGACCAGCTGGAAAAATGGACGGAAAAAAGGTAGCTGGAATTTAATGCAGACAAGTGTGACGTGTTGCATTTTGGAAGGACAAACCAAGAAAGGGCATGCACAGTAAATGGTAGGCCACTGAGGAGTGCAATAGAACAGATGGATCTGGGAATTCCCTGAAAGTAGCATCTCAGGTGGATTGGGTTGTAAAGAGACCTTTTGGCATATTGGCCATAAATCAAAGAGTTGGGATGTTATGGTAAAGTTGTATAAGACATTGGTGAGGCCATATTTGGAGTATTGTGTGCAGTTTTGATATAAATAAGATAGAAAGATTGCAGAGAAGATGTATTAAGATGTTGCCTGGACTTCACGAACTGAGATACAGGGAAAGGTTAAACAGGTTTGGTCTTTCCCTGGAATGTAGAAGAATGAAGAGAGATTTGATAGAGGTGGAGGGGTATGGAGGGATCTGGGCTGGATGCAGGTTAGTGGGACAAGACGGAAAAATGGTTTGGCACAGACTAGAAGGGCTGAAGGAGCCTGTTCCTTTGCTGTAGTGTTCTTTGGTTCTCTGGTTCTATCTCCTAACCTCTTTCTATTACCCTCGTTATATCCACAAAAAACTCCAGTAAGTTTGTCAAACAGGACCTGCTTTTGCTGAATTCATGCTGCGTCTGCCTGATGGATCCATTTTGCTCCAGATGCCTCACTAATTCTTCTTTAATGATAGCTTCAAGTATTTTCCCAACTACAGATGATGAACTAACTGGACTACAGTTCCCAACCTTTTGCTTGTATCCATTTTTGAATAGTGGCATGACATTCATTGTTTTCCAATCTGCAGGGACTTGCCCAGAATCAAGAGAATTTTGTGGTGTTATCACCAAAGCCTCTAGTATAACTTCTGCCATTTCTTTCAGTACCACTCCATCAGGACCAGGGGACTTATCAGTACTACCTCTGTAGTGATCGCTATTACATCCAAGTCCTCATCTCCCATTACATCCATAAGATCTGTCTTTGGCATGGTAGATATATCCTCCACTGTGAAGACCAACACAGAATAGTCATTCAGAGCCTCAGCCATTTCCTCATGACCCAATATCGATTAGCCCTTCAGGTCAGCCTTTAAATCGATCATTCCTCAAAGGTTGGTGGAGAAGCTGTCCTCGCTGAAACTCAACACCCCACTCTGAAACTGGATCCTAGACATCCTAACGGAAAGCCCACAGTCTGTCCAGATCAGTAGCAGAACAGAACGTCTAGCACCGTCACGCTGAGGACTGGCGCACCACTGACCCACGACTGCAAGGTCAGATCCAACTCCAGCAGTATCATCAAGTTTGCAGATGCCACAACAGTCGTCGGCCTCATCATCAACAACGATGAGTTGCACTACAGAGAAGAGGTGGAAAATCTCATGAAATGGCGCGAGAGTCTCAACGCGGATAAGACTAAGGAGATGATCATGGACTTCAGGAGGACCAAGAACAACCACTCTCCATGACAAATCAACAATTCTGTATTAGAAAGAGTGGAGAGCACCAAGTTCACTTGAAGTTCACTTACTAGTGACCTATCATGGACACTCAACGTCATCTCACTTGTCAGGATCTCACCTGCAACAGTGGCTGCTCTTCCTGAGATGATTGAAGTGGGCAAGGCTACCAGCCACCATTATGTCAATCTTCGATAGGAGCTGTATTGAGCGTCCTGGCCAGCTACCTCAGAGTGTGATACAGTTGCTGTAGAGAAATGGATCGGAGGTCAATCAATAGGACCATAAGAGGATCACTGGAGTCTCCCTCCCCACCATCAATGTGATCTACCAGGATCGTTGTCTGAAGAGAGCGCACAAATTAATTGAGGACCCATTCCACCCTTTACAGCTGCTCCCATCAGGGAAGAGATCCAGGAGGATCAGAGCCACCACCGCCAGACTGAGGAACAGCTTCTTCCCACAGGCAGTGAGTTTGCTGAACAACCAAAGGAACTGCACACACTAACCACCTGAGACTCTCGTATTTCTGAAACAATATTAATTTATTTATTTGTATGGATGATTTCAGATTTTTCAGATTCAGCATAGTCAGTTTGTTGACATTCTTTACCTGTTTACAGTTCCTTCATTTGTTTATCAGGTTATTAGTGGTAATTCTGCTGTGCCTGCAGGAAAAGGAATCTCGTGTACTCTGACAATAAATCTGAAATCTGATGAATTACTTGTTCTGCATATGCATTGCTTGTCTGAATGTGTGCTATATCTGTTTGCATGTTTTGCATCAGTCTGGAGTACGCTGTTTCGTCAGGTTGTTGTACAATCAGATGACGACTTGACCTTCCTATCTTCTAAGGGACCAACGCTTTAGCCACCCTTTAGAGCTTAATATAATAATAACATTTTTACCAACTTTGTACTCCGTTTTTACATTTGTCTGTTTTTATACTTTGTGCTAATGTTTTTTCATAGTATGCCTTACCTCGTTTTATTGCTTGATTCATGGTTCTTTGTGCTTTTTAAAATTTTCCCAGTCTTCTAGTTTCCCAGACATCTTTGTGGCTTTGTACGCATGAACTTTAAGTTTGATTCCTTTTTTTTTCCTTAGTTGTCCAAGGATGGCTGTCCCCACCCTTATTGTCCTTGCTTTTAACTATAGGATACTTTTGTTGAGCCCCGTGAAAAAAATATTTTTAAAGCCCTCCACTGTTCCTCAACCGTCCCTCCACATAGTCTGCAACTCTTACCCCATCCTCGTGTAGTTTCCCTTGTTTAGCCATCACACATTTGTTTTAGACTGAACTATTTTGTATGAGAAACTCACTCATACTGTAATCACTCTTTCCAAGAGGATCCCAAACAAGATCACTAATTTTACCTGTCTCATTGCACAGGACCAGATCCAAAGATAGGATGTACCCTTGTCAGTTCAATTACATGCTGTTAAAGAAAGCCATCACGTCAATCAGTGCCACCTCAGTTAGTGTTACATCGTGCATTGCATCCCTTTCCCTTTTGACCCAAGTTATTTTTATGAAATCCTTACCTTGGTTTAGCTTCAGATACATCACAATTACCCAACCAGGCTGCCAAATCTGAATGGAAGGATATGTTTGTCATTCCAGCATTTCTATCAAAATCTTGCCTTATCAATAAAACATCTGGAACTGTGGATTAAAATACCAAGTTCAAATATTTGCAGTTTTCGATATTTAAAATTTTGCCAGTGGCAGATCCTAAATTCTGAATTACCCTTTTCGGATTAATCAAGAGCTATATTTTCTTTAAAAAAAAAAATTTCAGCGTTAGAAAATGTCCTTTATGATGACTGCAGTGATGCTGTCTCGTGCACCCATGATGAGCTTGTCAACTTTGCTGCTAACTTTCACCCCGACCTCATTCATTTGGTCCATCTCCAGTGACAATCTCCCCTTTCTTGATCTCTCTGTCTCTCTCTTGGGAGACAAATTTTCTGCAGACATTTCCTATAAATCTACCATCTCCCAGAATTACATTTATTCACATCCAGTCCTCTCAGGATTCTATTCCTTTCTCTGTCTCCGTTACATCGGCTCCCAACTTGCAGTCTTCTGTTCCAGATCATCTGAGATTATCTTCAAACAAAACATGGCTTCCCCTCTACCTCCTCACCACAAGTCCTCCATTACCCGCACCTCTGCCCTGGCTCCTCTGCCCCGAGACGCAACAAGAAAGGTATTCCCATTATCCTCACCAGTCTACTTATTCATGGTCATTTCCGCCGTCCACTGCATGATCCCACCACCACACATCTTACCCCCTTTGCTTCTGTAGGGACCACTCCCTCTGTGACCCCCCCCCCACCCCGTTCCATTCATCCCTTCCCACTGATCGCCTCCTTGGCACCTTCCCTTTTACCCACAGGAAGTGCTACACTTTTACCTACATCTCTTCCCTCACCACCTTTTGGGACCCCAACAATCTTTCCATGTGAAGCAAATTTCACCTGCAGGAGTCATTACTGCATCCGATGCTCCTGCTGTGGCCTTCTCTACATCAGAGAGACTGGATGCAGACTGGGAGATCACTTCACTAAGCATCACCCCTCCTTCCATAAAAATGACAGTGATCCCCAATGGCCAACCATTTCAATTCTGCACCCCACTCCCATGTCAACATGTTTGTCCATGGCCTCATGCTATGCCATACCAGGGCCACCTAATATTCCATCAGGGCATTCTCTATCGGCTTCTCTGGTTTCTTCTAGACCACTCCCCATTTTCCTTCTCTTCCCTATCCCTCTGCCTCCTTTCCTCCATCTCTCCTTCCCCTCCCCCTCCATTCATAGAGCCATCTTCCCCCCCCCACCCCTAATCCCTTGTTTTCTTGATGCCCTGCCTCCCTTATCCACCTGTTACTTCTTGCCTTTTGGACTGTGTCCTCCGCACTAACCATTTTATTTAGGCACCTGCCTACATTTTGATGAAGGGCTCAGGCCCAAAACATTGGTTATATTTCTTTATCTTTGCTATATAAAGTACTGTGAGTGAGCTACTAAGTTTATTCAGCATGGTGTTTTTAATACAATCTCTGCACCTGCAGACTTTTCTATTCCAATAACTGCATGTATGCACTGTTCTGGAAATTAGCGATGACTAGTAATGGTTTCTGGTGAGAAAGTACTGTTGAGGCAAGTACGTCACAGATTCAGCATGTCAGCTGTTTCTCTTTGGCTCAGCTTAATAGTCAAAGTAGCGATTTTGTGTAATTAACATTATCAAACAGAACGTCTTGTTTTTTGGGGACAGGAATCATGGAATTGGGTCTCCATCTCCACTGTTTTAATTCAACATGGGCTCGGAGACTGAAATGGTTATTATTGGGTGGTCTGGTTAAAGTGAGCCACCTGAAAAATATTTGGAAACCAAAGGTGGAATGTCACAAAGAAGGCTCACCAGTGGCTATACTTTGAGAAGTGTTTGAGTAGATTCTGTACGTCACCAAAGACTCTCGAAAACTTCTACAGATGTTCTGTGGAGACCATTCTGGCTGGATGCATCACTGTCTGGTACGAAGGCGCCAACTCTCAGGACAAGAAAAAAAACTCCAGAGGGTTATTGACTTGGCCTGCGACATCACAGGTACCAGATTTCACTCCGAGGACATCAACATGAGGTGGTGTCTAAAAACACAAAAGCAGCTTCTATCTTCAAAAATTTTCACTACCCAGGCCATGACCTCTTCACTCTGCTACCATCAGGAAAAAGGTTCAGGAGCCTGAAAACAAGCACTCAGTGGCACAGGGACAGCTTCTTCCCTGCTGCCATCAGATTCCTGAATGATCTATGATCCAAAGACCCTACCTTACTTTTCATACACTATTTTTTTAAATTTATTGTTGTAAAAGTGGATTACATAAATCTTTGCACTGATACTGCCACAAAACACTGAATTTTGTTACTTGTTCATGACGATAAATTCTGATTCTGATTGATGATGGTGCATCTTGATTGTAATACTCACAGATGTACTGTAGGTGGTGCCCTATACCGTGTGGTTGAGTACTGCATCCCATCCTTGAGTTTCTAGTAAATGGTTTGTCTATGGTGGTTCATTTGCATTTCTGATCTTTCAGTATGAAAAGGAGCAGTTGTTCAAATTGCCTTTTTTCTGCACGCTTTTGTTGAGGAAAGTGATTTCCTTCAGAGGGATTTTTTTAAAATTTCTCAGCAATAATTTTCCTTTCTGAGATAATATCTGTTGAGGGCTAAAACACCTGTTATGTACCTAAACTGGGTGATGTTCGTCTAAGATCACAATGAGTGGCTTGGAGGGATGTGGGAGAAAGAAATTTCAATTCAAAGGGTACAGGTGCCAACATTGTTGAAAGATGGAGCTACAGTATTAAAACGAGCTTCAGTTGAAGTAGGCTGTGTTCTATCAAATCAAGTTACTGTTTGCAGATAAAGCCTCAAGTTAAATAGTGTGCATAGCGGTTGGAAGGGGAGACTTAGTGTGAGGGAAAAAAAATGAAGGGAGTTTAAAAAGCAAATACAAGCTAACAATTTTGTTCTGGTGAAGTGAGAATGCAGTAACAAAAAAAATCAATGCAGTGGTTAAGAAGTCAATAGCAAAACCTCCAACAGAAGTGAGCTCATAGTTGATGAAAGAGTGATTGTAATACGATAGAATCATGTAATTATTTGGAGACTGATAAACTTAAGTCTGAAGCTCTAATCTCGAGTGTCCATTTACATTCTAGATTTCAATTTAGATAAGCCAAATTGCATCTCTTCCATAAACTCATGAGACAATTAGTACTGTTGTTAGTTTTTTCAGATTTTGGGTGCAGCACAATCTTTAATGCTGTCGACCTTTGAGGCTGGACATTGTGTCTGCAAGTCACATTACTGAGGTTGAGTAGAATCTTGGCTGATACTCTCAAGCAATATCTTTTTTAAAATATTTTATTTAAAATGTTCTCCATACATGCAGAAATCAGAACTAATGTAATAAGACAGATTGCAAAAGAAACAAATCAAAAGTTGCATACATTATGGTATTCACCCTCCCCCAACACCTCCCTCCCGAACCTCCTTCCTTCAAAATAGTCAATATAAAAGATATAATTAGCTATATAGCTAAATGTAGAAAGAACATTTTCAGGATTGCACAGAGAAATGTCGTCTTAACACGCGTAAACAAAATTTCTTACCGTGCAATATCAAGGGAGTGGTATATATTGCTGCGAAATAAATTTCTGGTCAGATTTAAAATGAAATATTGTCCTCGTTCAGATGTATGCAAAAGATTGTGTCGCAGAATTGCCAACCTGATTAATATTCATTCCTCGATCTACAACTCGAAGAAAGATTGTCATTTAATTTTTTTTTAGACAAACAGCAGTCCACAAGTTCGTGCCACCCAATTACATTCAATTGACCTACAACCTCCATATGTTTTTGAACAATGGGAGGAAACCGGAGCCCCCAGGGAAAACTCACGGGGTGAACGTACTGTTATGAGCCCAGAGGACCTCAAAACCCAGCAGCAATAGAAATTCTACAAGACAAATGGTTACTTAAACAACAGTTGATTTTTAAATTATCTTTAACCATGAAAGCAGCATCAAACTTTAACTTATTACTATTAACTTCACTCCCTTCTAATTCTAAGTGCATGTGTATGTAATGTAATATGTATGTAATATAAAAGTTCAGAAAAATTCCTTGATTCACAGTCCAATTTCACTTCTCATTCTTCCAAGTTCACTGGTTCCAGGCTATTCTTATTCTGTCATAGAATTTAACATTTATGAATTGATGTTGGAAAGGTAAATGATTACCACTCAGGAAGGTTCCTGTCAGTTTTCAGGGAGCGAGATTTGTTTCTTGTTGGACACCCACAACTGATTCCTTCAGATCAGCCACTTCAGTGTCTTGCTGAAGAAACTTGCCCCATCAGGGTTTTCTAGATTATAACCTCTTTCTTTCAGGTCTCCACAGAGTTCCTTTTTGTTTCCCTCATTTTAAGTAAAACATTATAGAGCCAGCCATCTCCCCATGCCATCACAGGGCTTTGACCAGGCTGAACTAAGAACTCACAACCCATCTTCAAAATGTTCTTTTTCCAAAAGCTTGCCAGCTTGTCATGTTCCAGTCCAAGGTCCTGCTGATGAACTGTAGAATTGAACTTTCTCTCTCTCTCTCACTCAGAGAAAACCACATGACCCTCTTAGAACAGCCAACTGCACTCAGACAGACTGCAGCTCTGGGCCTAATCTTCCGAGTTCGTTCATCTGTTGCTTTCCAAAACAATAATCCATTACTCTACAGCATGTTCAATTAACACCTACTTGTGAAGTCCATATAGGCCTTTTTCAAAGTTTGTGCAAAGCCCTGTACTGATACTCTCATGCAATGAGACCCTGAACTGTCTGGCTTGAGCAGAGCTCTGGCATTTGAAATGAAATCTGTTTTGAAGTGTTTGTGACCTACATTAAAAAAACCTGCCACAATTGATCTCCTATAAAACATATCTATTTAAAATATAGTAATCTGTTACAGTACCAACTCCTTACAGTATGGGATTCCCAGTCACTGGTGCTGTCATGGAGTTGTGCTATCCATTGCCATCATGAACATAAAGAGTCTTTTTATGGAAGCTTGTATTTCAACTGTTTGACACATTCCTCGTGCTTTAATTCTGTGTTAAGTTATTTAATTGGCTGTAAAGTTCATTGCTTCTTCCTAAGTTCATTAAAACTTCTGCGATTTTGATGAAAATCTGCTTGCCATTCATTAAAATTGGATCCTAAAAGTTAAGCCAAATAGGAGAACTCAGTTTGTTCTCAACATTGGCAAAATTTAAAGCAGTAAAACATGAACACTAGCACAAATGATAGATGATATTAGTGTTAGCTGGATTTAATTTTTTGGGAATTCCACAATCAGCACATATAGGCAAATGTAAAAATCCTGATTGAGGCTTGATAGCCACAGTCCTGAACCCAAGGCCATTTCTCATTGCACTCTGATATTGTATGCCACATGGGGTTCAGCGTTGGAGTACGAACCTGCTAAATTCCCTTGCATTTACACTGGGGGATCTCACTATTGACTCTGTGCTGTTTTACACCATCAATTTGAGGACAGCTGAGGGGCATAAAAGCAAGTGCTGGGTAGATTATTAAGTGTTTTTGGTTTTAATAACCCAGTTTTTGAATGATTCTCAATGCTTCTGCATTCGTGCATTACCATTTAAAGTTTTAAAACAAGATTTCAGATTTATTGTCAGAGTACATATATGACATCACATTCAAACCTGAGATTCCTTTGCCTGCAGGTGAGCCAGAATTACCATTTATTGGTAGTGCAAGAAACTGTACACAGCATATACATGTAAACAAATAAAGAACTGTAAACAGATAATGAATGTAAACAAACTGACTGTGCAATGCAGAGAGAATTTAAAAATCAATAAAATGCACAGGTAAGAGTCCTTAAATGAGTCCCTGATTAAGTTTGTCGTTGAGGAGTTTGATGGTGGAGGGGTATCAGCTGTTCCTGAACCTGGTGGTGTTAAGTCTTGTGGCACCTAGACCTCTTTCCTACTGGCAGCAGTGAGAACAGAGCTTGTGCTGGGTGATGTGGATCCTTGATAATTGCTGCTGCTCTCCGACAGCAGTATGCCCAGTAGATTTTCTTGATCATGGGGAGGGTTTTGCCTTTGATGTCCTGGGTTGTGTCCACTACCTTTTTAGAGGGCTTTGCACCAATGCAGCCAGCCAATCATCAGACTTTCCACCACACGTCTATAGAAATTTTCCAGAGTTTCCAATGTCATACCAAACTCCTGAGGAAGTGGAGGTGCTGATGTGCTTTCTTCATTGGTGTGTTGGGTCCAGGAAAGATCCTCGAAGATAGTGACTCCCAAGGACTTAAATGTGCTTTCCCTCTCCACTTCTGATCCCCCATTGATCACTGGATTGTACACCTTTGGTTTTCCCTTCCTGAAGTCAACAATCAGCTCCTTAGTTTTGGTGATATTGAGTGCAAGGTTGTTGTTGGTCTACCATGCAGTCAAATCTAGAAAATAGCTTGCATTTAATTTATCGGTTTGGGATAGTAGTCATACAATAGCCAGTTCTCCTTCCTCAAGTTTCAGGGACCAAACTCGATTCTGATCTTGGATTCTGGAGTCTGTACATTCTGCCCATGACTGCATGGGTTTTTTTATTGGGTCCTCTATAGTTTCCCATGATCCAAAAGATGTGCTGTGGCTTTAAATGGGCCCGTGATGTATATGATAGAAAGAATCAAGTGGGAATTGATGGACACTTGAGGTAGAACAAGTTGTAAAGCTACAACAGAATAAAGAGAGAGGAATTGAGGTTGATGGGATTTGCTCTGCGAAGAGCTGATGTGTACATGATGGGCATAATGGCCTCTTCATATATTCTGATAACCAAGTAAGAAATGCCTTTGTAATCTCCAGAGTGAATCATAGAAAACTTTGTTTTTATTTCTAGACACAGTACTAGCTCTGGATGTTTTTGAAAAGGGCTCCAAATTTGCCAGTTGTTCTAAGGTAAGATTTATTATTTTCTAGAACTACTCGGATAAAATTGCAAACTGATTTTATTGTATAATTAAAAGAAACAAAAACCCACATGATTAGTTTTTAAATTTTAGTTTCTCTTCCATCTTTCAGGACAGAACTATTCGAGTCTGGAAAATGAATAAGGAAACTGGCAACGTGAAATGTGTGGCCTGGGGGGTAGGGCATACTCACTCTGTTGGCGTTATTTCCTGCTCACGGTATGAAAGCTGTCAAAGGTTTTCAATTACTTTTCATTAAAGTTTCGAAGATACTTCTGCCACAAAATTCTTTGGAAGTCTGGAACTGAGGGAAAGAAAATAAATTGGTTTTATTTTAAAATTCTCATCCTTACTTTCACATCTCTCCAGAACTACCTTGACAATCTCCGCAATCCTTGAAATTTCTGCCAAAACTTGCTTGTCTGACAAGCTTTTTGACCACCTGTACTAATGGCTCCTTTTTTTTGGCTGGAATTTTTTTTATTATAATTCTGTGAGGTTGTTTTGAAAGATTTGTATTATATTTAAGTTAACATTTAAATGTTTGTTGGCAATTGAAATAGTCAGCACTTGATTAATAGCGTGCACTTGATTAAGCTTCTCTCCTGATGCCTGACAAGTATCACAACCATTATTTCTTGGTTCCTTGATGATGCAGTGTTATTTTCTCTGAAGCTGCGTTCTTGATTTCCAGCTTGGGAGATTACATTTGGTCGTCTTTCAGTGGAAACTTTCAAATTCGAAAAGATGATAGTCGATCCCTCCTATTAATAATGTGCTCAACGTCTGACCTCTTTGTCAATGGTTTTTTTGCATTGAATCCTGAGTGAATACATTTTCTCTCTCTGCTCATTTTCTGATAACAGTTTGAAGTCCAATTTCATAGTTAGTGGGAGCCAGGACTGTACCGTTAAGATGTGGAACCTTCCAACATCCCTGGCTGGTAGGAGGGGTAAGAAATCTGCAGAACCTGAAGCCCTTCATGCTGATCTGACAGAGAAGGCCCACAGCAAAGTAAGAGATTACATATTCTAGTCTTTTTAATCCAGAACAGCAGTGAACAGTTGTGCTAAAAGTGGCTTTCAAACTTCCCCCCTTAACTCACTTTCAACCTTAAGCAATGCCATAAGTGCTCTGTGATTAGTAAGGGATTACTTAAGGTGGTATGTGAGAGGGAAGGTTGAGAACCACTGCTCTAGACACAATTGTTACTGATACATTGTGCTTGAGAAAAATTGTCATTGGCCCATTTCCTTTGGAGTTATGAAACCATGCACATAACGAGCCAATTAGGTACAATTAAAAGAGTGGTTTTCAAACTTTTTCCCCCCACTCACATGCCACCTTAAGCAATCCCTTACTAATCAAAGAACACTTATACTGAAGGGAAAAACAAGGAAATGTTATGGTTTGGAGGGAAGTTTCTGGGTTAGATCCATAAATATTTACCCAACATATGTCACTATCTTGGTTGGTTCCACATTTCCCTCATGCTATTGTATAAGCAGACCAATATTTTCCTTTTTTTCTATAACCACCCGTAGAATGTTTCCATGCTCTCTTGCTGCTGCTTGAGAAAAGCTTTTACCAACTTGGGAATGGCATAATTTGCTTTATCATCTCAGCTCTCTTATCTCATCTACCTGTGTTCTTACTTGGAGAATAATTTATTTAGACATACAGCACATTAACAGGCCATTTCAGCCACGAGCCCGTCCCTTCTAATTACACCCAATTAACTTACAATCCCCCGGTTGGTTTCAAACGGTGGGAGGAAACCAGAATCATTGGGGAAAACCCACGCAGGCGCAGGGAGAAGGTACCGACTCCTTACAGACATCACAAGAAGCAATTCCCAGACCCGATTGCTGGCGCTGTAGCAGCGTTGAACCAACTGTGCTGCCCTTGCGCTAACCATGCAGTGCTGCTCTATTCATGCCGCATTCTCCTTCCAGACATTCCAACACATCCTCCTGTTAAATGTTGGGATGGCCGAAACAAATGGATTGAGATTCTGCATGCCCACACCATTGATTCCATCCACATGCTGCCCATTTGATTTATTTCACATTGTCAGCATCTGATCTGACTCTGAGCCAATATCCACTTCAATACAAACACTAGCCTCCACCTTGGTTGCATCATCCTCCTTTGCTACTTGGCTCTGATGCTCCCATATGAGCCGCAGTCATGAGACCCAGGCTCAGTCCTGGCCACTGGTACTATCTGGATGAAGTTTTCACTTTCACCCGGGAATTGCTTAGGTTTCCTCCGCATGCTCCGATTTCCTGTCAAGTGCTACAGACATGTGGGTTGATAAGTTAATTGGCCACTGTAGAGAGCACGAGTGGTAGAATCCAGGGTAGTTGATGGGAATGTGGGGATCTTTTTAAGTGGTGACTGGGTGCCTGATTGCTTCTGTTTCTGTGCTATATGGACTATCCATGCATTCATGATCTGCTTCAACTTCCACTTTGCCGACCACTCATTCTCCTTCCTTAAACCTGATGAAAGATTTGCATGACCTTACAGAGTGCATCTATTCTCATTGATTTGCATTGGCTATTAAGCCTTTAGAACCTCCGAGACTAAAGGTTTCTATTGTTGCATTAAATCCCTTCATGAAATAATGCTTTGCTGTCTTTGTCCCTGTAGACTTACTTTCCCAACCAATCTCAATCTCAGCAGGATACTCCATTCCACTGACCCCCCCCCACCCCCCACTCACCCCCACCGTAGCTTTTGTTTCTCCACTCTACCTTGTTCTATTCCCCCTCGCAGCACCACCTCCACTACTATCGCCATCCATACCATCTCAAAAATACCTCTAACCAGCCTTTTTACCCCCCTTAGTCTATGGGATGGTTTGTGAGGTGTATTGCAATTTACCAGGTATTTAAGCTACAGTAAATGCATTTATAATTATTATGAACCATATTGCATTGGGTTTAATGCTGATCATTACTTATGAAGGAATCAGTTTTATTTACTGTGTTCTCATTTTGTAGGATATAAATAGCGTGGTTATTTCTCCAAATGATAAGTTGATAGCAACAGGCTCCCAGGACAAGACAGCAAAACTCTGGTCGTCCTCCAATTTCTCTCTCATGGGAGTATTTCGAGGCCACAAACGTGGGATTTGGTCTGTCCAGTTTTCCCCTATGGATCAAATCCTTGCCACCTCTTCAGCAGACAGCACTGTCAAACTGTGGGGACTAAAGGACTACAGCTGCTTGAAGGTAAAATAAATAAATCGAATGCAAAGAGAATGTGTCTTTCTGTGTGACGGAAACAACCGAGCTTCCTTAATATGAATGCTGGCAAGTGATGATTCCTTAACACCAGCTGAAATCCACAGCAGGAATTGGAGGGTTTGGAATGGGTGGTCAAGGAGGATGTTGAAGCATTTCAGCTGTCCGATTTAGCTTCAGGGCCCCAGCCTACAGTTTTGTCACGGATTCTTCTGAAACAGGTGGGATTTACCAAAAGGGGGGAGCCCAGACCATGGAGCATCGCTAGAGACTTGTGGAAGATCCTTGCTCGGAGAAGTGAGGGAACTGCTGTGAAAGTTGATGGGAAAAGATCAAAGATAGCTTGATACGAGAGAGGTTTTTTTCTTATTTTTTAGACATACAACACGATAACAGGTAATTTTGACCCACAAGTCTATGCCTCTCAATTTACACCCAATTAGCCTACGCCCCCCGGTACATTTCAAACGGTGGGGAGAATCCTATCCAGGGTGAACCCACACAAGGCAGTGGGACCAGATAACATACCTGGCCAGGTACTGAAGGACTGCACAGACCAATTGATGGAGGTCCTTACAGTCATCTGCAGCAACTCACTACAGAAGTTTTCAAGATAGCCACCATCATCCCGGTGAGCGACAGTAACATGCCGCAATGACTACTGCCTGCGCACTGACCTCCACCGTTATGAAATGCTTCAAGTGTCTGATGATTTGAGTGGGATTGCCTTGGATTGGCATAAAATCTGAAAATAGGTCAATATTTGATGTGTATCCAGGAGAACTGCTCACACGCCATTCAAGACTTATATTTACCAAATAATATTTATTTATTTGTATATGTGAATACTTGTCCTGCATATATATTTGTCTGTATGTGTATTATGTCTGGCCATGTGTCTGCGTGTTTGCACCGAGGACTGGAGAATGCTGTTTCATCAGCTTGCACTTGTACAATCAGATGACAATAAATTTGTAAGGAAGGACTTGGCATGTGTAGAATGGAATATCTACTTGCATCTCTCTACATCTGCACAGTGGAAAACATTCAGGGGTGAAATTGTAAAAGTGATTGTATAAATAGGGTAACCAGTATAAGAAATCCTGGATTTGAGGGATATTTAGGGTTGGATAAAGAGCAAAAAGGAACAAATGACAAGTATGGGGAAGTAATGGCGGGCAGACCTGTCATAAGTATAGGAAGTGTAGGGAGGCACTGGGAAAAGAAATTAGGAAGGCTGAGAGGGGTCATGAGAAATAATTGGCAGACCCCAGTAACCTGCCATTTCAATTGAGTCACACTCCCAGACTCGCATGTCTATTGACGGCCTCGTACCATTCCACCCCAACCACCCGCAGATTAGAGCAACACCTTATTTTCCATCTGGGCACTCGGCAGCCACATGGCATTAACATAAACTTTACTGCTTTCCACTAAACTTGCTCACCTTTTCTTTCCAGCTCTCCCCTCCCTCCTATCCACCTTACCCAGCCAGCCACCCCTCATTTCTCTGCTTACCATCTCTTGCCTTTACCAATCCACTCCCCTTTCCTCTTCACTCTTGTTCAGATGCCGGCCAGCATTCTCTCATACGTTGAAGGGCTCAAGCCCGAAACATCAGTTCTATTTTTCTTTGCGACATAAAGGACACTGACCTGCTGAGTTTCGCCGGCATTTTGTGTTTTTAGGGAATAATCAGTGACAACCAAAATGGCTTTGTCAAGGGCAGATCCCATGAGAGCAATTAGATTTAATCATTTGAAGAGATAACAAAATGTATTGATGAGCAGTATGTATGATTTACATTAATTTTAGTAAAGCCTTTGACAAGGTCCCACATGTGAGACTGGTTCAAAAGGTTACCTACGCCGATGGGATCCAAGGCAAGTTGGCAAAGTGAATGTAAAATTGACTTGGCAATAGGAGACAACTGATGATGGGAGAGGGTTGTTTTGCAACTAGATGTCTATGACTGGTGTGTCCCACAAGGATCAGTGCTGAGCCCTTTGCAGTTTGTATAGGTGAATGTACAGGTGAATGTCAAGAGCAAGTCAAGAAATTTGGTGTTTTGTGGCAGCATCATTATGCAAACATTCATGTTATAGCCATTTTACAACATTACTTTGTAAAAATAATAGTACAGTGTCTTTGGTTCATTGATTATTCAGGAATGTGATGGCAGCGGGGAAGAAGCTGTCCTTATGCCAGTAACTGCTCGTCTTCAGGCTCCTGTACCTTTTCCCCCAATGGTAGCAGAGTGAAGAGGACATGGCCTGGATGGTGGGGGTCTTTGAGGACGGAGGCTGCTTTTTTAATACACCACCACATATTAGATGTCCGCAATGGAGTGAAATCTGGTGCCTGTGATGTCACAGGCTAAGTTAACAACCCTTTGGAGTTTATTCTTGTTCTGAGAGTTAGTGCCTCCATACCAGGCAGTGATGCAACCAGCCAGAATGCTCTGTAGAAGCTTACGAGGGTCTTCGGTGACGTACAGGATCTCCTCAAACACCTCACAAAGTATAGCCGCTGGCAAGCTGCCTTTGAGATTGCACCAATGTGGAGGCTCCAGGACAGATTCTCAGAGATGTTGATACCCAGGAATTTCAAGTCCTACTGAGCCCTCAATGAGCACTGATTTTTTTCCCCTGAAGTCCACAATCACCTTAGTTTTGCTAACGTTGATCACCAGATTGTTGATGTGACACCATCAACAAGCTGATATGTCTCCCTCCTGTACACTTCCTTATTGTCATTTGTGATTCTGCCGACAACGGTGATGTCTTCGGCACATTTGTGAATGGCATTGAAATTGTGCCTGGCCACACAGTCATGGGTGTATAACTAGTAGAGCAGTGAGCTAAGCACACATCCTTGGGATGCACCTGTGTTGATAATCAGTGAGGAGGAGACGTTTCCAATTCATACTGACTGGTTTTCCAATGAGAAAGTCAAGGATCCAGTTGCAGGGAGGGGGGGGGGGGGGCGGGTACAGAAACTTAGAGTTCTTGACTAGCACTGAGGGAATAATGGTATTGAGGACTGAGCTGTAGTTGATGAAGAGCAGCAGTATGTAAGAAATAAGGTGATCCAGAGCTGAGAGGAAAGCCACTGATATTTTATCTGCTGTCGAGCGATTGTGACAAAATAGGCAAATTGTAGCAGGTCCAGATCTTTGCTTATGCACTATTCATTCTGACCATGACCAGCCTCTCAAAGCATTTCATCAGAAGTTGGTGCCATTGGGCTGTAGACATTGAGGCAGCTCACACACTCTTCTTGGGCGCCGGGATAATTGACGCCTTTTTGATTTGTATGTGGATGTGGTGAAGCACGATTAGTAAATTTGCAGATGTCGTGAAGATTAATGGAGTTGCTGATTAGTGCAGAAGGCAATCTTCGGCTGTAGTTATATTTATCTGTTACTGAAATGAGCTAAAAATGGTAAATTAAGTTTTATCCAAACACAAAGGTGGTGATACATTTTGGGAGTTCTAATGAGGATAGGATTAATGAAAGGTGGGACCTTGGGGAGTATTGAGGAACAGCTGGTCCTTGGAGTACATGCCCCTAGATCCTTGAAGGTGTGAAACAAGAAAAAAAAAATGTGGTTAGGAAGGCATACTGGATGTAATAAAATATGGAACTAGAGAGGTTTTACCCAATGTTATAAAGCCTTGATCAAATCTTAGCTGGAGTACTGCATGCTGTCCTGGTCCCATGTGATTGTTCTGGAGAGGGTGTAGAGGAGATTCACCACAATATTGTCAGGAACAGGCAGTTCTGTTATGAGAGACTGGGGAAGCTTGGCCTGTTCTCCTAAGACTAGACGATGTGATTGAGGTATACGATCATTGTGATAGATTAGAGTGCAGGAAACATTTCCTCATATCAGAGGTGGGTAAAACTTCCCCTGAGAAATTAGTGAATGTTTTAGTCAATATGCTCTTTTAAACTGCAGCACTTGGGTAGCCCTCCTGGGACCCAGCTGCGATTACTGGGGCAAATGTGCTGAAAGCACCTTTTAAACTGCAGAGGGATAGACCCATTAAATCACCAACCCAGTGATTTAAGGGGTATTCCACCCCCACGATGGCGTGGTAAGTGACATGTCACGCATTCACAGGAACTATCGGTAAATCTCCCCCGTAAATCCCCCCGTTAGTTACCACCCACCGTCAGTTTTCACCCCACCGTCAATCACATGCCCCTCCGTAACGTAGTGGCATTGCGGCCACCCCACTCTACCCCCCCTCCCCCGCAGCAGCAGCTCCTCTCTCCCCCCGATCATGGCACTTCAGCCAGGGGTTTCCCTGTGATGCCAGCACGCAAGCACTGACGTCACAGGAGTAACTGGGTTTGCCATTTTCCTTTTCAGGTCACGGGTGGACACGACCTAGTTAAGTTTAACTGGGTTCCCATGACTATCTCCTGAGGTAGGTCAGAGACTCGGTTGGATTAGGACTTCGCTGACTGGGTCGGACCCTTTAAAGCTGCCGCGTGAGTGGGGCATTAGCCAGGTAATTTGCCCGGTTAACCCCATTTTATACGGCAGCTTGAAAGGGCCTAATGATGTTCATCAGAACTGAAAAAAACGAGAACATGAATACATTTTAAATTAGAGAAGAAGGGTGGAAAGCACAAAGGGAATGTCTATGAATTAATGTGTCAGATAACACATTAATTTCAGAGCTGTCTAATTAATAGATGACTGAGGCAGTCAGTGGATGGAAAAAGAGCCTGTTGGAGCAATGAGAAGAATACAGCAGTCACTGGAAATAGGAAATAAAAGAAAATGCCCAGCAGATTAGTTAGAATGTGTGGAGAGAGAAAAGAGAGCCACAAAGGAAAAAACATGTTTACCTGAAATTCTTGAATTCCTTATTGAGTCCCTAATGCTGTAACATGACTACTATGATGCTGTTCTTTGAGTTGACGTTGAGTCTCATTGGAACAGTGTAAGAAGCCAAAGATAGGGAGGTCAGAACAGGGAAGGGATGGGGAAGAAAAGTGACAAAGAACTGGAAATTCAGGGTGATCCTTGCAAACAGAAAGAAGAATTCTGCAAATTAAAAACTGCTGGAGGAACTGAGCTGATCAGGCAGCGTCCATGGAGAGAAATGGGCTGTGATGTTTCAGGTCGAAACCCTGCTTGGATCCAAAATGTTGACTGTGCATTACCTTCCTGGCCTACTGAATTTCTCCATTGTTTTGATTTTGCTCTGGACTTCAGCATCCGCATCTCTTGTGTCTCCAACGGAGTGTTCTTCAATGTGGTCACCCAATCCCTATTTTGTTTCTCCAATATCAAGAAATTTGCAGTGCCAGTTCCAAGAGTAGTCCATTAGATTCCAGCAGTATTTCTCAACCTGTTATCTATGAACCACGGTCCATGAGTTTGTTACAACTGCTCCACAGTGATCCAGTGAAGACACCTGGTACCTGTACAATAAACAATCTGTAAATAAAGGTCATAAATTTGACAAAACAAAAATCTCAAAACGTTTAAAAATACTATTAGTGGTTTGGTGGCCTGGAAAGTTGCTTGAGCTTATCCGCCCACCCTCCTCCTCATTTATTCTGCTGGTGGACCAAGGGGTTTGTTAATTTAGAGTGGTCTGCAGTAATTAATCGAATGCTTCATGTGACCTATGGGTGAAAAAAAACATTGATAATTATTGGATTAGAGGAAATGTAATTGAATGTGAAAGAACAGTCAAATTTAAATTACCACAAAGATGTAGCTATTGCTAATTATTAATAGGATAGTGTTTTTTTTGCACTAATCTAAGACCCTGGTATCATTTCAATTTAATTCCTAGTTTCATTAACAAACTGTTTACATTTTCAGACATTTGAAGGTCATGATTCTTCAATACTGAAAGTTATTTTTGTCAGCCATGGAACTCAGCTATTGACAAGGTACAGCCTATAATGCATTGGTATAAATATAGTAAGTGGGTATCACCATTCATTTTCAACATTGGAGGAAAATATAAAGGCAACAGAACCCCTCCAATTTACTTTGCAGATCGTGTCTGATCTGCTTCAGTTTTCTGTCTTTTGTCATATATGCTACGAACCTTTACCTTTCAAAAGTCCTTATCAAACTCCATTTCCAGTGACCCAGCATCCAAATGAGGTAGAATTAAATTCCTGATTTCCAATATCTTTTGCAGAAAAAAGATTACTGTCCAGCCTATTTTTTAAATAGAAGAAATAATGTTGGTATCTGCCCGATCTAGTCCATTGGTCATTTTGAAAACTTAATTCGGCAGTCGCTCAATTGTCTAAATAGACGAACCCGTGCTAAGTTTGTAGAGACTCTCTGCACAACTGGAATCTTAATCAATGCCACCACATTCAGGCATTGGGAAGTAACATGGTGAAATAAAGAGTGTAGACAAGTACCACTCATTAACCACCACCTCCAACAAGAGAGAAACTATCTCCCATTAACAATGGCATTTCTAAGACTTCACAGTTCATGTGTTGTCACTGGCAGAACAGCATTGCTTCAAAATGGTAGCTCAATGTCATCTTTTCAAGGGCAATAAGGAGGTCAGTAAAGCCTGGTCTCTCCACATCTCTAAAAAAAATCTTTTTAGAAAAACCCATTATCAATCTACAAGATCAACAGCTAAATTATTTTTCCTTTCAAATACATTTTGGACCCATGCATAAGTTTTTATTGATTTGAGGACAAAAGCACTCACCCTTTTACTCTTCCACAGTGATTTTTGAAAATTGAATTCTGATTTGTCTTTCTCAAAATTGAATGTTCCACAAATGATCACACCAAGCCCCCCCCATCTGCACAAATGATCACACCGACCCCCCCATCTACACAAATGATCACACCGAACTCCCCCCCCCCATCTGCACAAATGATCACACTGAACCCCCCCCCATCTACACAAATGATCACACCGAACTCCCCCCCCATCTGCGCAAATGATCACACCGAACCCCATCTGCACAAATGATCACACCAAGCCCCTCATCTGCACAAATGATCACACCGAACCCCCCCATCTGCACAAATGATCACACCGAACCCCCCCATCTGCACAAATGATCACACCGAACCCCCCCATCTGCACAAATGATCACACCGAACCCCCCCATCTGCACAAATGATCACACCGAACCCCCCCATCTGCACAAATGATCACACCGAACCCCCCCATCTGCACAAATGATCACACCGAACCCCCCCATCTGCACAAATGATCACACCGAACCCCCCCATCTACGCAAATGATCACACCGAACCCCCCCATCTACGCAAATGATCACACCGAACCCCCCATCTGCACAAATGATCACACCGAACCCCCCCATCTACGCAAATGATCACACCGAACCCCCCCATCTACGCAAATGATCACACCGAACCCCCCCATCTACGGAAATGATCACACCGAACCCCCCATCTGCACAAATGATCACACCGAACCCCCCCATCTACGCAAATGATCACACCGAACCCCCCCATCTACGCAAATGATCACACTGAGCTCCCATCTGTAATAAATTTGTCTTGTGTTTAGCTCTGCCCATGTTGCTTTGAAACCTCTTGCCCCAAGTGTACAACATTGTGTAACACTAACAGTCCCAAATAAAAACCTAGATAAACTATTCTCTCCTTTTGGTGAAAATACGAAATGCATAGATTAGATTTACGAAGGAACTACAGTCCATGCTATGTGAGTAATTATTTTATGCTAAGGATAAATTTGGAGAAGTCATTCCTCTTCAGAATGAAGAGACTTTTAAAGCAAAGGGAGGCCATTTTATCTTGAACTGTAGATTCTTTGGACGATTGTAATGTTGTTTTTGCCTCGTCTGCCATCCAACTGCCCTCTTCACATTGCTGTTTTTTATATTGCTTTTGCTTTATTTGTATTTCTTTTCCCAATTCTCTACCTCCTCCATAATTTCTCCCCCCCCCCCCCCCCTTCCCCCAATTCCATTTCCTGCCTTGGTCTTTAACCTCCTGATTTCTTGAACACTGGAGAGAAAAGCGTATGTTTTGAAAATATCGTAATTTTTTTTAAAAAAGGGTGGTGAGGTGAGGGCTTATTCTGTAAAATGTCAGTTCTTCAATTTTTAGTTTGTGCAATAATCAAGATTTGATTGCTCAGATCAAAGATTTGATGCAACTTTAGTGTAAATTGAAAGTTATTTATCGTTTTATTTGTTTTTTTTAATCCACAGTGGGTCTGATGGTCTCATGAAGCTCTGGACTATTAAAACCAATGAATGCATCAAAACATTAGACGCCCATGAAAATAAAGTATGGGGTTTGCACAGTAACAAGAAAGGTGACTTGGTTGTTACTGGATCGGGAGATTCGTGCATAATTATCTGGAAGGTATCATAAATGAAATCACTGATACAGCTTTGACACATAATTAAATCTTGTGTTTTCAATCATTCTGTTGTATTTCAGATTTTTGCATTCCTTTGGTCAGAGAGGGATTTCTGTTTGGTAGCATTGTTCATTTTCTATGATGAAACAAGGCCTTGTGCTTTATTTGGCACAAGGATGAAACTCCCATCAAATATATTTCTGTCATTTTAAGAGTTATTTTCAGATGAATGGACACAGCAGTAGTTTAAGTACTATCTTATTACCTTTGGGCCTGTTCATAAACCAGGAAGATAACTGAAGAAAAATCTATTAAGCTAGCTGTGCTTTTGGACCATATGAATACTGGGCTTGGAGTTGTATCACTAAGCTTCTTGCAGTGCAACTTGATTGGCAGTCTCATTTCCAAGATTACATTACACTTACTTTGGACTGGAAAGCATAATGCCTACACCAGGTAACTAGAATGCACACCACTATCCTTTAACTTCACTTATCTATTCTCCATGCAGCCATCTGAGAAAGGGCAGCAACATGTACATCATTAGAGCACCTAGCATGTTAGTTAAGCCATTTTATTATTGGAGGCCATTGTGGAAATAGCTTGTAAAGCTCTGTACGTTGGCGGCCTTAAAATAAATTTTGTGGGACAGGTTTAAAAAAATGTATTTTTGTGTTTCAGGATGTTACAGAAATAGAACTTGCTGAAGAGCAGGTCAAACAGGAAGAACAAATTTTGAAGTAAGTTGTGTCGTTAAAAATTCCCAATACCATGTTTATATTTGTGTCAAGGTAATTTTGCTCTGAATTAGGTGCCTTGTTGAACTTGGAGCTCACTGTCCCATTCTGAGGAAGATGGTGCAGTAGCACTCTCATGAGTTCTAATTGAATGTCCTTAAGTAAATAAATGTGTATTTTAACGAAATACAACAGAAAGTGGGTCATTCTATGTCTTCTTATCCTGAAAGGGCGGGAAAGAGCAAAGCATTAAAGAGTTCACTTATGGTGTTTGTGCAACAATTGCCATTGATGTCGAATGAGTGAGAGTGATCCCGTAAATGAGTGAGAGTGATCCCGTAAATGAGTGAGAGTGATCCCGTAAATGAGTGAGAGTGATCCCGTAAATGAGTGAGAGTGATCCCGTAAATGAGTGAGAGTGATCCCGTAAATGAGTGAGAGTGATCCCGTAAATGAGTGAGAGTGATCCCGTAAATGAGTGAGAGTGATCCCGTAAATGAGTGAGAGTGATCCCGTAAATGAGTGAGAGTGATCCCGTAAATGCTGCCGCACAATTTATCAGCATTTTTCAACTTGTGCAGTAAGTGTGGTTACTCATGTCAGAAATACATTCACCTTTTGTCTCTAAAACAAATCTTCCTTTTCCAGGCAACAAGAATTATCCAATTTATTGCAAGAAAAGAAATACTTGAAAGCTTTGGGCTTGGCCATCTCTCTGGATCATCCACAAACAGTACTCAGCGTCATCAAAGGTAAATATGATGTTTCTACCATCATAGATGTTTGCTTAATTACTTTTTTTTTGCACATGTAACACAAAATATAGCAGGCGTGGGAAAGTCGAACTGGCAATTTATAGCGGGCGTGGGAATATAATAGCGGCATTGAAAGAACGCGCACGATTTATAGCGGCCATGGGAAAGACGCGCTGGCAATTTATTAGCGAGTGTGGGAAGTTATAGCGAACATAGGAATATACATTCCGCTCTGTAAATGGTTATATGGTTATAATACTGGCAGTGAAATAGTGCACTATTTATAGTGGCTGTGGGAAAGATGCAATTTATAGTGAGCATGTGAATGTTATAGCCAACATGAGGATGTAATAGCGGCCATAAAAGAACGTGTACAATTTATAGTGGATGTAGGAAATTTTGATTTTCGGACTATTTCATGGTATTCCTGTAGACAGGAGATTCTGGCTAGGACACTGTATCATATCAATGTTAATTGTTCAGACCTGTCCCTAACATCTCAAGTGCCTCTGATTTGAGACAACATTAGAATTAAAATCCTGCTCAACTCTGAAGCAAGTCTTTCATTTAGTTAATTGATTCCTCTCCGAAGCATGTTCATGTGTTGCAACAAGATATCATCTTTCGCATGGGTGATTGACACCTCTTGGGGAAGTTGATTGGGTGTAAATTGCAAGAGATTAACTGTGTCCCATTTAAATGCAAATTGCTTTTGAAATTTAGAATAATACTTAAATTCAAAAAATTTAGAATACTACACACACCCACATGGTATATGTGCGTGTGCGTTATGCGAAAATATTTTTACACAATTTACGTTATAAGTGTGTGTGTGTTTTATAAGTGAAAATACAGTAGTATAAACTTAAGCAATAAATAAGTAATTGGAACTAATGTAATATAATATAATATAATGCAGATCTCAAAGTTCAAAGCCTTTTACACTTTCACTCCTGTAAAATGCCTTGCAGCTAATCAACTATTTTTGATGCAATTTCATCAGGAGATCTTAATCAACAAAAAGGGCTTCAGGTAGAAAAGTCGACCATTCTTTTTCTCCCGTTGACGCTGCGTGACCTGCTGAATTCTTCCAGCAGATTGTATTTAAAATCTGTTGCTTGTTCAGTGCATCTTTGTCCAATATTCCATTCCAGACCCCATAAACAATTCTGACCCACTGAAGGAGGCTGCAGGCCATTGGTAATTTCTTGAAATGCTACCTTCCTTCAGCAAAGTTTAGTCATTTTCAAAAATGCGTGTGATATTATTTTGAAAAGTAGCTTGTCATTTGGAGTTAGAATGTAGTTTCCCAGTTGTTGGAATAAAATGAACTTCTGTTGGTATAATCAAATTCCTCAGTCAAATTAAAGTTTTGCCACTATTTCTGCCTTCACGTGTGTGAGAGATGGGAAAATTGATCTAAAATTATGAACATGGAAGAAACTAAAATTCATCAGTTAATGGCTGTAACCAGTACAAACAGGATGAGCTTGGGGATTAATTTGCAGGAAAGCAGAGTCAGCACGATTAACATAAGAATCTTCTGTGTGACAAGAGCCACCATAAGACTAAGAAAAGGAATGGTAAGGTACAATAGAATGTAGGAAGTTGAGGTAGTCTGGATCAGATAAAGGTCTCCTAGACCTGGACAGAAGTACCAAGTCCTACATATCTAATTAGCTAACCATACACAGATTTATACATATGAAACTAGCCAACCCTAGATAGAATGAGTCAACTCCGCATACCAAGAGATTGTAGCCCCGAGAATCAGGAAGGTGTGAATAAGGACAATGACATGATGGGACACCCACAGGATACCCCCTGGTCCTCCAAGTGTACTGAAACTGCTCGTAGGCAGGAAGGATTACCTATGCCAAACCCATCCAGGGGGCAGAAGAATGTAAGGGGGAGGGCACTCTGATACTGAAATTGACTGTATAAAAGTTGGGTGAGCCCCAGTATGTGTGTGTATTCCCAGGGTAAGGGGAAGCACCCAACTTTGCATTGTTGTTGTAATAAATGTTCTTTGTTCTCAATTTTTGTCTCGAGCAATTTCTTTAAAGGTACTTTAATTTCTAACACGTGTTAGATCAAAAAATTTACCTACTTGATGCCCTTTATCGTTTTAAAAAGTTGAAATCTAACCTATAAAGTTCTACAAATCCAAACTGACTCTGTCCTTTTTATAAGCACAAGGAAGAAGAGCAGACCGTAGACCTGGTCAAGTTTGCTCCACCTTTCAGACGGATTTTTTTTAATTCAAATTTTAAATTTAAATTTAGACATACAGCATGGTAACTGGCCCTTTCGGCCCACAAGCCTGTGTTGCCCAATTAAACCCAATTGACCCTCCACCCCCAGTATGTTTTGAAGGGTGGGAGGAAGTTGAAACCTCTTCCGCCCCCCCCCTACTCCCCCCGCCGCCGCCAGGGGAAAACCCACGTAGACACTGGGAGATCGTAGAAGCTCCTTACAGATATTGCAGGATTTGAACCCACTGGCGCTGCAACAGCATTTCACTAAACCACTATGCTAAACGTGCCATCCTAATAGGGGTGATTTCTCTCAACCCTATCTCACTGATCTATTATATCTTAATTTTCTTAGTGTCCAGAAATCTATCAATCTTAGACCTCAACGAGGTAATCCTGAGGGCCAGACAATAACAAAGGCTCCACAGCAGGTCTTCATTTTGGTTTCAATACTAACTAACCCCTCCCTCTAATCAAGATTACGAGAAATAGAAAGATGAATCAAGTCATGACCTCCAAAAGTTGGATGGATCAGGACTAGAGCACCCAAATCATCTAAAACTGGCACTTATAATAGTATTCTATAAATGGGTCCCATACTTGTCAAACTGAAACTTTTTATCTTTAATACTTTACCTAATTTTCTCTGAACTTCGATATGTCGTTACATCCTGTAACCACTGTGCCTGAGTCAATGGGAGTTCATCTTTCCATTTCATTGAAACTGCTTGTCTGGCTATCAATGTGCTAAAAGCTAAAACTTTCTCTTAAGATGCCAATAAAAGTTTTATCTGGTTCACGTGAAAAACAAAATAGGGCAGTTAAATGGAATGGATCTAGTTTAATCTTAAAAAATAATTGACAGAGAATGAAAAATATTCTGCCAATATCTTCCTAATTTAGGACATTCCCAAAATGTATGAATGAATGAGGCTTCAAAAAATGCCCGCTCTTTGATTGTAATAAGCAACTCTCTTACTGTATTATGGGATGGCACATAGTTGTACCAGCCCACTGAATCATCACCACATATATCTAGATGCTTATATTGTCATGATAATGAATATGCATGAGATGTATTCACCTGACCGGAAGTCACATGGTATGAGTGAGAGAGAAGAGCGCAAAATGGAGGAACAATGAAAGCTGGAGAATAAAGACACGGAGATGTTTAACTGGTAAAACTTGCGTTATTAGTGTTATTAACTTCACATTTCGGGCCACAAATGTGACATTGGCGACGAGGATTAAAACAACAACATTTTGGAACTTCAATGTGATAAGAATTTTGATCTTTGATTCGGTGGCTTTGGGCTGAAAAAAGTTTTCTCATGGCAGGCGCAGAAGCTGACTTTCTAACACTTCGAGGTGTTCCTCATTTTTGACCCAACGGGTGATGCAAGCACTGTAAGTGTGAAGTGGAAGGCATGGCTGGAAGAATTTTAAGCCTACGCCGACAGTCGTGGCCTATTTCTTGATAGCGGTACGGTGGAACAAGAAGCGCAGAGGAGGGCGTTACTTCTTTTCACCGCAGGACCCGCAGTTCGGGAAACTTTTAAGACACTTTTGAATACAGGAAGGAAGGATGAATACCAGAAAGCAGTCAATGCATTGAATGCACGCTATGTAGTGACACCGAATGCTACATTTCAACGCCATTTGTTTCGGAGAACGAAACAAGAAGATGGACAAACAATTTCTCAGTACGTGACGAGATTGCGCCAGCTGGCTTTTGGATGCAATTACATGGCATCTGATTTGGACAACCAATTATTTGATCAAGTCGTGCAGCACTACAGATCAGACAAGCTCAGGAGACGTCTGCTGGAAAAAGGGAGTGAGTTGAAGCTCACCGATGCTTTAGCCATTGCTGCTGAATTAAAGGCTGTTGAGGGGCAATTTCATACCATGACCCTGAAGGACAACTCAAGCCAGCAAGTTAAGAGGCTCTCGCATCGCCATAACCAGCCAAGATATACGTCGACACATGACGTGGAGTGTTATCGATGTGGAAATAGAGGTCATTTTGGAAAAGACCCATGCTGCCCAGCAAAAGGCAAAGTTTGCAGAAAATGCGGAGGTAAGGACCACTTTGCAAAGAAGTGCAAAAGCAAGTCCAATGCAGAACAGAAGGGGAAGAGCACAGCTTCCAAAGACAAAGCTTGGGGGGAAAGGAAAGTATCCTGGAAAGAAAGACACTATTCGCCATATAGACGGTGACCCAGAAAGTGACGATGATAATGATAACCAGGATGGACAGATATTATCAATTTACATTGAATGATGTACATCATGAGAAGGTCCCAGTGATCATTGGTGGTGTGACAGTTCAGGTCATTGTAGACTCTGGCAGTGAGAGTAATGTAATTGATCGACATTTATGGGAGAAATTGAAAAGGAAAAAGATCATCTGTACCTCAAAGAAGTGCTCCAAGAAACTGTATCCATACACAGCAACCAAGCCATTGCAGACCATTGGATGTTTTACTGCAACTGTTGAAGCTGGAGATAAGTACACTGAAGCAGAGTTTATGGTCATAGAAGAGAGGGGAGAACCATTGTTGAGTAGAAGCACAGCGCAAGACCTGGCAATACTTCATATTGGAGCTTGTGTCAATTCAATTCAGTCATACGAGGATATGAAGCAAGAATTCCCCGCAGTCTTCCAAGGAGTAGGAAACCTGAAAGGTCGACAATTGAAGCTAGCAGTGGACAAAACGGTCAAACCCAAGGCGCAACCAGTGCGCAGAACTCCGTTTGGACTTCGTGGGAAAGTCGAAGCCAAAATTAAAGAGTTGATCGAGCAAGACATTATTGAACCTGTGGAACATTCGACACAATGGGTCAGCCCAGTAGTGATTGTGCCCAAACCAAATGGTGACATAAGACTGTGTGTTGATATGAGGATGGCCAATGAAGCTATAATTCGAGAACGACATCCTATACCAACAGTGGAGGAAATACTTCAAGAGTTAACTACCAGTAAGATATTTTCAAAAATTGATTTAAAGTGGGGCTATCGTCAATTAGAGCTGGACCCAAAATCCCGAGACGTAACAACATTTGTGACTCACTGTGGATTGTACCGATACAAGAGACTATCGTTCGGCATTAATGCAGCTTCTGAGATCTACCAGTATGAAATCCATCGAGTGATTCAAGGCATTCCTGGAGTTGCCAATATTTCTGACGACATCATAGTCCATGCACCTACAGACGGTTGAGGCGTGTACTATCTAGACTACAGGAGGCAGGCCTTACCATGAATGGAAACAAGTGCCAGTTCGGTGTGTCAGAAATGGACTTCATGGGACTCAGACTTACACAGGAAGGACTAAACCCAGCAGAGGCCAAGGTGAAGGCTATTGCAGATGCACGTGCACCCCAGAAAGCAACGGAGGTGAGGAGTTTCCTGGGATTGGTCAATTATTGCGCAAAGTTCATCCCTAATTTTGCTACGGTGGCAGAACCACTAAGGAACTTAACCAGGAAAGGTGTACCATTTCATTTTGGATCGGAGCAGAAGAAAGCGTTCACAACGCTGAAGCAAAGTCTGACAGATGCTGATATTCTTGGATATTATGATCCGGCTGCACCAACCAAAGTCATAGCGGATGCTAGTCCCGTTGGTTTAGGAGCCGTGTTGGTCCAGATGCATGATGTAGGACCAAGAATCATTGCCTACGCCAGCAGATCGTTGTCAGATGTGGAAAGAAGATATTCTCAGACAGAGAAAGAAGCACTTGGACTTGTATGGGCCTGTAAGAGGTTCCATGCATATTTGTATGGCATTGAATTTGAACTCATCACAGATCATAAGCCATTAGAGGTGATCTATGCCACTAGATCCAAACCGTGTGCCAGAATAGAGCGATGGGTACTCCGACTCCAACCCTACAAATATAAAGTAGTTCACATTGCCGGGAAAGCAAACATTGCTGAACTGCTGTCCAGATTGGTGAAGGATGGATGCCCGCAATACAAGTCAGAATTGGGACAGAAGCAGAGAGCTTTGTACGCTTCGTAGCTATTCAGTTGACACCGAAAGCTGTGACCACGAAGGAAGTCGAGAGAGAGTCCGAACATGACCCAGAACTCATGGACGTGAGAGAATGTATCCAGAGTGGACAACGGGACAAGTGTACTCACAAGGCTTACATTCCCATTAGAGACGAACTTTGTTGCATCGGACAGTGTGCATTGAGAGGTTATAGATTGGTGATACCACAGAGGTTGAGACCGAAGATCGTATCCTTAGCTCATGAAGGACACCTAGGTATTGTTGGCACCAAGCAAAACCTCAGGAGTAAAGTATGGTGGCCAGGTTGTGATAAAGACGCAGAGAAATTTGTCAAAACTTGCCATGGATGTCAAATCACAAGTAGGAGTAATCCTCCAGAGCCGATCCGGAGTACGCAACTCCCGACAGGACCGTGGATCGACGTAGCCGTTGATTTTCTTGGACCTTTACCGACTGGTGAGTCAATCATGGTAGTGATAGATTACTACAGCAGATACTATGAGTACGTTGTGATGAGGTCCACGACCACTGAAAGAACAATACAAGCATTAGCAGAGATCTTCGCAAGATATGGATTGCCTGTTACGCTATACTCTGACAATGGTCCACAATTCATTTCAGGGACATTTGCTGAATACATGAGGACCACAGGTATCTAACATCATAAAGTAACTCCGAAATGGCCGCAAGCCAACGGGGAAGTAGAGAGACAAAATCAGTCCATTGAAAAACAATTACGGATTGCTCACGCAGAAGGACAAAATTGGCGAGAAGCATTGCTATCTTATGTGGCTGTCTATCGGGCAACGCCCCATGCAACCACAGGAAAAAGTCCTGCAGAAGCATTTTTTGGGAGAAAAATCCGCACAAAAATGCCCGAAATAAAGGAAATCTGGGACGACCAGGAGATGAGGGACCACGATGCTGAAAAGAAAGGAGCGTGGAGCCAGGTACTCAGACATCATGCCTGGAGATAATGTTCTGGTGAGGCATGAGAATGGTGGTAAGCTAGACACACCTTATTACCATCAACCCTACACTGTCGTATCCAGAAGTGGCAGAATGGTAACCGTCAAGTCTCCGGCTGGAGTCCTGTACAAAAGAAATGTGTCAGGTGTAAAAAGGTACCAGTCCAGAGAGACATCGAGCGAGGTGGTTGAAAGTCCAATACGAGATGCTCAACCTGAGAGACCAGATGATGTTCCCGAGGCGGTTATCAGCATTCCTGATGAAGTGACTAGACGGCCAGAAGCACCCGAGGCCGTGGCGAGCAATGTTTCCGACGCTGAGAGTGAACAACCGAGTAGCGACGATAGTATCGCAGGAAGGCCGAAACGAGACAGGAAAGCGCCTAAACGATACGAAGACTTTGTGTCGTATTTCTAATTGTGCCCGCATTATCACAAAAGGAAAAGTTTGTGACGGTTGGAATGATAAAAGAACATTGGGACAGTGATTTGATCATATATCATAAAGTGCGTGTATGAGTGCTGTATGAAGTACATTTTAGTTAGTTGAGTTATTGTATTACAGTTAGTTACAACATGTTCATGTTACATTGTGTGTAGAAGGAGTTTGAACTTGTTTGTTTGTTAGACATTGTTTGTTGGTTCCGAGGGATATTGTTAAGGTGACGGTGTTTACATTTCAATGTTAAGGTGTAAAGGTTATTTCTGGTAAAAGGAGGGATGTCATGATAATGAATATGCATGAGATGTATTCACCTGACCGGAAGCCACATGGTATGAGTGAGAAAGAAGAGCGCAAAATGGAGGAACAATGAAAGCTGGAGAATAAAGACACGGAGATGTTTAACTGGTAAAACTTGCGTTATTAGTGTTATTAACTTCACATTTCGGGCCACAAATGTGACATATATTATTTTCAATTTTGTGTCATTGGGCTTTGGCAAATGGAAATGTCAAATGGGATAATTATTTGTGTGGATAAGTCATTGGTTAACTCATTTGTACATATAATTCTCCAGAATAGTGAGACAATGATAGCTCCCTAATCTTTGTCCCTTCCAGGCAATTATATGGTAGAGGGTGTATTGAAAGAGGAAGTGTTTCACATATTCCAGGTCACGTACTAGTTGGCCCCACTTGGACCTTTCCAGGCACTCGTTTTATATATTTACATTCTTGAGGTTTTTTTTAATGTTCCATTCTACATTGACTCATCCCTTTGGAATGAGAATTGTGTCGAGAAGTGTACACATAACAAGAAATTAAATTGTCAGAGTGTTACCAGCAATTATGTGGTTATGTCAGAAGCCCTTTCTCAGCAACCATCTTCCCATATAGCCTACCCAAAAATTGAACTGGATACAACAAAGATAGCATAAAATCTATGGTCAAAATATGTTCTTATCATTATTAATTTTGAATTAATTTGTGAAAGGTGCTATACTTGAATTTTCTGTTCTCATGTGGATTCATGGGAGGGGGGGGTGCTATGTCATTGTTCTCCCAATGTGGACTTTTAGAGGGAAGAAAGAGAAGTCGCTCTTGGGGAAGCATGGTTGTTGTAGCATTTGGGCAACGCCGTTATGGCGCCAGCAATCAGGACTGGGGTTTAAATCCCACGCTGGCTATAAGGAGTTTGTAAGTTCTCCCTGATTTTGCCTGGGTTTTCCCCGAGGCCTCCAGTTTCCTCCCGCCATTTGAAACATACCGGGGGTTGTAGGTTAATTAGGTGTAATTGGGCGACCCAGGCTCGTGGGCCAAAATGGCCTGTTACCGTGCTGTACGTCCAAATTTGAAAATTTAAAATTTAAAATTCTGCACTGTAGATAAATTTAAATTAGACGTACAGCATGGTAACCGGCCCTTCCAGCCAGCAAGTCCATGCTGCCCAATACACCAACCCATGAGGAAACCCATGCGGACATGGAGAGAGTGAACCAATTCCTTACGGACGGCATCGGATACGACTCCAGGTTGCTGTAAAAGCTTTGCGCTAACCTTGCCATCTGCAACTTGTAACTGTGCATCTAGTCCAATTAATTTCTGCTTGATGGTTATTTCCCTCAAAACCCATCGAATGTTGATAGTGGGGCATTCAACCATGATAATGTTGCTGGAAGTCATGTGTGGTGGCTGTTAATTTTAGCATACCAACCAAGATCTGAATGAAATCCAGAGGCACAGATCACTGCAGTATCTGAGGGGTTATGAGCGGCTGTAACAGCAGCACTGCTTCTGGTGTGGACTCAGGAGAGCGGAGACACAGTCCTGCTCCGAAGGGTTCAACCACCTGGTCCTAAGGCTGGTGCCTTTGTAGGCCTGTCAGAGGAGCCGATGGTGCTTTAAAAAACCCGCAACCACTGGTCTGTGACAAAGATGGTGACGCCTGTGCTCAGCAGTGGCCACAGGGGATTGCAAACTCGGAGGAGCACCAACGGGGAGAACACCTCCCTCCCCCCCCCAATCTCCATTCCTTTGATAAGGAGAAGCAGAGAAGATCCTACAGGGCATTGACCATGGCGACGAACGAGCAAGGAACTCAGTGGCTGAGGGCTGCGCACAGGTTGTGCGTGTCTTGCAGTCAGGGAACCCACACGGACTGTGGGCGGCTGGAGGTTGGCTTATAGGAACCAGGTGTCAAAGCCAGGATTTGAGAGGGTGCTGAGGGCAAGATGGGCGTTCAAAGGGCCTCTGGTGCTGAAGAATTCCTGATTGTATAAGAGGTTTGGATCTTTAGCTCGGGTTGCCAAACACGATTCTGTGTGGCTACAAAGCTATAAGAATACTGGAGGTGAATCCATGGACTCTGAAGAAACTTTACTTCTCTTTCTCTCATGCTATAAGGGGTGCCGGGCCATACAAATGACAACTCTTTGTCTGCCTTATGGCAGGCAGAAGCCAATTTTCTGTAATATTATTACATGACAAAATAAAGGAATCTTGGGTGGGCATGGCGTGATGGCGTAGGTGAGAGATGTGAAGAAGACACCTTTCCCGACAGGACTAATTAAAACCCAACTTCTAGCAATTTTTTTTATAAAACAACAATATTAAAACTCTTTTAAACATATTATAATTGCAACTATGAAAAAAAACCAGGAAGCAGACAATAAAGAAAACAATTCCAAAAGAAACGACATACTGAGGAATTGGGGCCTGCCTTAGAAGTGGGTCTTGGAGACTCGCTTCCTCTTCCATCCAGATAGACTCAGCAAGTCCTGGCAAAGTTTCAGGTAACTCCAGCGCCACCTCCCCAGGAAGTTGAGGAAGTGGGTGCTGGACCTAGAAAACGGCAGCTTCAGCTGTTGGAACTACAAGATAAACCGCGCATGTGCGTGACACTGGTCGTGACTTTGCCTGCAGGGAGGCCTGAACCCCCACAGCCTAGTGCTTATGGACTGTGTAGGGAGAAGCCTAGACCCCATAGACAAGTCGAGCAAACATTGACTGAAGAAGAAGAGGAAAACCTCAGGTCAGAAAAAGAGGACACTTTACCAGTAATGGAGAAAGAGGAGACAGTGATATATCAGGGAAGGCCCATATCTCAATATGTGGCTCAAGGAGATAAAACTGGAGCTTCTACTGCCTCCTATTATGTGACCTCATCAAGTCAATTAGTTACACTATCAAAACAGATTCAAACATCGACCCAAACGAGTCAGGTTTTGGGTCTATTGAAGACCAATTTGAAACAAGATTTAGTAGTATGAAAGAAGAAATGATTACTATTAAGACTGATGTTTCAAAATGTGCGATGTTGGATAAAATTCAGATTAACTTTCAAAAAAATTGAAGAAGTCTTTCAGATTGTCATGAAGATGTAGAGCAATGTAAAGATATGCCTGGCAAATTGGAGGATTCATACTGCTTGGGAAGTTCAGAGAAAAGAATTGACAAACATTGATGTTTTGGAAAATGAAAGTCGTAGAAATAACATGAAAATAATGGGTTTGCCTGAAGAATTTTGAAGCTTCAGATCTGGTACAATATTTTCCAGAAATGGATTCCTGAAGTTTTGGGAAATATTTTCAAAATGGTTTGGAGTTGGATGGAGTTCTTAGAGCTATTTGGAGGAAGCCTTTTCCAGGTCATCCACCATGCTCTAACACCTAGGTGTTAGAGTGTTATCAATTAGGTGTTAGTGTTATCAAGATAAGGAAATGAATTGCAGTATAGAATGCACCAGACCCCTTTGTTGGTTGGAAATATGGAGATTTGAGTCAAACTATTATTAAACATCACAAGAAATTTATTCCTCCCAAGGCCGGGTTATGGACAAAGGGCAATAAATTTGCTTTTAGATACCCTGCCTCGCTTAAGTTTTTTTATAGAGAATTTCAATCGCAATTCTTTGCTGATGAAGATTATGCTCTTTTATTTGTTAATTCATTACCTGACAACAAGCAGAAGGGGAAATCAAGACCAGTCTTCTCAACAGGTGAAATTGGCTCAAGAGATGGCTTACAGAAGGTATTAACTGAAATTGATATTGATGATGATCAAGTTAACAGAAACTTGGAAGCAGCTGATCATATGTGAAGTATTATTTTTCCCTTGTTATTCTGCTCAGGGGAGGTGGATTTGTTTGTTTCTCCTTCCGAATTTGGCCACTTGGTGGCATAGGTCGCTTCCCATATGATAGAGTTGTAGCACTGCTTCTGAAGCGGTGATTTTTCTTTTTGGGCTTTTTTATTAATCTCTTTTTTTCGGGGTTTCTTTCTTTTCTGTTGATGAAGATGTATTTTATAGTGAAGAATTGCCGAGGATTGGAGTCCCATCATTATGGGAATTTGATGTTTTTATTATTAAATATGTTGATGGCTAATTTGAATTTTGCGACATTTAATATGAATGGGGTCAATAATACAATTAGGAGAAAAAAGGTTTGGGCTTGGATAAAAAAAAATAAAGTAGATATTGCTTTTCTATAAGAGACTCATTTGACTGAAAAAGAACATCAAAAATTAAAAAGAGATTGAGTTGGTCAGGTTATAACTTTTAATACGAAAGCAAGAGGTGTTGCTATTTTGGTTAATAAAATTGTCTTTTAAATTAGAATCAGTTGTTAATGATTTATCTGGTAGGTTTGTTGTTGTAAATTGCCAAATTTATTTGGAATTTTGGACACATGTATATTAATGCTCCAAATATAGATGACAAAAATATTATTTAAGATTCCTTTTTTAATTTGGCACATGCATATGAAAATGTAATGATTGGTGGAGATTTTAATTGTGATCCATTAATAGATAAATCTCTGAAAACAGTGATTAAAACTAAAATGGCAAGACAAATTTTATCAATGATGAAGGAAATGAATTTAGTGGATATCTGGAGAACATTAAATCCTTAAGCGAAGGACTATTCATTTTATTATTTTTGATATGATTCTTTATCTAGAATAGACCTTTTTTTTTATTATCGGCTCATCTGCAGGGCTGTATAGTATCTGCTGAATATAAAAGTATAACCTTGTCAGTTCATTCTCTTTTGATAATAACATCATCCGGTACTGCACAGATGGCAGTCTCTTCAATCTGAGGCGCCTTCAAGCTCACACCAAGACACAAGAGCAACTTGTCCGTGAACTACTCTACAGGCGATGCCGCTTTAGTTGCCCGTTCAGAGCCAGCTCTCCAGTGCATGATGTCCTGTTTTGCGGAAACTGCCAAAATGTTTGGCCTGGAAGTCAGCCTGAAGAAAACTGAGGTCCTCCATCAGCCAGTTCCCCACCATGACCACCAGCCCCCCCACATCTCCATCGGGCACACAGAACTCAAAACGGTCAACCAGTTTACCTACCTCACTGCACCATTTCATCTGATGCAAGGATCGACAAAGAGATAGACAACATACTCGCCAAGGCAAATAGCGCCTTTGGAAGACTACACAAAAGAGTCTGGAAAAACAACCACCTGAAGAAACACACAAAGATCAGCGTGTACAGAGCCGTTGTCATACCCATGCTCCTGTTTGGCTCCGAATCATGGGTCCTCTACCGGCATCACCTATGGCTCCTAGAACGCTTCCATCAGCGCTGTCTCCACTCCATCCTCAACATTCATTGGAATGACTTCATCACCAACATCGAAGTACTCGAGCTGGCAGAGTCCGCAAGCATCGAATCCATGCTGCTGAAGACCCAACTGCGCTGGGTGGGTCACGTCTCCAGAATGGAGGACCATCGCCTTCCCAAGATCGTGTTCTATGGCGAGCTCTCCACTGGCCACCGAGACAGAGGTGCACCAAAGAAGAGGTACAAGGACTGCTTAAAGAAATCTCTTGGTGCCTGCCACATTGACCACCGCCAGTGGGCTGATATCGCCTCCAACCGTGCATCTTGGTGCCTCACAGTTCGGCGGGCAGCAACCTTGTTTGAAGAAGACCGCAGAGCCCACCTCACTGACAAAAGACAAAGGAGGAAAAACCCAACACCCAACCCCAACCAACCAATTTTCCCTTGAAACCGCTCCAACCGTGCCTGCCTGTCCCACATCAGACTTGTCAGTCACCAACGAGCCTGCAGCAGACGTGGACATACCCCTCCATAAATCTTCATCCGCGAAGCCAAGCCAAAGAAAGAATATAGGTTCGAAAAGGATAGATACAACTTACAGATGGAGATTTAATTCTTCATTGTTAAGAAATGTTGAATTTTGTAACTTTATAAGAGACTAAATTCAGCAATATTTGAAAATAAATATAGATTTGGTTGATAGTAAATTTGTTTGTGGGATGCTTTTAAAAACATACTTAAGAGGACAAATTATTAGTTTTTCAACTAAAATTAAGAAAGAATATTCAAAGGAAGTTGATAAATTAGAGAAAGAGATAGAGTATTTAGAGAAAGATGTACAGAAGGATTCAACAAAGACCAAAAAGATACAATTAATTAATAAAAAACTGCATTATAATTCATTACAGACATAAAACAAAGAAATTATTATGAAGAACTCGACAAAAATATTATGTATGGGGGAGAGAGCAATTAAAGACAGAACAGGTTTCTAGAATAATTAATGCTACTAGAAAATATCCAAAAATTACATATAACCTCAAGATATTGATGCTTTTAAGAAATTTGATTTGAAGTTATATACTTCTGAGTCTGAAAATAATGATGTTAAAATTAATAATTTTTTACCTCAACTTCAGTTACCTTTTTTGAATACTCGAGAACCTGATGAATTGGACTCCCCTTTTACACTTTAAGAAAATATTGATACACTTAAGTCAAGGCCGAATGGCAAGTCTCCTGATGAAGATGGTTTTAAATCGGAATTTTATAAAAGATTTCAGGATTTATTAATACCTCTTTTAACGAATGTGTTGAAACAAGCAATGGAGGTTCATTCTTTACCAGATTATTTTTCTAATGCAATTATAACAGTCATTCTCAAGAAAGACAAAGATCCGTTAAAAACTGAATCTTATAGACCTATTTCTTTGTTAAACATTGATTATAAAATTGTAGCTAAGGTTTTAGCAAATAGATTGGTGAAGTATTTACCGAGTTTAATTAATTTAGATCAGGCAGGATTTATTAAAAAATCATTATTCTGCAGATAATATTGCAAAATTAATTAGTTTGGTTCCTATTTCTCAGAAGAAATCCAATTTATCAACGGTCTTATCATAAGATTCCTAAAAAGGCATTTGATAGGTTAGAATGGAGTTTTTTTTTTAATTTAAAGTATTGGAAAAATTTAGGTTTGGACCAATCTTTATTAGTTGGATTAAAACCCTTCTGCAAGAGTGGTGACGTATGGCCAAATATCATAATCATGTGGCGGCCTGCAATTGCGGAGATCAGGCCGGCTCATCACACGGCAGCAGACGCAGACAGAGATTACTAAAGTGACTCCCAGGACAGCGAACTGGCGGGGGTAGAAGCTGGGGCAGCATCAGACCAACAGCCCTAAAATGGCATTGGTCAAGCTGCCCAGCTAATTCAGCAGAAACAGGTTGGGGAAGAAGGGCCTTCATATGCAAGAATGTTCCCGCCCGTTATTGTTATTCATACGGCTGGTACCCAGAACTCTGTGTTTTAAAAAAAACCTACTCATGTCCTCTGGTGTTTTACTGTTCCCACCCTGGGAAAATGGCACAGGCTGTCCATCCCCTTAATCTTGTAGATCTTTATTGTCTCCTTTCATCCTTCTACGTTCCAAAGAGAAAAGTCCCAGCTCTGCTGACCTTGCCTCACGAGACTTATTTTCCAATCCAGGCAACATCCTGGTAAATCTCCTCTGCACTCTCTCCAAAGCTTCCTCATCCTTACTATGATAAGATAACCAGAACTGAACACAATACTCCGTGTAGTGTTACCAGAGATTGGTAGAGTTGCAACATGACCTCTCGACTCTTGAACTCAATCCCCCTATTAATGAAACCCAGCATCCTTTATCAAACCTCCACAGGTATATTGTGGAAAGTATAATGAAGTTTGGTAATTGTTCAAGAGCATATAGAAACATAGAAGATAGGAGCAGGAGTAGGTCATTCGGCCCTTCGAGCCTGCTCCGCCATTCAATGAGATCATGGCTGATCTTAAAGTTCAGTATCCCGTCCCCGCCTTCTCTCCATAACCCCTAATTCCCTTATACTGAAGAAATATATCTAATTCCCTCTGAAATATATTCAATGAACCTGCCTCTACTGCCCTCCGTGGCAATGAATTCCACAGATTCACCACCCTCTGGGTCAAGAAATTCCTCCTCATCTCGGTCCTAAATGGTTTACCTATTATCCTCGAACCATGGCCCAGGGTTCTGGATTCCCCCACCATTGGAAACATCCCTTCTGCATCCATTCTGTCCAGTCCTGCCAGAATTTTATATGTCTGTATGAAATCCCCTCTCAGTCTTCTAAACTCCAGCGAGTTCAATCCCAAATTGCACAATCTTTCCTCATGAGTTATTTCTGCCATTCCAGGTATCAGCCTGGTGAATCACCTTTCCACTCCCTCCTTCCTCAGATAAGGCGAACAAAACTGCACACAATACTCTAGGTGTGGTCTCACCAAGGCTCTGTACAGTAAGAAATCCTTATTCCTATACTCAAACCCTCTTGATATGAAGGCCAACATACCATTTGCCTTTTTAACCGCCTGCTGTACCTGCATGCTCGCCTTCAGTGACTGGTGCACAAGAACCCCATGGTTTCTCTGCACTTCCCCATCTCCCAATCTATTGCCATTCAAATAGTAATCTGCCCTCCAGTTTGTATTACCAAAGTGGATAACCTCACATTTATCCATATTGTAGTGCATTTGCCATGTATCTGCCCAGTCCCCCAATTTATCCAAATCACACTGGAGCTTCCTGACCCCCCTCTTTAGTGCACATCACCCCTCTTAGCTTAGTGTCGTCTGCAAATTTGGAGATATTACATCCAATCCCCTCATCTAGATCGTTAATGTAAATTGTGAACAGCTGGGGTCCCAGTACAGATCCCTGTGGCACCCAACTGGTCACCGCCTGCCACTCAGAAAACGAGCCGTTTATCCCAACTCTCTGTCTTCTATCTGCCAGCCAGTTCTCAATCCACATCAATACCTTGCCCCCAATCCCATGAGCCTTGATTTTGCATGCCAGTCGCTTATGTGGGACCTTATCGAAGGCCTTTTGGAAGACACAGAAGGTTGCAGAAGGAAGCATATGGAGCCAGCATTTCAGTATTTTGACTGTAGCCAAGTTAATCACTGGCTCCAACCTGCTGTTCATTGTATGCATCTACATGAGCCACTGCCTCAAGTAGGCAGCCACCACCCTGATAACAATCTCTTGTCGCTGCAACCTTCAGGAAGAAAGTACAAAAGCCTCGGGTTCAAGGTTCAAGTACAGGATTTATCCCATGGCTGTCAGGTTTTTGAACCTTCCCTTTCTACCATGACCTTAAACTACTCCAGGATCACAAAATGACCTGTCTACACAATTGAAACACCATTTTCTTTCTTGCACTAGCTATAATTGTGAATATTTATTTATCTATCCTTTATTTATTATCTCCACACTGGGGTAATTTAACACAGTTGGTATATCTTCCAAACTTGTTTGACTGTAACAAGAATATTGGTGCATATGGTGCATTTTACTTATGCGTATGACATAAAACTCAAACTCATTATATTTAAAGCTCTTTGATGTCAAAATTAATTGAATACTGGCTTTTCCAGTCTCTCACTTCTGAAATAAAATTGTTCAAATCTTGATGAAGGGCTCAAGCCTGAAACGTTAGTTCTGTATCTTTATCTTTGCTCTATAAAGGACACCGTTTGACCTGCTGAGTTTCTCCAGCATGGTGTTTTCACTTCAATCATGGAGTCTGCAGACTTTCATGTTTTAGTCCTCTCACTTCTGAAATTCGGCTCTTTGGTCCATGTTTCTACCATGATTGTCATGTGATTTGGGTGGGTAGGAGTGATGGAGAAGCCCAAAGCATATGTTACTGAATAAATGCCACAAAGACATTGCTGATGGCACCAGCCGTCACTCTGCTGATGGTTGAGGCTCGATAGAGAGTCAGTAATCAGCCACAATAAATCTATCTGTTTACAGTCCTGGTGATGTCCAATGTGAAAACAGGCCCAACTTGTCCAAGCTTGACCATGTTGCCTGCACCTGCATCATATCCTTCTCACCCTTTCCGATCCACTGTTCCAATTTATTTCTAAATGTCATAATTATATACAGCACCCTCTGTGGGGGAAAAGATTGCGCCTCAAATTCCTTTAAAATCTTTCCCCGCTCACCTTAACTCTATGTACAAACCTTGAAGGCTAGCTCACCCTGGGAAAGGGACAGACTATTCACCTATTGCTTTTCTTTGTTGACAATACATATCTAGGCAGTTTTTACTTTGGTAGCTTCTGTGTTGCAACTAAGCTGGAAAAGCATGGTAAATAAGATAGTTAGAAGTGCAACTCAGTTAACATGTGTAGCAAATAAAATTTGAATTTAATGGACCACGAGTGGGAGTCTAAACACCTCCCCATGATTTACAGTGCCATGACGCTCACTGAATTCTTTCTCCATCCATAACAAGCAACCTCGCTGGACAAGTCATGTAAATGCTGCAGCAACAAATATTGATTAATATTTTAAATTTAGAGATTTAAAGCGGAACGGTTAGTGATCAGGGCCAGGGTTCGAATCCCGCACTATAAAGAGTTTGTACGTTCTCCCCGTGACTGCGTGGGCTTTTCCCAGGCAGTCTGGTTTCCTCACACCCTCCGAAACATACTGGGGATTGTAGGTTAATTTGGGTGTGACTGGGCTCGTGGGCCGAAAGAGCCTTTTAATGTGCTGTATATCTAAATTTTTAAAAATTTTACACTTAAATGCAGCACCCTGATCCAAATCTGATCCACAAGCCCACGTTGCCCAAATAGACACATGTGGCCATGGGTACATCTACCTATTAATATGAGAGGAAACCAGAGCATCCAGATGAAACCCACGCAGACACGGGGAGAACAAACAAGTTCCTTACACATAGCGCTGGATTCAAACTCGGTCCCTTGTGCTGGAATAGTGTTCCAGTAACTGATTCACTTGATACATGGTTGGAAATACCAATGTATGAGATCTTTAATTTTTAGGCTTTTTGGCTCTGTTTACCCAGCACCCTCTGTGTGGGAAAAAGTTACTCCTCAGTCCTTTTAAATCTTTCATCCCTGGAGGGTTTTTCAGCCAGGGAGAGAGAGAACAGACAGGTTTTATTCCCTGAGATTAATTGCTGTGAACTCTAAATTGAACCTATTCTTGAAATGGAAAAAATACCTTGATAATCAAACCAAATTGTTTCACTATTATCACCACATGGAATACTATCTTTGTTGACTGCTTTAGCTTATTATTCATTACCCATTTCAGATGAGTGGCCTCCTGGGTTCTTGAGGCTTTTTAAAGCTACTTACAAAAATAATCGGTTTTGACGCTACCTTGTCTCCTTAGAAAGCAAGTTTAAGACTTAATATGGCTACAGCAACTTGCCTGTGGTTCATTTAACTTGGTAAATTTGATAGGGCATCAGTGATATAAATTTGAAATTCTGAATCAGGCCAGACCGTTAAAGACCTGAACATTGGAATAAATTATTAAAATCTTTTTAAAACTACCATGTGTCAAAGTACTTAATTATCCTTGTCAAGGATGAGTGAATTCAGTTAGAAGGTTGGAATGGATTGACGAGGCATATTGACAAGGAGATGTGTACAGATGTGTATGAGATTATAATGCCATTAGGGAGGGTAAATAAGGAGATGCTGATCCTATTAGTCAGTGGTTTATTGAGCCGAACACATTTAAAATAATGGGAAAAAATGCATGGGAAATGTAGGTAAAAGTGTTTTTTTTTAAACAGAGAATAGTTGTGATCTGGAATTCACAGCCTGCATGTTTGGTTAGTAGAAACAAAGTTCATTGGGATGTTTAAAAAGGCGCTTGAGAGAAAATAGTTGGCAGGGAAATGTGGTGACTGGATCGCTCCACAGGGAGCTGATGATGGCTCAATTGACCAAATGAATGCCAGAAAGCATTATGATTTTAAATACAACTGGTTTTCTAAGAATTGAATATCTGTGGCTGCCATCCTACAATGGACGATGATTGAAAAAACAAAATAGAAACTTGTTTGAGTCCAAAGATAAGATATATTTGTATGAAATATTGATTGAAATTTATTTTCTGACAGCTCTTCTCAGTGAATGTAATGGGCAAGAAAATTTGGAATCGACACTGCTCAAGTTGCGACAAGATCAAAAAGGTATGGAAGTATTATAACACTTGAGAGCACACAAAAATTGGAGCAGGTGTAGGCCACCAGGCCCTTCAGTATTGCCCTGCTATTCAGTGTGGTCATAGCTGGTTTATGCTGGGTTCAGCTCCTCTATTGTTCTATTTATCCATATTGGTCTAATCCATCAATCTAACCAATAATTATCCACTTCCACTTTAAATGCTTCCCTTGATTCAACTTCTACCACCCACTGGGGCAGAGAATTCAAGGGAATCACTGCCATCTGTGAAAAGAAATTTCTAAATATAATAAAACCCCTGTTATTTAGAATTCAAGCAACAGTCAGCCTTGATCATCTTGCAAAAAAAAAGAGGAAAATACATAGGTAAAGTTTAAATTTGGCACACCTCACCATTAGTTCACTACTCACTCAATCTCAAGCAACTGGAAAATAAACCATCTAGCATCTACCAAGTCCCATTGGTGCCAGATACCAGGGATTTTACTGTACCACAATTTTAAATGACTGCCCTTTATCTTGCAGTTACACCTCCTTGTTCGAGATACTCCCTGTTGGAAAAGTTGCAGATGAAGCAAATATTTTGTTTAGAAATATGAAATAACTATCTGTTTGAGTTTGATGTGTGAATAGGTGAGGTCAAATTAGAATCTTTCTTTTTGCTGAAAGACTTGTACATCTAATTTTTTTTGATGTTTCAGTATTGTAAATGCTTGTCAGTTAAAATTAGTTCATAGATAAAGAGGAAACATGAGGAAAAGAGATGGCAGATGCTGGAATGGTGAGCAAAAACCGACTGCTTGTTGGTCTTTATATTTAAAAAGAATGGAATTCACCAATGAGGAGATGATTATATAGAATCTTGATCAGATTTTGTCTCCATTCGACTTGAACTGCCAAACCTCAGGGTCAGATATAATGTAGATTCAGCGGTGTGATAAGGAGTCAGGAAAGCAATCAATGTTTTGAAACACAAAAGCTGCAGACGCTGGAATCGTGATGCAGGATATTGTCCCGAAACATCGACTGTCCCTTTGCCTCCACAGGTGCTATTTGACCCACTGAGTTCTTCCAGCAGTCTTGTTTGTTGCAATTATAATCTTTGGCTTGGCTTCGCGGACGAAGATTTATGGAGGGGGTAAATTATAATAGGTTTCTAATAAGACACATGTATGTAGGAGATTGTATACTGATCTGATCACACTTCTTTAGGAAGGATATATTTTAAAAGAGGGGGATGTAACAAAGGTTTACAAGATTGATTTCTGGGATGGGGGGGTATTATCCTATCTAGAGGATAGAAGGATAAGAGATCATCAGACTGAAGTGTACAGAATTCCTACAGGGTTCGATAGGGTAGATGAAGGAATTATATTTTCCTTGAGCTATCAAGCACCAATGACCACAGCATCAATGGTTGGCCATTCAAGATTGAGGTGTGACAAAATGTCCTCACCTTGTAGCTGGAGAAGGTGGAATTCTTTACCCAGAGTGAGGAAGACACTGTTATACTGCAATGTCAAAAAGTTTCAAAATTATTTCTTTACCCAGTCAGCATGTAGAGGCTCAGAAAGTTATGTTTGGATGTGAAGAGAATTAAGGTGTAGGAGAGTGAAACACAGATTAAAATTTAAATGGCAGAAGGCCTTTTATGCTGGTCGTGCCTACTCCAGTTTGAAACCACATATGATCTTTTACCACATTCCCACTGTGGCCCCATAATCCCGCGATTGTCATATTTTCTGAAAACTCTGTCCATTTTCATCTTAAAAATACTCAGTAACTCATCCTCTTTTAGAATTTTTTTCTCCCTCTTGAATTTCCATTCAAACAAATTAGCTGTCCACAAGTTAGCACGTGGCAGAATTTTTGATAATTTTAGAAATATATTCAAAACTCGATTCTGTTTTCTAAATAGAACTAAGTGAATTACACAAAATAGGTATCTTTACTATATGCCTGATTCAACATCTATCAATGACTTGATTTTTAAAAATATATACATTTAAAATTCTCCAGAAACACTTTCTAGTTATTTTGGTATATTCTCTTTCTTTTTGGCTTGGCTTCGCGGACGAAGATTTATGGAGGGGGTAAAAAGTCCACGTCAGCTCAGGGTAAGGGTGGGGTAAAACCATCATGTAATCATCGTAAATTTTATCTGTGTGAAAGTTTATTAATTGCATGTATGGAAAATTTTTAAATAAAATCCAAAAAAAGTTAACTTCTCAATCAAGAAAAATATTTAAATACAATTCCAACTGAACATAATTTGCACTTGAAATTTCTTATCCTGTTGTGTTCGTTGGCTGTCTTCAGGCAAATTTGATTTGGAGAAAAAGCATATCTATGTGCTCACTTCAGTTCTTGTTTTATTTTGTTGCATTGTCTCGAACAACAAGATTGACTATTAGAAAGGTATTTCTCAAGTTGTGATCCAATATATATGCCACTGTACTAATTAAAATGCATCTGAAAAATTGGCATTTTTCTTAGAATCTTTGTTAAAGTTCTGTATGGTATGGAACACAAACTCCAAAAACTGCCATGAAGCTCAGTACGTCATCCAGATCCTTCTGAGAAATGAAACTCCTGAACATCTTCTTCAGTATAATGGAATTAAGGCTGCTCTGGAGGGACTAGTTCCCTATACCGGTAATTCATTCATTTATGATGGTTGATTTCATAAACCATAACTTGTTTTCTCTCCCTTCTCATCAATGTACCATTTCCATCAAAGCATTGATCTGGCAGTAAATCCAGAAATGATTTAACCTCATGCAAATCATTTTAGCAAGCATGCCTTGTGAGCTATCAAGTGGAAGAGTATTCTCCGATTCATTGCTGCAGTTTCCTTGTCGTCCTGATTGCTATTGCTAATGCCTTGTCAAAGTGAATTATTTCAAATCAGTTTATTGCGCACTATGTTTGGTCCAGTAGAAGTCCGATAATCCGGATTGATAGGGTGGGTTCAGATTTTCCGGATTCTTGGGCAATACTTTTAAAATTTGAATTGAAGGAGGAATAGAACTGCTCTGCTTGTGGATGGAATATTTGCAGTTTCTACTGCATCTGTTGCACTACCTGATGCTTCTTTTGCTTCCTTTAAATACTTTCGTCTGTGACCTTGTTACCGCTCTCCATCTGTGGCCCTTACGCATGTTCACGTGCACACAAAAGCCCGCTAAATGGTCTGGATTTCTGCTGTGAATGAAGTCCATTGTTGTTATCTAAAATGTTGTGTAAGATCATTATTAACAGGTTCTTGCAAGTTTAGCATTTGTACTCTAACTACCATCTAGCACGAGTTGTAAAGAATTTTTTAGTTCATGTTTGTAGGTAATTCTCCTATTAGTCAGCCTTTAAAATGCTGCAATTTCTTTGTTGCTCAGCACTGGTTTGTGCACATCTGGTATTTCAAGTTTGAGAAGTCCCTAAAGGTCTAAGTGATGTTGATGGCTTCTATCATGGGTATATCCGATGCTCTTGAGCTGATGATTTTGCATAATTTTAGCCTTGAACTTAATTTTCTTTCCTCTGAAGTTGAGTTGCTTTTCATTGAATACTTACAGAGCGACATTTCCAGAGAATCAGTAGGTTGCTACAGGCTTCTATGTTTTTGGATTATATGTGGCAGAACATGAGACTGACTGGCAAATCCAGGTATGTACCAACTACACATTACTGGAAAGATGCAGTGTTTGTACTTCTTTGGGATGTGCAGCGAACTACACAGTTCATTTGCTACCATATAACAGGATAGATGTCGCAGTGTATGACTAATAATCTCAGTAACGAACTGAGACACCTCCAGTGTCACAGATTTGGTAGCCCATTGAATTTAACTTTAATTTAAAATTTTATTCAACTTTGAGGTAAAGTACGGTAACAGGTCGTTCCAGTCCAGCAGGCCAGGCCGCCCAAATACACCAATTCAACTGCTCACCCATGCATTTTTGGAGAGGGTGAGAAAACCCACCCAGACATGGGGAGAACGCACAAACTCCTCACAGACAGCAACGAATTCCAACTTGGTGTTGCAATAGCGACGCACTGACTGCCACGTGAGAATAAACAAAACGGAAATGTGAAAAAAATTCAAAACAAAGGCTTGATATTCCATATCCTATATTAGTTGCAACTTCTTTGAATACCGGTCAGATTTCTGCTTTACTGTGATACCAAGACAACTGTAACCAAGTTTCCAGATGATTTTTGAACATTGTTCTTCAATCATTTTGCAGCCTGCATCATGTTTGATGAGAGCTATGATAGCACCATACAAACATATAAAGAATACACTCACTCGTTTCTTTCACCACACTGTGAAATCGACTTCTTTTTTTATTATTCACTAGACACAATGTTGCATTCTTCAACTCTCCAAACACCACCCAGTAAACTCCTCTGACCTTCTCATTGGCTCATAGTGCACGGGTGGTCCTGACACGCTCACACTCCTCCCCCCAGCGAAGACAAGTACGTGACCGTACTTATCTTCAGTGTAATTCAACTGAAATGAGACTACTTTCTGTCTTCTTATTCATTCACTGATTACAGGCGCAGTATCCTTAAGGCACCATGTTGCCATTCCATCACCTTTGCAGTCCCCAAACTTTGTTCTTTCTTATCACATACTGCAAATGGGAATTCTGTATGGACTTTATACCTATTCTCTCCTCTTACTGATGATTGACCATAAATATATGGAATGTCATATCCTTCATTTTGCACCTGAGTGCTCTCTAACCATCTGAACTCCACCATATCCCAGCCCCAAAATCCTCCTTATCAACAGGGTAGAAACCTGCTGAGAGCTAGGTTGATGGCATTTAAGACTGGTGATCCAGATCTCTACTGGAAGTCCAGGTGCAACCTGTGGAAGGATATCTCAGCAAAGAGGCAATTCTGAGAGAAGCTAGAAGCAGAATCAGATACTCGCCAGCTATGGCAGGGTTTGCAAGGCATCGCATCCTACAAAGTGAAGCTTGTAAATGGCTGTGATGTTTCACTACCTAATGAGCTGAACACTTTTTATGCTTCTGAAAGGAGAATTCGATGATACCAATGAGAATCCCTGCAGAAGCTGGCCAACCAGTGATATCTGTCACTGAGATCAATGACAGAACATCTTTTACAAGGGTAAACCCTCACAAGGCTTCAGGCCCTGATGGCGTACCTAGCAGGATACTGAAATGTGTGCCAACCAACTAGCTAGAGTGTTCGCGGACATTTTCAGTCTCACGTTGCTGCATTTGGAGGTTCCCACCTGCTTCAAAAGGCATCAATCGTCCCAGTACCCAAGAAAAGTAGAGATCTGCCTCAAAGGCTATCACCCTGTAGCACTCACATCTACTGTGATAAAATGCTTTGAATGGTTGGTCATGGCCAGAATTAACTAGTAAAGACCTGGATGCACTGAAGTTTACCTACTACCACAATTGCTCCACAATGGATGCAATCCCACTGGCTCTCCACTCAGTCCTGGATCACCTAGACTACAGCAACACAAACATTAGGCTGTTTTTCATTGATTACAGCTCAGCTTTAAACACAGGAGTGAGTTAGATGAGTGGTGTCGTAACAGCAACCTTGCACTCAAGGTTAGCAAAACTAAGGAATTGATTGTGTACTTTAGGAAAGGGAAACCAGAACACAAACCATTCCTCATTGTGGAACTTCAAATTCCTGGAGGTTAACATCTCTGAAGATCTATCCTGGGGCCTTCATGTCGATGGAATCATGAAAGAAGGCTCACCAGCGACTATACTTCATTAGGAGTTGGAGGAGATTTGCTATGCCACAAAGACTCTTGCAAATTTGTACAGGTTTACCACGGAGAGCATTCTGACTGGCACCTCCTTACCAGACGGTGATGCAGCCAATGTAGAGGACAGAAAAAAGCTACAGAGTTGCGAACTTTGTCATCACCATCATGAGCATTAGTCTTCACTCCCTTAAGGACATCTACAAGAGGCAGACTCAGAAAAGCAGCATCTACCATCAGGGACCCTCACCACCCAGGCCATGCCCAGTTCTCACTGTTGCCCTCAGGAAGGAACTGCAGCAGCCTGAAAACACCCAATGGTAGAAAAACGGTTCCTTTCCCTCCACCCTCGGATTTCTGAATGGATAATGAACCACAGACATAACCACACTTTCTTTCTTCTTTTACACTAATTTATTTCATTATTTTTTTTTAAATGTAATTTTTAACACATTTTGCACCAGTTGCGAAACATCAAATTTTGTGAAATGTTCATGACAATAAATTCTGATTCTCACATTGCTATGTGATGAATCCTACCCTGTCAATAGTATATTCTGCCAGTTGTATATCTTCATTTTCTAAAATGATGAGGAATAGAATTTAAATCTATAGAGATTTTTAAAGTTGGAATCAAAGTTATGGAATTCAAGGTGTGTTTAATAAAAACTATTTGAACCAGATTTTGGCACCAAATTGGGGGGTGTGAGAAAGGAAACATTGAAATCCATTTAGAAAACATAGAACAGGCCCTTCGGCCCTCAAAGTGGTGCCAACCCATATATCCCTCCCTTAAAAAATGTACTTAAACCTCCCTACCCCATAACCCTCTATTTTTCTTTCATCCATATACCTGTCTAAGAGTCTCCTAAATTCCCCCAATGTTTTAGCCTCCACCACCATCTCTCCCTTCACTTTATATATATGTTCTCTGGTGTGTGCTGATCCTGTTCTGGGAAAGAGGCGCTGGCTGTCCACCCTTTCTATGCCTCTCATAATCTTGTAGACCTCTGTCATGTCTCCTCTCATCCTTCTAAGCTCCAGAGTGAAAAGTCCCATCTCTGCTAACCTTGCCTCATAAGACTTGTTTCCCAATCCAGGAAACATCCTAGTAAATCTCCTCTCCCCCTCTCCATAGCTGGCACTTCCTTCCTATAAGGAGGTGACCAGGACTGACCAAAGATTTGTAGAGTTGCAACATGACCTCTTTACTCTTGAATTCAATCCTCCATTAATGAATCCCAGCACACCATAGGCCTTCTTAACTTCCTATGAACCAGTACGACAACCTTGAGGGATGTATGGATTTGCACCCCTCTCTGTTCATCCTCACTCTTACCATTAACCCTGGACTCAGCCTTCTGATTTGTCCTTCCAAAATGTATCAACTCTCTCTTATCCGGATTGAAATCCATCTGCCACTTTTCTGCCTAACTCTGCATCCCATCTTCATCATTTTGTAACCTTCAACAGTCTTCATCTCCATCCACAACTCCTCCAGTCCAATCTCCGTGTCATCCGCAAACTTACTGACCTATCCGTCCGCCTCTTCATCCAGGTCATTTACAAAAATCACAAAGAGCAGGGGTCCCAGAACAGATCCCTGCAGCACTCCACTAGTCACCAACCTCCAGGCAAAATACTTTCTTTCCACTACTACTCTGCTTCCTTCCGACATGACAGCTTTTATTTCATGCAGGTAATTTTTCACTCATTCCATGACTCGTGACTTTCTGAAGGAGTCTCTTGTGGGGGGGGCCTTGTCAAATGCTTTGCTAAGATCCATGTAGACTACATCTTCCACACTAGCCTCATCAATTTCTTTTGTTACTTCCTCAAAAAACTCAATTAGACTTCTGAGGCCTGACCTTCCCTTCACAAAGCCACGCTGACTATCCTTGAGTAGATACGACTTCTCCAAATGTTCATAGATCCTATCCTTAAGAATCCCTTCCATTAGTTTACACACCAATTACATAAGACTCACTGGTCTAAAATTCCCAGGATTCTCCCTATTACCTTTTCTTAAACAAGGGGACCACATTTACCATTCTCCAATCCACCAACACCTCCCCTGTGGCCAAAGTGGATTCAAGGATCATAGCTACTGCCCCAGGTCTCTCTCACTTCCCAAAGCAACCTGGGGTACATCACATCCGGCCCCGGGGACTTATCAATTTTGATGTTCTTAAGAAGATCCAACACTTCTTCCTTAATCTCCCCATTGTCCAGCGGACAGGCCTCTTCAATTTTGACCTCAATGTGATCAAGGTCCTTTTCTCCTGTGAATATTGATGCAGAATGTTCATTTAGCACCTCCCCAACCTCCTCCACCTCCAGACACGTGGCCTCCTTTATCCTTTAGCGGCTGCACCTTCACTCTCGTCATCCTGTTCTTCACATATGCATAGAACACCTTGGGGTTCTTAATCCTACAGGCCACACCCTTCGTGCTCTCCTAAGTCCTTTCTTACAATTACTAATTTAAAACTTCCTGATGTTTTAACATTATCATTCTAATTGCTTAAAAATAGGCTCAATGCTGCAGAGTGTGTAACCCATTTATAAATGATAGTTTGAGATTAGACAACAGTGGGCAAAAAGCACAATGACTGGAAAGGAGAACGGTTAATGATGATCTTGTCAGTGAGTTATGTCAGTTAATTTTGATATTTTTCCCCACTAGTGATCCTGAAGAAATGGAGGTTGAGCCATCACTTCCCACGAAGAAAACATCTAACAGGAATAAAAAGTCAATGATTATAGCGACCAACTATTGTACCCAGAGGAACGAGTCTGAAGAAAGCGATGATTATGACTGTGACACTGTTGCATCAGACAAAGGACGTTACGTGAAGCAAAAGCAGTTCCCACGACCTGAGAAACATTCCATAGAGAGCCTGGAGTCTCAAGCAGAAAGTGAGAATGATTCCGAGGAAGAAAGCTTGTGTATGATCAAATAGAAAAGGCAACTTTGGAATGAGTAAAACAGACATGACCCAAATGTCAGAAAGAAATCAGAATCTGGCAAAAGGAACTAATGGTTTTTTGTCATGTCTTCTGAAATCTGCCATCTTCATGGTGTGATACAAACCCCCTTCATCATTTGTTCCAACTTCGACGATTAATACCACAGATCTGGAGTTCCTTTCCTTTGAAGATACAGATGAGATCTTTGAAAAGGACCACTCTAATTTTATATTTTCAGAACCAAGATTTTACAATAAAGTTTCCAAAATGATCAATGCATTTTTTAATATGATCATCACTGAGTAAATCGTGGAATTTCGTATTATTGAAGCTAACAACATGGCATCTTATTATTAGCTCATATTAAGTTCACGAATAATTAAATAATATATGTCCAATTTTTCACTATGCATGGTCAGAATTTCAGTACATGTTTTGTTCTCTGCTATGGTGATGTTACTGCTTCTAAAATAACGAAGATACATTTTAAATCACTTTTTTAAACTATGCACCTTGACATAGAGCTGCAGAATTTGTACTTGCAACAGTGAGTCACCTTTTATAGCCAGGAAAATGTTCCTTTCCTGTGGACGACAGGTGAGTAACCAATTTGAGATGATTTGGGTTCAATAATTTTGACCTTCTGCCAAGAAGGAGTTTGTATCATCGAGCCAGGGAAATGTTGAGCGGTTACTCCGATGCACCAATGCCCTTTAAAGCAGAAGCATTTGGGCATTACTGGAGAAGTGCTGGAATTCTGATGATGCTGGCTAGAATATTCCCTCCTGCCACCAGATCATATTTTAAATTTCCAGCTTTTCTGATCGTTTTGAATTCCAACATTTTTGCATTTTTAAAAGGATTGGTTTCCAAATGAGAAGGGTGCAAAAATAAAATAAGTTGAAACATTATTTTTCCATCCACTGTCTTACAGACAGCTAGCTCCATGAATATGTGTAATTATAGAATTTAAGAAATAAATAAATGAAAGGTATGTGATGTTTTCTGCACTTGGGATTCGACAGCATGCCGGTATCCTTCAGATATGACAATCGTGGTGCATTCAGCCACAAATAAAGTTGCGTGAACCTGTCTGAATTGTATGCATGCTTTTATGGTGTGGTCACCAGTTAATAAGACATAGACTGGTTAATGTTCCATTTCCTATGACACTCTTCTTTGTATCTAGCTGACAAGTTTACATAAACAATATGTTTCTCATATCGATAAAGCACCAAGTTGAGTCGCTCATCATGTGAGAGATAATTTGGACATAACTTACTCAGCATGGTTATTTGCTTGGATTGACATTTCTCTACATTTCCAACCTTTGTGCAGGATGCATTTTTTTAATTAATATTTCACCAACACCAAACATTTTGAACTGTGTTGTGAGGTTTGCCATGTCTTCCAAATAATCAAGAAGGTTTTTGATATGATTTCTGTATATAGAAATCCTGAATTTATTTAGCATTAGTTGGTTTCTCACTGTAAACTCCAGCATTTCCTTTCATAGTTAATGCCAAAGTTTCAACTGTTTGGCTGTGAGGAACATCAGAGTTATATATTGTCACTTGTGCTTCGGAAAGTAAATTTTGATGCCAGGGAGATGCTATTGCCAAGTATAGTGCTGGAAAGAACAATAGCCATGACCAAACACACCAATTGAGTAGAACAGTTCCCCACAGAATGGGGTGGGGGGTGGGGGGTGGGGGGGGAGAAGACTTGAGCAATCACAGAGGAGGAGCAATGAGAGAGGGTCTCACAGAACTCCTGTCAAAGAGAGGAGGGAAACCTCAGAACAAACTTCACACTCCTTTCAAAATGCGAATCAATCCTGGCTGAGGAACTCCTGCCATTGATGGTAGGCTCACCAGCCTGTACTTCTCTGTGATCTTACAACCATTCTTAAATAAATGCACAACATTAGCTTTCTTCCAGTACCTCACCCGTGGCCAACAAAGATATAAAATTCTCTTCCAGGGTCCAAGCAATCTCTTTTTTTTCCCCTCACAATGTCCAAGGATACACCTGATCGGGTATTTTTCGCCCTTTATGTGCTTCAAGATCACCAATGTCTCCTTGTTCAAATGTTACTACAGGATTTCACTTTCGCATCTCTGAACTCATGAGCTATATCCTCCTTGAAGGACCTATTTTGCTCTTACAATGCTTTTAGAATATTTTAGAATAATGCTTTGCCTTATTTGACCGGGATATATCATGAACCATTTTTTCCTTTCTAATTTCCTTAAAAGTGTATTCCTTGTACTTCTCAAGGGATTCACGCAATCCCAGCTACCTGTAGCTGCTGAAGATCCAACTGCGCTGGGTAGGTCACGTCTCCAGAATGGAGGACCATCGCCTTCCCAAGATCGTGTTATATGGCAAGCACTCCACTGGCCACCGTGACAGAGTTTCCCCAAAGAAGAGGTACAAGGACTGCCTAAAGAAATCTCTTGGTGCCTGCCACATTGACCACTGCCAGTGGGCTGATATCGCCTCAAACCGTGCATCTTGGCGCCTCACAGTTCGGCGGGCAGCAACCTCCTTTGAAGGCCACAGAGTCCACCTCACTGACAAAAGACAAAGGAGGAAACACCCAACCCCAACCAACCAATTTTCCGCTGCAACCATGTCTGCCCGTCCCCGTCCGCGAAGCCAAGCCAAAGAGAGAAGAGAAAAGACAATCTCAATATCTGTCATTAACCAAGATTTCTTAAACCTTCCAGCCTGGAATTTCACTAACAGGAACATCCAAACTCTGAAGTTTTTAATCTCACTTTTAAAAGCCATCTTCTTGCCAAACATTCCTTTCCCTGCAATCCCCCTCTCCCAATCAACTTGGGTGGCGCGGTTAATGTAGTAGTTAGCGTGACACTATTACAGTGCCAGCAACACGAGTTAGAATCTCACACTGTCTAAGGGCTTTGTACATACTTCCTATGTGTGTTTCCTTCCACCTTCCAAAATATATGGGGTTGTTGCCCTCAGACAGCTCCAAGAAAAGTGCAGAGAACAAAACAAAGGACTCTACATCACCTTTGTTGACCTCACCAAAGCCTTCGACACCGTAAGCAGGAAAGGGCTTTGGCAAATACTAGAGCGCATCGGATGTCCCCCAAAGTTCCTCAACATGATTATCCAACTGCACGAAAACCAACAAGGTCGGGTCAGATACAGCAATGAGCTCTCTGAACCCTTCTCCATTAACAATGGCGTGAAGCAAGGCTGTGTTCTCGCACCAACCCTCTTTTCAATCTTCTTCAGCATGATGCTGAACCAAGCCATGAAAGACCCCAACAATGAAGACGCTGTTTAAATCCGGTACCGCACGGATGGCAGTCTCTTCAATCTGAGGCACCTGCAAGCTCACACCAAGACACAAGAGAAACTTGTCCGTGAATTACTCTTTGCAGACGATGCCGCTTTAGTTGCCCATTCAGAGCCAGCTCTTCAGCGCTTGACGTCCTGCTTTGCGGAAACTGCCAAAATGTTTGGCCTGGAAGTCAGCCTGAAGAAAACTGAGGTCCTCCATCAGCCAGCTCCCCACCATGACTACCAGCCCCCCCACATCTCCATCGGGCACACAAAACTCAAAACGGTCAACCAGTTTACCTATCTCGGCTGCACCATTTCATCAGATGCAAGGATCGACAATGAGATAGACAACAGTCTCGCCAAGGCAAATAGCGCCTTTGGAAGACTACACAAAAGAGTCTGGAAAAACAACCAACTGAAAAACCTCACAAAGATAAGCGTATACAGAGCCGTTGTCATACTCACACTCCTGTTCGGCTCTGAATCATGGGTCCTCTACCGGCATCACCTACGGCTCCTAGAACGCTTCCACCAGCGTTGTCTCCGCTCCATCCTCAACATCCATTGGAGCGCTTTCATCCCTAACGTCGAAGTACTCGAGATGGCAGAGGTCGACAGCATCGAGTTCACGCTGCTGAAGATCCAGCTGCGCTGGGTGGGTCACGTCTCCAGAATGGAGGACCATCGCCTTCCCAAGATCATGTTATATGGCGAGCTCTCCACTGGCCACCGTGACAGAGGTGCACCAAAGAAAAGGTACAAGGACTGCCTAAAGAAATCTCTTGGTGCCTGCCACATTGACCACCGCCAGTGGGCTGATATCGCCTCAAACCGTGCATCTTGGCGCCTCACAGTTTGGCGGGCAGCAACCTCCTTTGAAGAAGACCACAGAGCCCACCTCACTGACAAAAGGCAAAGGAGGAAAAACCCAACACCCAACCCCAACCAACCAATTTTCCCCTGCAGCCGCTGCAACCGTGTCTGCCTGTCCCGCATCGGACTTGTCAGCCACAAACAAGCCTGCAGCTGACGTGGACTTTTACCCCCTCCATAAATCTTCATCTGCGAAGCCCAGCCAAAGAAGAATAGGGGAGCATGGGTGTACGTGACCAGAATCAGCTTCGACTGTGCTATAAATGAAATTTAAGTACCTTCATGTTAGCTACAGGAAGTGGAAAAGGGTGGCTAAAGTGAACATGGGTCCCTTTCAAGGATGAGAAAGGGAAATTAATATTGGATAATACAGAAATAGCCGAGGCCTTAAACAGCCACTTTGTGTCAGCCTTCATGGTGAAAGACGTGTCTCGTGTCCTAAGGATTGATGTGATGGAAGGTGAGGACCTTAGTACAGTCACTACCGATAAAGAGGTGGTACTGAGAAAGCAAGTGGATTTAAAAGTAGACGAGACTCCTGGTGCTGATATAATGCATCCGATGGTACTGACACAGCATGGATTGAAGAAGAACAGGTCATGTTTGACAAATTTACTGGAGTTCTTTGAGGATGTAAGAAGCACCGTGGATGTTATATACTTGTATTTCTAGAAGGTGTTCAATAAGGAGCTGCATAAAAAATGTATCCATTAGATCAGGATACATGGAATTGGGGGTAATTATTAGCATGGACAGAGAATCAGTTAACAAATAAAAGATGGAGAGTTGGGATAAATATGTTTTCTCTGACTGGCTATCAGTGGTAATTGGGGTCAGTACTGTTCACAATATACATTAACAATTTGGAAGAGTGGACTGAGGGTAGCAAATCTAAGTTTGCTGATGACATTAAATTGTGTGGACCCTTCGATGGACAGGTCTATGTCCAATCAGGAATTTCCAAACATCTGCCTATTTTATTAATTCTTTTTTAGTTAATTCTGGAATTGTAGACGTTTGGAGGCTTCTACACCCCAATGATAAAGTTCTCATTCTTTATTCAAGAATAGATTACTTCTTTATCAACACTCAATTAGTTCGTCTGTTAATGAATGTAAGTACATAGGAAGTAGGAACAGGAGTAGGCCAAAAATGGCCCATCGAGCCTGCTCTGCCATTCAAATCGATCATGGCTGATCTCATTTATGACCTAACTCCACCTACCTGCCTTCTCCCCATATCCCCCAATTCCTCTATCATGTAAAAATTTATCTAACCTAATTTTAAATATGTTTAATGAGGCAGCCTCAACCACTTCGCTGGTTAGAGAATTCCAAACATTCACTACTCTGGGAAAAACTATTTTTCCTCATCTCTGTCTTAAATCTACTCCCCCAAATCTTGAGATTGTGTCCTCTCGTTTTAGTTTACCCGGCCAGCTCAAAAAAACCTTCCTACATCTATCCTATCCATACCCTTCATAATCCTATATGTTTCTATAAGATCTCTCATTCTTCTGAACTCGAGCGAATACAATCCTAGACAATTTAATCTTTCATCATAAGTCAAACCCTTCATCCCAGGGATCAATCTAGTAAACCTCCTCTGGACCATCTGCAAAGCCAGTATATCCTTCCTCAAATATGGAGACCAGAACTGGACACAGTACTCCAGGTGCGGTCTCACCAGTACCTTATACAGTTGCAACATTACCTCCCTACTCCTGAATTCAATTCCTCAAGTGATGAAGGCCAACATTTGCCTTCTTAATAACCTGCTGCACCTGCAACCTAACATTTTACGATTCATGCACAAGCACTCCCAAGTCCCTCTGCACAACAGCATGCTGTAGTTTTTCACCCTTTAAATAATATTCAGCTCTTTTATTTTTCTTGCCAAAGTGGATAACCTCACACTTACTAACATTGTACTGCCAGACCTTTGCCCACTCATCCAGCTTAACTATATCCCTCTGCAGACTCTCCACATCCTCATTACAATTTGCTCTTCCACTCAATTTGGTGTTATCCGCAAACTTGGCTACACCACATTTTGTCCCCTCCTCCAAGTCATCAATGTAAATGATGAACAGTTGTGGGCCTAACACCGACCCCTGCGGCACCCCACTTACCACTCTCTGCCAACCTGAAAAACTCCCATTTATCCTGACTCTGCCTCCTATCAGACAACCAATTTTCAATCCAGGCCAATATACTTCCCCGGACTCCACTTTCCTGTAACTTACTGATAAATCTCTTGTGTGGCACCTTATCAAATGCTTTCTGGAAATACAAATATACAACATCAACCTGTTCCCCTCTATCCACCGCACCCATTATATCCTCAAAGAATCCTAACAAGTTTGTCAAACAAAATCTTCCCTTTCTAAAACCATGCTGCGTCTTCCTGATTGAACCCTTATGTTCCAAAAGTTTCACTATTTCATCTTTAATGACGGCTTCAAGCATTTTTCCAACTACAGACATCAAGCTAATTGGCCGATAATTTCCAGTCTTTTGCCTACATCCCTTCTTAAAAAGTGGCGTGACATTTGCTGTCTTCCAGTCTGCCGGGACCTGCCCAGAATACAAGGAATTTTGGTATATGACCACCAATGCATCAACTATAACTTCTGCCATTTCCTTCAGAACCCTTGGATGCTATCATCAGGACCAGGTGATTTGTCTGGCTTTAGTCCCATTAGTTTCTCCATCACTACTTCCTTTGTAACAACTATTTTATCAAGGCCCTCCCCAACATTTGCATCTTTAACTCCGCACTTGGGCATGCTGGACGTGTCTTCCACCGTGAAGACTGAGACAAAATATTTCTTTAATGCCTCGGCCATTTCCTCATTTTTTGCTACCAGTTTTCCTTTCTCATCCTCCAAGGGTCCTATGTTAACTCTGGCCACCCTCTTCAGTTTTATATATTTATAAAATTTTTGCTTTCTGTTTTTATATTTTGTGCCAATTTACTTTCATAATCCTTTTTCCCATTTCTTATTACCCACTTTGTAACCCCTTGTTGTCTCTTAAAGAAAGTTTTCCCAATCTTCCAGTTTCCCACTGCTCTTTGCAGCTTTGTACACCTGCACCTTCAATTTTATACTCTCCTTTATTTCCTTTTTTAACCACGGTTGATTTTTCCCTCCCTTGCTGCCCTTTTTCCTGACCGGAATATATTTTTGTTGAGCATTACAAAATATTTCTTTGAAAATATTCTACTGTTCCTCAACTGTTTCATCAATTAGCCTGTGCTCCCAGTCCACTCCTCCCTCATCCTATGGTAGTCACCCCTGTTTAAGCATAATATATTAGTTGTAGATCGAACTATTTCCCCTTCCATCTGAATGAGAAATTCAATCACACTATGATCGCTATTTCCCAGATGGTCTCTGACTATTACATCATTTACTCTACCTATCTCATTGCACAACACTAGATCCAGGAGAGCATTTTATCTTATTGGTTCCTTAACATGCTGCTCAAGAAGGCTATCGCGGATGCATTCTATGAAGTCCTCTTCCAGACTCCCACGACCAACTTGATTTTCCCAATCTATGTGGAAGTTAAAGTCTCCCATGACTACTGCCGTATCATTATTACATGCCTCACTTATCTCTCTATTTCCTGTGCCACAGGAAATAGATAACACCCACCAATAATTTTTTTTCCCTTTGTTATTCTTGATCTCTACCCAAATGGACTCAACATTATGCTCTTTAGATCTTATATCATCCCTCACTACTGCCTGGAGCTCATCTTTGATTAAGAGAGCAACTCCACCTCCCTTACCATCCTGTCTATCTCTTTGCCCCACCTGATACCCTTGTAAGTTTAATTCCCATTTAGGGTCACCTTGTAGCCATGTTTCCATGATGGCTACCAAATCATAGGCATGGGTACTGATTTGCGCCTCAAGTTCACTAACCTTATTTCTAATACTGCGGGCATTCAGATAAAGTGTCCTTATGCTCTTCGTCCTTTTAATATCTAGTGACTTCTGTAACCTTTTCTTTTGATTTTTCTGCCCACTATTTTTCTTTGTAATTTTCTTAACACTATCATTGACCCGAAAACTCACTGCACGATCTGATTTTTTACTTTCTCCTCCCAACATATTTTCCCTATTTTGCTTTTCCTGTCCATTACTTTATCTTCCCTACCCTTTTCCCTATCACTCTGGTTCCCATACCCCTGCCAAATTAGTTTAAACCTTGCCCCACTGCTGTACCAAACATACTTGCCAAATTGTTGACACCTTTTGGATTTTGGTGCAACCCATCCCTCTTGTAAAGATCATGCCTTCCCCAAAAGAGATCCCAATGAACCAAGAAGCCAAATCCTTGCCCTGTACACCAGCACCTCAGCCACACGTTCATTTTCCTTATCCTTACATTCTTTTCATCACTTGCATTTGGAACAGGTAGTAATCCCGAGATCACCACCCTAGCATTCCTGTCTTTCAGCTTTCGTCCCAGCTCACTGTAATCCCTTTTCATTACCTCCTCCCTTTTCTTGTCAATGTTGTTTATACCCACATGTACCAAGACATCAGGCTGCTCTCCCTCTCAGAATATTTTGGACCTGATTTGTGATATCTCGTTCCCTTGCACCAGGGAGGCAGCACACCATGCAGGTATACTTATCTGGCTCACAGAACCTCCTGTCTGTACCCCTGACAATGGAGTCCCCAATAACTAATGCATTTCTCCTTTTCATTTTCTTTTGCACCACTCTGCCAGGCTCATTGCCATTGACCTGGTGCCCGTGGCCATCTTCTGTTCGGTCATCTCCCTCAACAGAATCTAACATAACTGTTGCTGAGTGGGATAGTCATGGTGTGCTCTCCGTTTTTCTCGCTTTTTTTCTTTCCTCCCCTGACGGTTTCCCACTTACCCGACATGGGTTCTGGAGTATTTATCGCCCTGAAAGTTGAGTCGATTAACTCCTCACTCTCCCTTACAAGCCGCAGGTCATCAATCTGCAACTCCATATCCCTAATTCGCTCCCTTAGTAACTGCATCTCGGTACACCTGGTGCAGATGTGGCCATTTGGGAGGGTGGAGGTCACCCATTGTTCCCACATCTGACACCCAGTACAGAGCACTAACCCTATTGGCATGACTCTGAATACGAAGGCAAATAACTCAGCTTACCTTTTCTCCTTGACTGCTTTCGCTGAAGCCTGATAACCCAAAGCCAGGAAGTCTCACTCCTTCACTGATCCTGATAACCCAAAGCGAGGAAGTCTCACTCCTTCACTGCTCCACTCACTCACTGAGCCGCTCCTCACTGGCTGCTCCCTCCCCTTTCACTCCTTTTTTTGTCCCCTTGACCAATTAACCCTGTCAATTTCAGCAAGCTCCTCCTCCTCTGACTCACAGTCCGACTCTCTCCAAGCTCCTCCTCCGACTCCCAGCCAAACCAAGTAGGCCCAAGCCCCGGTAAGCCCCCGACTTTAATAGCTTACCTTCTCCTCACTTTCAGCAAGCCCCTCCTCCTCTCACTTTCAGCAAGCTCCTCCCCCTCTGACTCACTTTCACCAAGCTCCTCCTCCGACTCACTTTCAACAAGCTCCTCCTCCTCCTGACTCACTTTCAGCAAGCTTCTCCTCCTCTGACTCACAGCTCGACTCTCTCCAAGTTCCTCCTCCGACTCCCAGCCAAACCAAGTAGGCCCAAGCCCCGGTAAGCCCCCGACTTTAATAGCTTACCTTCTCCTCACTTTCAGCAAGCCCCTCCTCCTCTGACTCACTTTCAGCAAGCTCCTCCCCCTCTGACTCACTTTCACCAAGCTCCTCCTCCTCCTCCGACTCACTTTCATCAAGCTCCTCCTCCTCCTCCTCCGACTCACTTTCATCAAGCTCCTCCTCCTCTGACTCACTTTCAGCAAGCTCCTCCTCCTCTGACTCACTTTCAGCAAGCTCCTCCCCCTCTGACTCACTTTCAGCAAGCTCCTCCTCCTCTGACTCACTTTCAGCAAGCTCCTCCTCCTCTGCCTCACTTTCAGCAAGCTCCTCCCCCTCTGACTCACTTTCAGCAAGCTCCTCCCCCTCTGACTCACTTTCAGCAAGCTCCTCCCCCTCTGACTCACTTTCAGCAAGCTCCTCCCCCTCTGACTCACTTTCAGCAAGCTCCTCCTCCTCTGACTCACTTTCCCCAAGCTCCTCCTCCTCTGACTCACTTTCCCCAAGCTTCTCCTCCTCTGACTCACTTTCAGCAAGCTCCTCCCCCTGACTCACTTTCAGCAAGCTCCTCCTCCTCTGACTCACTTTCAACAAGCTCCTCCTCCTCTGACTCACTTTCAGCAAGCTCCTCCTCCTCAGACTCACAGTCCGACTCTCTCCAAGCTCCTCCTCCGACTCCCAGCCAAACCAAGTAGGCCCAAGCCCCGGTAAGCCCCCGACTTTAATAGCTTACCTTCTCCTCACTTTCAGCAAGCCCCTCCTCCTCTCACTTTCAGCAAGCTCCTCCCCCTCTGACTCACTTTCACCAAGCTCCTCCTCCGACTCACTTTCAACAAGCTCCTCCTCCTCCTGACTCACTTTCAGCAAGCTTCTCCTCCTCTGACTCACAGCTCGACTCTCTCCAAGTTCCTCCTCCGACTCCCAGCCAAACCAAGTAGGCCCAAGCCCCGGTAAGCCCCCGACTTTAATAGCTTACCTTCTCCTCACTTTCAGCAAGCCCCTCCTCCTCTGACTCACTTTCAGCAAGCTCCTCCCCCTCTGACTCACTTTCACAAAGCTCCTCCTCCTCCTCCGACTCACTTTCATCAAGCTCCTCCTCCTCCTCCGACTCACTTTCATCAAGCTCCTCCTCCTCTGACTCACTTTCAGCAAGCTCCTCCTCCTCTGACTCACTTTCAGCAAGCTCCTCCCCCTCTGACTCACTTTCAGCAAGCTCCTCCTCCTCTGACTCACTTTCAGCAAGCTCCTCCTCCTCTGCCTCACTTTCAGCAAGCTCCTCCCCCTCTGACTCACTTTCAGCAAGCTCCTCCCCCTCTGACTCACTTTCAGCAAGCTCCTCCCCCTCTGACTCACTTTCAGCAAGCTCCTCCTCCTCTGACTCACTTTCCCCAAGCTCCTCCTCCTCTGACTCACTTTCCCCAAGCTTCTCCTCCTCTGACTCACTTTCAGCAAGCTCCTCCCCCTGACTCACTTTCAGCAAGCTCCTCCTCCTCTGACTCACTTTCAACAAGCTCCTCCTCCTCTGACTCACTTTCAGCAAGCTCCTCCTCCTCTGACTCACTTTCAACAAGCTCCTCCTCCTCTGACTCACTTTCAACAAGCTTCTCCTCCTCTGACTCACAGCCCGACTCTCTCCAAGCTCCTCCTCCGTCTCCCAGCCGAACCAAGAAGGCCCAAGCCCTGGTAAGCCCCTGACTTTAATAGCTTACCTTCTCCTCACTTTCAGCAAGCTCCTCCTCCTCTGCCTCACTTTCAGCAAGCTCCTCCCCCTCTGACTCACTTTCAGCAAGCTCCTCCCCCTCTGACTCACTTTCAGCAAGCTCCTCCCCCTCTGACTCACTTTCAGCAAGCTCCTCCTCCTCTGACTCACTTTCCCCAAGCTCCTCCTCCTCTGACTCACTTTCCCCAAGCTTCTCCTCCTCTGACTCACTTTCAGCAAGCTCCTCCCCCTGACTCACTTTCAGCAAGCTCCTCCTCCTCTGACTCACTTTCAACAAGCTCCTCCTCCTCTGACTCACTTTCAGCAAGCTCCTCCTCCTCTGACTCACTTTCAACAAGCTCCTCCTCCTCTGACTCACTTTCAACAAGCTCCTCCTCCTCTGACTCACTTTCAACAAGCTTCTCCTCCTCTGACTCACAGCCCGACTCTCTCCAAGCTCCTCCTCCGTCTCCCAGCCGAACCAAGAAGGCCCAAGCCCTGGTAAGCCCCTGACTTTAATAGCTTACCTTCTCCTCACTTTCAGCAAGCTCCTCCCCCTCTGACTCACTTTCAGCAAGTTCCTCCTCCTCCTCCTGACTCACTTTCAGCAAGTTCCTCCTCCTCCTGACTCCCTTTCAGCAAGTTCCTCCTCCTCCTGACTCCCTTTCAGCAAGTTCCTCCTCCTCCTGACTCACTTTCAGCAAGCTCCTCCTCCTCTGACTCACTTTCAGCAAGCTCCTCCCCCTCTGACTCACTTTCCCCAAGCTCCTCCTCCTCTGACTCACTTTCAACAAGCTCCTCCTCCTCTGACTCACTTTCAGCAAGCTCCTCCTCCTCTGACTCACTTTCAGCAAGCTCCTCCCCCTCTGACTCACTTTCAGCAAGCTCCTCCTCCTCTGACTCACTTTCAGCAAGTTCCTCCTCCTCCTGACTCACTTTCAGCAAGTTCCTCCTCCTCCGACTCACTTTCAGCAAGCTCCTCCCCCTCTGACTCACTTTCCCCAAGCTCCTCCTCCTCTGACTCACTTTCAGCAAGCTCCTCCCCCTCTGACTCACAGTCCGACTCTCTCCAAGCTCCTCCTCCGTCTCCCAGCCGAACCAAGAAGGCCCAAGCCCTGGTAAGCCCCTGACTTTAATAGCTTACCTTCTCCTCACTTTCAGCAAGTTCCTCCTCCTCCTGACTCACTTTCAGCAAGTTCCTCCTCCTCCTGACTCACTTTCAGCAAGTTCCTCCTCCTCCTGACTCACTTTCAGCAAGCTTCTCCTCCTCTGACTCACAGCTCGACTCTCTCCAAGTTCCTCCTCCGACTCCCAGCCAAACCAAGTAGGCCCAAGCCCCGGTAAGCCCCCAACTTTAATAGCTTACCTTCTCCTCACTTTCAGCAAGCTCCTCCTCCTCTGACTCACAGCCCGACTCTCTCCAAGCTCCTCCTCCGACTCCCAGCCAAACCAAATAGTGTAACACAGTTGCTGTTTCTGATCATGAGCCCCTGAAACTTTAATTAAATTGGCCGATGTAACTTCCAGAGCCAGGTATTGGTGATTCAATTCTACTCTATTCCAAGATTTAAACTTTGTTAAAGAACAGATTATCTTTTACTTTCTAAAGTCAGGAGGAGGAAATAAAGAAAGCAATCTTTTTGATAAACTCAGGTAAAGCACCAGGCCTGGATAGGCATACTGTTGACTTATTAAAATCTTTTGCAATCTGGGTTACGTAAAACCTTTAAGGATGCCCTGTTATTGGGAAATTACCACAGCTTTTTATGAAGTATATATCCCTTTAATCTCTTTAAATAAAAACCCTACTGAATGTGCTTCATATAATTATTGGAATGAATATTGGGGATTAAATTCCCACAGGATCCCAATGTAATTTTTATTGAGTGATATTAAGGGTTTTCAAACCTAAACTGAAAATGAATGTGTATCAAAAGAAGTTTGTTCAAATTGCTTTAGCAATAGCAAGTAAATGTATTGCCATAAATTGGAAATCTGACATGGTTCTGGGTATAGAAAGATGGCATGCTGAAGTCTAGATTTGTATACCACTTGAGAAAATTACTTATAATGTAAGAGACAAATATATATATTGGAAGATGTATAGACCTTAATTACAAAATATGGTGTCAATATTTAATTGAGGCTCTGATATTGCCTTTCTCCTCAGGACTCAGTATATAGGAAACTTTTAAGTAACAAGTACCCCTGTTGAGGGACTCTTGTCACTTTATTTTCATTTTCTTCTTTTTCCTTGTAGGGGGATAGAAGGGGGAGGTTTTCTTATCTTTTTTAGATGCCACATGTATTTGTATTGAATTTAATTATTTTTTATTATGTTTTATTTGTGTTGTTTTAAATCTATAATTAAAATGTATTTATTTTTTTAAAATGTGCTTCATATGGACCTCTTTCTTTATTGAAGGTGGTGTGACAGATTATGTTATATTTTATATTGTATATCGATATGTTTTAAAGGAGATAAATTGTGGTAGGTTTTTTAGTGTAGGTCACAAACAAACACTTCAAAACAGACCTCATTTAAAATGCCAGAGCTCTGCTCAACCCAGACAGTTCAGGCTGCGAGTGGCTTTGCAAAAATTTTGAAGACTGCCTATAAGGACTTCACAAGTAGGGGTTAATTGGACATGCTGTGGAGTAATGGATTATTGTTTTGGAAAGCAACAGATTTACAAACTCAGAAGATTGGGTCCGGTGCCGCAGTGTATATGAATGCAGTTTACTGTTCCAGGAAGGTCATGTGGTTTTCTCTGAGTGAGAGAGAATGAATTCAGTTCTATAGTTCAGCAGCAGCAGCTGGGACTGGAACAGGACAAGCTGGCAAACTTGTGGAAAAACCCCATTTTGAAGATGGGTTGACTGCTTAGTTCATCTTGTTCAAAGCCCTTGTGGAACATAAAAGAGGAGATGGCTGGCTGTATAATGTTTCACTTGAAATAAGGGAAACAGAAGGAACTCTGTGATGATCTGAAAGAAAGAGGTTATCATCTGGAAAACCCTGATGGGGCAAGTTTCTTCAGCAAGACACTGAAGTGGCTGATCGGAAGGAATCAGTTTGTGTCCACTGAGCAACAAATTTCTCTGAAAACGGACAAGAATCATACTGAGCGGTAACCATTTATCTTTCAAGCAACAAAGCCTTGTGAATTACATAAGTGTTCAATTCTGTGCACAGTATAATAATTGCCTGCAGCCAGTGAACTTGGACAAGTGAGAAGAGAGTGTGTTCTGTGAATTAAAGAACTTTTCTGAACATATACACACATTACATATTGAATTAGAAGGAGTTAAGTTAATAGTAATAAGTTAAAGTTTGATCCTGTTTTAATGTTTAAAGAAAATTAAAAGTAACTTTTGTTTAAGTCACCATTTGTCTTGGTGAATTTGTATTGCTGCTAGGTTTTGGGGTCCCTGGGTTCGTAACAGTGGACTCTTTTTTTAAAATTCTCAAATATTGGCTGCTAAATTGGAAAATGTCCTTCCACAAATCATTTCTAAAGATTAGTCAGGATTTATCAAAAATCGTTATTTGCATTTGCATAATGAATGTTCTATATTCTCCTTCATCTAAAACTCCAGAATGTGTTATCTCACTTGATGCTGAGAAGGTATTCAACAGAGTTGAATGGGAATATTTATTTAATATGCTGGAGAAATTTAATTTTAGTCTAGAATTCATCTCTTGCATAAAACTGATGTAATACTCACCTTTGGCTTCTGTGTTTGGCAATGATCAGAGATCCCTTTCTTTAGGTTCTTTCAAGGTGCGACATGAGGTTGTCCTTGGACCCCTTTATAATGTGGCATGTTCCTGGAACCCCTGGCAAGTGCTCTTTGTGACTTACCAAATATATCTGGCATTATTTGTGGGGATGGAATAAATAAGATTTCACTATATGAAGATGAATTATTACTATATACTTCTCACTCTGAGAAATTTATCCTGGCAGTACTATTAATACTTCACAATTTAGTCATTTTTCTGGATCTAAATTTAACCTCAATAAAAGTGAGCTTTTTTCTATTAAATATACATATTCCAATCTATGAACAATCTCTATTTAGTTTGGTTACTAATCATTTTACTTGTTTGAATGACAAAATCACTAAGAAGCGTAAGGATTTATTTAAAGTTAACTTTTTACCCTTAATGTTTTTATAATATTTATAAATATTTAAACCACAATATAATTGCATTACATTCAATTCTAAATTAAAAAGATGTTATACATGTGGTATATATCCTCCCAATCCCATCAACCCACCCCTCCCTCCACAAGAGGATGTCAAGAAAATAAAAGACATATAGTCTGTTGGAAGTTACCAAGAAGTGAGGTCTTCAGAGAGTTGATCATGCATGCAAACCTAAATTTTGTAAATATGGGCTCCATCTTTTCCAAAAAACATTATGTGTATCTCGCAGATTATAAGTAATTTTCTCTAATAGTATACAATTGGGAAGTTCTGTGTGCCATCTTTCCATACCTAAATCTATTTCTGACTTCCATGATATTGTTTTACATTTCCTAGAAACTGCTAAAGCAATTAACACAAATTCCATTTGATAGATATTTTATTTTAATCTTGGCCTTATAGCCTTAATATTTCTTAATTTAAAAAATAGCATTGGATCCTGTGGGAATTTGACCCCCTGATTCATTTCAAAAAATTACCCACCCCTAATCAAAATTGTCTACATTTTTTAAACAATCATTTACTAAATAGTCTCCTTTGTCCTTATCATTGATTGGTTGAATTAACAAAGTTAAAATGATTATTTTACTTAAATTCTTGTATCAGGTGGTTCCAACCTTCATCCCCAAGTCTTTTTTAAATTATCGATTCTAGAATTTCTTCATATATATGGCAAAATAAGAACCTGAGGTTAAATAAAAAATATTTACAGAAATTAAAACAATATGGTGGTATCACATTGCCTAATTTTAGATTTTACTTTTGGGCAATTAATATTCAGTATATAATTTTCTGGACACAAGATCTGGATGAAATTCATTGTTCATGATGGGTGAGACTCGAACGTGGGTTTGTGCAGGGGTTTTCATTGGCTTCTATTTTAGGGGCTTCATTCCCCTTTGCACTCACTAAATTGAATAAATAAATGACGAATCCAATAATCAAACATTCAGTACGAATATGGTTTCAATTTTGTTGATATTTTGGATTGAACAAATTTATCTTGTCATGTCCTATTCTACCTAATTTTTTCTCCCAACCATCTAGAATTGGTCAAGCTTTTCTTTTATGGAATGCAAAGGCAGTATTATGTTTTCATGATTTATTTATGGATAACTGCCTCGTGTCTTTTGAGCAGTTGTCTAATGAATAGAATTTGCTGAGTTCACATTTTTTTCAGATATCTACAAATTATAAACTTTAAATGTTATTTTATCTACTTTTCCGATACCACATCAGGCTGAAGTTACCAATAAAACCCTTTTCAGAAGAGTTTAATAGCAACAATTTGTGATTTGATGCTGAACATAACGTCCAGTGATTTCTGACAAAATTGAGAATGAATGGGAAAGAGAAGTTCAATACCTTTACCTATGGAGAAATTCTCCAATTAGTGAGCACTTCTTCAACATGTGCTCGACACTCTTTGATACAGTTTAAGGTGGTTCATTGGGCCCATACGTTCAAGGACAAGCTCGTTTGTTTTCACTCCCCTATAAACCCGATCTGTGACAGATGTAATTCTGAGGTGGCTTCCCTGACACACGTGTTTTGGTCCTGCCCTTCCCTGAAAAAATATTAAAAATATATTTTTGAACAGATTTCAGCAGTTCTGCTCATTGACCTACAACCTCGTTCTTTTTGGACCAGTTTTGCACTCTGGCCACTTATCTCCTTCAGCTTGCTGTGTGATTGCATTTGTTACTTTAATAGCCAGGAGATCTATTCTACTTGAATAGAAAGACCATAAACCACCTACTACATTTCAATGGTTTTCCCAAACTAGAGCATGTTTAAATTTAGAAACAGTTAGAAGTGGTACTGCTGACCCTTCAGTTAAATTTGAAGAAACATGGAGGCCATTTTCCTCTGAATGTGGAAGGACAGAATTAACCACAAAATAATTGTTTAACCGCCGAAACATGATAGCCCTGGTTTTATTTTCTGTTTTTTGTTTCTTAATTAAAGGGATATTTTTATAATAAAATTTGATTCCTTTTCATGTTTGGTCTTGAAGAGATTGGGAGGCTCAGTTTACGTATGTTGCTTGATGTCTGTGTTTGTATCTGTTAAACATTGTTAATGCAATCCCGATCTCTTTGTATCATTCTTATGTTTATTAATCTGAAACTTAATAAAAAGATTGAAAAAGAAAGAAGTAAATTGTGTGGAAAAGCAAATTGAGCAGAAAGACTCAGGGAGATATACCGTATATACTCATGTAATCGTTGATATCATGTAAAAGTCAACTCCCCCTATTTTTGGCCTTGACCACCTGCCCATCCGAGCTCCCAATGCCCCAATTGCAGACTTACCACCCAGTCCTGGCCATCCAAGCTCCCAACACCCCGACTGCGGACTTACCACCCAGTTCCGACCATCTGAGCTCCCAATGCCTTAAACGATGTAGGTACTTAGCACTGTCAAAAATTTGACCCATGTAAAAATTGACCCCTCTCCCCCTGTTTTTGGCCCAAAAGAGTGGTGTAAAAATGTTGACAATTACACGAGTGTATCTGCTGGAAAGGTTAAGGGAATAAGTGGGCAAGGGTCAGGGGGATGGACTACAATGCGAGGTCACCACTTTGGAATAAAAAATACAGTAAAACCTCATTAGAATGCAGTAGTTGGGGTCCAGGATTTCATACTGCGTTACAGCTGAGCCGCGGAACAGATGCTTATCTGTCATGATTCAGGAAGCAGGAAAACAGAATACTCTGACTCAAGCCCTATAATAAGACCTTTAAACTCCACACATTAACATACACATCTTGTAAATGTCCATTTTTGAATTTGTGGCTGTTAGCCACTCATCCTAAAATCAATGTTTTGGGTCCACAGACACTATAAGCGATTCCATGGATTAATGAATCGCGTTCTAATGAGGTTTCACTGTTGTAGATCAGATTATTATTTAAATTGTGAAAGATTACAGCATGTTGTTGTGCAGAGGGATCTGAGAACCCATTAATTGCAAAAGGTTGGTTTGTAGGTGCACCAGCTAGTTAGAAGGCAAATGGAACGTTGACCTTCCTTGCTGGAGGGATTAAATAAAGAGCAGGGAAGTTCTACTGCAGCTGTGCAGGTTACTGAGAAGGCCTCACCTTTAGCTCTGAAGGCAATTCTGGCCTCCTTGTGTGAGAAAGGAAATACTGCTTTGCAGGCAGGACAGAGGAAGTTCCAGGTTGGTTCCAGCAATGAGGGAGTTGACCTCCTGAGGAGTGAATGAGTTCCTGGGATGATACTCACCAGAATTTAGAAGAATGAAAGGGAACTTCGAGAAACATAAGCTTATGAAAGGGCCAGATGCAGGGAAGTTGTTTCCACTGATAGATGAAACGAAAACCAAAGGGCATAGCCTGCTTTTCCCAGAGAGTGGTGAATGTGTGGAAGTCTCTGCCTCAAGAAAGCAGATATATTTAAATATGTCTAAGATGGAATTAGGCAGATAGGTGAAGGTGAGTCCACGGCCAGATCAGCCATGATTATATTTAATGCAGGACAGGATCGGCAGACCTCGATTCCTATTTCATATGTTCTTATTAGTGACAAATTAAATAAAATAAAAGTCTTTTACTTTGTTAATGATCCATTAAGTGAATATTTGTAAATTGAGCTCTGTATGTTAAATCTACTAAAGAAAGATCATATTTGATAGAATTAGGGGAAAAGAGCAGAGGGAGCCATGAAAGGATTGAAACGTAGAAAGGAATTTGCCCCTGAAGTAATGACGTCTGTGACGTATTGCTAACCGGGCAGCCTCTGGGTCCCACTTGAGCAATAACTCAGTCTGAGACAGCAACTGAGAAGGCGAGAATCGCTCAAACTAGAAAAGAAGAAACGGCTGGAAAGGAGTAAAACATAAAATGTTTATTTCCCATTGTAAAAATGCAGGAAATTGGTAGTTAGCGAGGAAGGTCGAAGGCAAAAGGGTGAAAAAGATAGTGAGAATGAGCAGTCAACACAATTCAGCAGGGCAAAGCAATCACACACAGTGTGAGCCCATGAAGTTGCAAAGAGCAGACTAGGGATTATATCTTGTAGATAATCATGATTACCTCAGGTGATTGGCCAAGATCTGGTATGCCCTTGCATTAGTGAAACAGGATTTTCCAGTCTTTAGCCTGTGTACAAATGCTAAGAACAAAAAAAAGAGTTGCTGGAGACATTGAGCAGGTTGTCCGGCATCTGGAAGGGGAAATGGAGAGTTAACGTTTCTGGTCAAGACATTTCATCTGAACAAAAGAGTCAAGGGGAGATGGTTAATATAAAAACTGCTCCACCAGACGGACTGATGAGAATCAAAATCAGGATTTATTGTCATGAACAAGCCATGAAATTTGCTGTTTTGTGGCAGTATCACAGTGCAAACATTCAGATTATAACCATCTTATGACATTTCTATATTAAAAAAATAGTGCACGAAAAGTAAAACAGGGAATTTGCTTCATTGATTATTCAGGAATCTGATGGCAGTGGGCAAGCTGTCCTTGTGCCGCTGAGTGCTAGTCTTTAGGCTCCTGTACCTTTTTCCCAATGGTAGCAGAGTGAAGAGGGCATGGGCTGGGTGATAGGATCTTTGAGAGTTTATTCTTGTCCTGAGAGTTGGCGCCTTCATACCAGGCAGTGATGTAACCAGCCAGAACGCTCTCCATGGTACAGCTGTAGAAGTTTACGAGAATCTTTGTTCTCACAAAACAGATAGGCTAATGAGCTGATTGTTGATATCAGGAAAGGAAAGCCAGAGGTACCATCCAGTGATCATTAGGGTATCAGAGGTGGAGAGGGTGAGCAAATTTAAGTTCTTGGGAGTCATTAGCTCAGAGGATCTTTCCTGGACCCAACACACCAATAGCATCGTGAAGAAAACACGTCAGCGCCTCTACTTCCTCAGGAATTTGCGGCGGTTTGGTATGACACCAAAAACCCTGGCAAATTTCTACATAGGTGTGGTGGAAAATATGCTAACTGGCTGCATTACAGTCTGGTATGGGAACACCAATACCCCTGAGTGCAAAGCTCTCCAAAAGGTGGTGGACACAGCCTAGGATGTCACAGGCAAAACCCTCCCCACTATTGAGCACACCTACAAAGAACGCTGCCGTTGGAAGGCAGCAGCAATCGTCAAAGACCCACACCACCCAGCACACACTCTGTTCTCGTTGTGTAGGTGCCACAAGACTCGCACCAGGAGGTTCAGGAACAGCTGCTCCCCCTCCACCAACAGACTCCCCAACAACAAAACTCAATCAGATTCATTTAAGAATTCTTACTTGTGATTTTCTTTTGTTCTCCCTGTATTCCATAGTCAGTTTGTTTATATGTTTTACGCTCTGTACAGTTCATTTTTTGCAGGAGAAAGGAATCTCAGGGTCGTATATGATGTCATGTATGTACACTAACAATAAATCTGAACAGAAACATAGTGAAGAAAATGTATGGGCTGTTTGCCTTGATATGTTGAGTGCAAGAATTGGGACATTGTGTTACAGTTGTACAGGTATGATTGCAAAATATTATTGGACACTTGATATATTCTAAGGTTAACACAGTTGAAAACTGAGAATGGGTTTTTTTATCGAAAAAGCTACTTCTCAGCTAATATAACAATCTCGGAATGTTGCCCAGATTTGCAGTAATTACAATACTACAAAAAGAATGCAGAGAAATGTGAGGCTTCATGTTATATGGGTGAGATAGCAGAGAGTATAGAAAAGCATATTCTCTAAGAAGAAATGGGTCATTTCAGGTGAATTACCTTTACTTAGAACACTACAGCACAGTGTAGGCCCTTTGGCCCACAATATTGTATTGACCTATATATTCATCAAAAAAATACTAAACCTTCCCTACCCTGTAAGCTTCTAATTTTCTCCATCCATGTGTCTGATGTTTCAGCCTCCAAACCATTGCTGGCAGGGTGTTCCAGGCACCCAAAGCTCTTTGTTATTAAAAAAAAACACCCTGATATCTCCCCTAAAATTCCTTCCCTTCACTTTGTACATATGTCCTCTCATGTTTGCTATTCCTGACCTGGGAGGAAGGTGCTGGCTGTCCATCCTATCTATGCCTTTCATAATCTTGTAGACCTCTATCAAGTCTCCTCTCATCCTTCTAAGCTCCAGAGTGAAAAGTCCCAGCTCTGCTAACCTTGCCTTATCACACTTGTTTCCCAATCCAGGCAACATCCTGGTAAATCTCCTCTGTATCCTCTCCATAGCTTCCACATCTCTCCTGTAATGAGGCGACCAGAATACTCCAAGTGTGGTCTCACCAGAGTTTTGTAGAGTTGCAACATGACCTTTGCTATTAAATGTGTTAAATAAGATAATTTAGTCACCTTAGGCAATATAAAGGCACAGCAGGTAGTTCTGCTCCAGTGCTGACGATAAGGAGTTTGCACATTCTCCCCGTAAGCCATGGATTTTCTTCAGCTGCTCAGGCTTTCTCCCACACTCCAAAGACATGCTGGCAGGCAAACTGGCAGGGAAAAGTCTATTCCAGCATGGAATTGTGACAGGAGAATGATGGAGGAGTAGAAAAGCATGTGAAAGTGAATAGGAAATAAGCAAGGGAATGTGCCCGACAGGTTCCTACAGTGAGTTGGAATGGGCTCTTTGTTTGGCTTCCTTGTTTGGGAAAAATAATGAGGAAATGGCTAGTGAGCTACAATCCCACAGACTCCCATAAACACCTTGGCTACACTCCTCCCTGTGAGGACTCTCTCCCATCCTCCCAACCTCTCTGTCTGCACCACACCCATCCTGTAATCATAATAATATTGCAAGGAGTCTCGATCTAAATGAGTTCTCTGTAAGTGTCATATTGATAACAAGCACATTTCAATAAAATAAAGTAGGAGAGTTTGAAAATGTTTGATTGATATGAAGCTGAATTAAGAATCAAACCAAGACTTAATTAAAAAAAAATATTGAGGGAAATAGCATGGTAACAGGCCCACCTGCCCCATGAGCCCATCCACCCAGTAAGATCAATGAACCTATTAACCCCAAATATCCTTGTAATGTGGGTGGAAACCCACGCAGACGTGGGGAGGGCAGACAAACTGCTTACCGATAGCTTTGGATTTGAACCCCTGGTCGCTGGTGCATTAATAGCATGCTAACTAATTCACTAACCATTGCCACCCTTAACATGAAGTGCCAGACAAAAATGTTGTTTCAGATCAAGCATGTGATTTGCACCCCACCCAATGTTGAGCTCAATTACAAGCTTGCAAACAGAAAATGCTGGAGGTGAGGCAGTGCCTGAGGAAGGAGAAGCAGAGTTAATGGACCAGGTCAAAGATCCCACAGCAGATCCGAGAACCGAAAACCCTAGACTCGCTACCTGATATTTTCATTCTGTGCTACGATGTCTCTGAATTTTATCCTCAACTTTTTTTTTCTGCTAAGTGGTCATCAAATACGTGTTTGTGATTGTGCTGGAGATCGTGGCCATCGAGTCGCAGGGAGATACAGTATCCCAATAGGCCTGAATGCATGCCAATCCTCATTGCCATTTATGCTTCTTGCACTAATCTGATTTTTCTTTTAATTCTCCCCACGTTCTCGTCAATTACCTCAAATTATGTAACTCAGCGAAACTCTACAGCAGTCAGTTAATCTGCCATGGGAAACCCATGTGATCACTCCATGCAGCCAGGGTCAGGAGTGAATCCAGTTCTCTGGTGTTGTGAGGCAGCTGCTATACTGCTGTGCCACCACATCTGGGTATTCAATCTCGCAACCCTAAAGGCAAAGTGTGGTGCATTTGCAGTAAGTTTGAATCGCAATACTATAGAGAAAATAGGGACAATTTCTCGATTTCTCAGCAGGAAATTCTTGTGGGGGCCCACGGGAAAATGGATCCAGGATAGAGTAGTAAAGTCGGTATGAATGTTACAGCCATTCTTTGCCACCTGTGGAACCAACCTGCACATTGTTTGGATGTGGGAGGGGATGGGAGCATGTGGAGTGAAGCCACATGACCACAGAAAAACCATGCAAGCTCCACACAGGCAGAAGCCAAGACTGAACTCTGGTGATGAGTGGTTTGACTTTCATTAGGCTGGATTCACAGCTCATGTGTTCCTCTATCTCTCTCAAACTTTTAATAAATGGTGGAATTTTATTGGTAGACATAATTCAGTGACTTTCAGTCATTTACAGGCATTTATCTGTGGGGGCGATGTGTTCATTTATTTTCAGCAGAGCTTTCACTGCGTAAAATGGGCACAAATGTTCTCTGCTTTACACAGGAAGTTAAATCATTCGAAACAGGTCTGAGATACTCTACAATAAGGGAGACGTTAAACAGATAATTTACATGAAACAGCCACCCCATTTTGAATAAATCTCATCAAAGAGGGTGGTATTGCCAGAATGGGGTGTGATTGAGACAGGGATATAGAGAGAATGAAAAAGTGTCCATACGGGAAGCAGATTAAGATCAAGGCATTTGTGGGAGTCTTTGGGATTGCAGTTCCACTGAAAGGTGGTGAGGAAAGGGAGAATCCGAGGTAGTGGAAATTGACGGTAAACATGTAATTAGTTGGTTGGTTCTTCTTTTTATTAAATAACTAAACTTGGGTTCTTTAAAAACAACTTTACTTTATTAGTGTAAAGAATTCACACAGGACCATGTGGAGACATCCATCTTGAATTCAACCGAAGTTGCAACAAACTAGTATACAACTCCCTCTATGGTCAGGAGTGTCACTAGCACTCTACCGCTATGTCCCCTTTCCTCGAGATGTTTAATCTACAACATGACACACTTTTTGGGGATTTTTTGAATTTTTTATTTAAGATCAACACATATATAACAAACCATAAAGACCATATATCACATTATTATAAAAGTTAATTAAATACATGTTGATTTTTATAAAGAAAAAGAGAAAAAAAACTACAAAAAAACCATCTAAACCTCAACTTAACCCTCCTTCCCAACCCCTACTACCCCCACTAAAAGAAACATCTAAATTACTAAAATACATAATGAATATGATTATATATTGAATTGGATTGCTTCAGAAAATGCTCAAAGATTTGGGATCTTTTCACAAGCATTTCACAAGAGAACATTATTTATTTTTAAGGGAAGACTTCTCTAGTCTGGAGGATTCAAAGGAATTATTTATAATTTCAACCCAATGTTTGAGCATATGTGCTCAAAATCTGTAAAAATACAATATTTACCTCTCAAATTATATGTATTTTTTTCTATTGGAATATGACTTTGCATCTCTGTTTGCCACGTCCCTAATGTTGATTTGATTTCCAAGTGACAGCAATAAATTTCTTTGCTATTGCCAAAGCTAATTTAACAGATTTCAACTGAAAATCTAACAAATGTAATTTAAGAGGTATATTTTCAAAATTTCCCATCAAAAATAACTCAGGATTCAACAGAAAAACAACACCTGTAACCTGCTGTAAAAGCTTACTAATAGAAATCCAAAAAGAATGAAGAAAAGTTCCGATATATCCAATTTCCATCTATTCAATTTCTGAGATGTAATATGTAATTGATGTAAACAATTATAATAAAGTCATCTATATCTTACATTAATTGTATTAGACAATACTTCTGTACATAAATTTTGCCAAATTTGTTGATCTATTGATAAATTTAAATCTTGTTCCCATCTTTCTCTTGATTTAAATAAACCTAATTTACATGTTTTTTTTCTTGTAACATCATATATGCTATTGAAATAAACTTTTTGACCATTCCATCAACAATCAACTGCTCTAAATCTGTAGGATCTTTCAATATCATATCTGGTCCTAATTTTTCTCTTAAATACCTTTCAACTGCTGGGCCATACGATCATTTGTGCAAGAGGTTCTATAGCCAAAGCAAACAGACCTGGAGATAAAGGGCATCCCTGCCGACTTGATCTGGTCAAATTAAATGATTGCGATATCTGTCCACGAGTTACTACTTTAGCTTTAAGATTTTTATAAAAAGCTCTAATCCAATTTACAAAATTCAGTCCAAAACCAAACTTACCTAGAACCTTAAATAAAAAGTCCCATTCTAGTCTATTGAAAGCTTTTTTCTGCATCCAATGCAATGACAACACTTAAATCCCTTTTCTTTTATGCTAAATGAATTATTCTTAATAACCTTATTATATTTTTGCAAGTTTGTCTACTATTAACAAAACTCACTTTTTCTTCTGTACTTTTAGCTTGTTCTGTTTTAAGTTGCCAGGCTAATATTTTGTGTTTTTTCTCCTAGTTCGTAATGCTTTTGCTTTATTTTCATTATGTTCTTCTCCACCTTGTATGTTTGTAATGTTTTGTATTTTAATTTTTTTGTCCGCCAATTCTCTTCTTTTTATTATATCATCCCTTTTTGCTAGTTCCTTTTCTGTACTTACTATCTCCCTTTCCAACTGTTCTATTTCCCAATTGTAGTCCTTTTTCATCTTAGTTACATAACTTATTATCTGCCCTCTAAAGAAAGCTTTCATTGCAACCCATAATATAAATTTGTCTTTCACTGATTCCATATTTATTTCAAAATATGTTTTAATTTGGCATTCAATAAACTCTCTAAATTCCTGCCTTTTAAGTAGCATGGAGTTTAACCTCCATCTATCTGTTCTTGGTGGGATGTCCTCCAGTTCTATTGTTAATAATAGGGGTGAATGATCAGATAGTAATCTAGCTTTATATTCAGTTTTCCTAACTCTCCCTTGAATATAAGCCAACAAAAACATACCAATCCTTGAGTATGTTTTGTGCCTACTTGAATAATATGAGTATTCCTTCTCTCTTGGGTGTTGCCTCCTCCATATATTCATAAGTTTCATTTCCTGCATTGATTTAACCATAAATTTGGTCACTTTATACTTTTTGCTAGTCTTTTGTCCAGTTTTATCCAACATTGGATCCAAATTAAGGTTAAAATCCCCTCCTATCAATATATTTCCTTGTGTATCTACAATCTTCAAAAAAATATCTTGCATAAATTTTTGATCCTCATCATTAGGTGCATATATATTGAGCAAATTCCAAAATTCCAAAATTCTGAATATATCTGACACTTTATCATTACATATCTCCCTGCTGGATCTATTATTTCCTCCTCTATTTTGATTGATACATTTTTATTAATTAATATAGCAACACCTCTATCTTTTGAATTATATGATGCTGCCGCTACGTGCCCTACACAGTCTCTCTTTAATTTATTATGTTCCACTTCAGTTAGATGCATTTCCTGCACAAATGGTATGGCTATTTTTTCTTTTTTCAGTAAATTTAATAGCCTCTTCCATTTAATTTGGTTATGTATTCCATTAATATTTATAGTCATATAATTCAGCATGGCCACCTCATACCCTGTTTACACCTCATTTTCGCTTCCTCACCACCACCATCCCCCTTTTCCCCTTTTTCATCTCTCAGTTTTCCTTTTTTAAACTCAATGTATGACAGCACATTTAAAACATAAAATACTTCAACAACTCCCAAATCCAATATCCCCTTAGCCCCAAATATCACCCCCCCCCCTCTCTGAGCTGCCCCTTATCCCTTGTTGGGCAACCACAACTCCCCTCTCCATTTGGATTGTGAACCTGCTCACAAGCGTCAACTGATTTCACAGTGACGGTTATTCTCTACCACCCCAACCCCCCCCCCCCAGAAAAGACTTTTTTTTACACGCATAACAAAGCTCACCCTCTTTTTCCACCCTTACTTCCTTTCTTCCCTTCTCATTCCCTTCTTTAGTTCTTACATATAAATTATTTTTACATCTTTATTTCTATTTTATCGCCATTCTTCATTCTTGTTACATCTCTTCATCTCTCTCTGTCCCACAGGCGTTCTGCAAATTTTTGTGCTTCCTCCGGATCCGAGAACAGTCTGTTTTGCTCCCTAGGGATAAATATTTTAAGCACAGCTGGATGTCTTAATATCAATTTATAACCTTTTTTCCATAGGATTGATTTTGCTGTATTAAACTCCTTCCTCTTCTTTAAGAGTTCAAAACTTATGTCTGGGTAAAAAAAAAATATTTTTTGACCCTTGTATTCCAATGGTTTTTTGTCTTCTCTAATTTTATTCCTTGCCCACTCCAGTATATCTCAAAAAATGTTACTAAAACGGATCTTGGTTCTTGATGTGTCTGTGGTTTCGGAGCTTGTGTTCTGTGTGCCCTTTCTATTTCCATTCCTTCCTGTATTTCTGTCATTCCCAGGACCTTTGGGATCCATTCTTTTGTAAATTCCTTCATATCTATGCCTTCTTCATCTTCCTTTAGGCCCATTATTTTTATGTTGTTTCGCCTTCTATAATTTTCCAACATATCAATTTTCTGAGCTAACAACTCTTGTGGCTCTTTAACTTTTTTATCACTTTCTTCCAATTTTCTTCTCAAGTCATTCACTTCCATTTCTATAGCCATTTCTCGTTCTTCCACATTTTCTAATCTTTTCCCCATTTCCCCATTTCTACTCACTTTTTCTTCTGTACTTTTCATTTCACTAAATTCTAATGACAACCATTCTTTTCATGCTCTCATTTGTTCTTGAAAAAAAACTTTATCTATATTCTGTCCATCTGTTTTACCTTCTATTCCTCTGTGCAGATCTTGGTCTTCTTCTTCCTCTTCTTCCATGTCTGTACCTGTGTTTGTGTCTTCTTCTTCTCTTCCTTGTATCTGTGTCTCTTCTGACTTTCCTGATGAGTTGTTTGTCTCACTTTGCTGGGCTTCTTCTTGCTTGGCTTCTTGCTGTTGGTCCTCTTCTTCTGGGCTACTCATCTGTTGGGACTCCTGCTGCTGCTCTTTTTTCCTTTCACTCCCTTTCCTGTCGCTTTCCTCTTCTTCCAGCTGAGGCCTGGTGTCAGGCATCCCTCAGCTGGTCGCGTTGTGTTTGCCCACTCCTCAACTGAGCCCCCTCTCATCGGTGTTCTCCTTCTCCTTAGTAAGTACACTTTTGTTTGGCTCAGAGAGCCATTTTGCAGTCCAGCGGTCGGGGGGTCGCAACTGTGCGGGGTCATCACCAACCTCGGAGAATGGGTTCTCTTCTCCACGATGGCTCCCTGTTTCTTCAAGCAGCTAAGGCCTTTTCCTTTCTCTTCTGGCATCTTTTCTTTTTTTCCCATTGTTTTTACTTTTTCCTTCTTGGGTGCCATTTTCTTTCTTTTCTCTACAACTTTATCTTTTATTTGTTATGTTTAGTATTTCTTGAACTTTGTATTTTCTTCACTTTATTTCTTCTTTTCTGGAGAGGGCTGGTATTCCCCTACCGGCCACTACTCCATCACATCACTCCTCAATTGGTAATTTTTTTTTAAGTAGAATCGCCACACCCCTGGCCTTAGAATTAAATGAAGAAAAAAAAAACTACTTGATCTACCCAATCTCTTTTCAGTTTCAGATGTTCTTTTTCAGTTAAATTAGTTTCTTGTTAAAAAAAAACATTACCACCCCTAATTTCTTAATATCAGACAAAAATTTCTTTCTTTTTATTTTTCAGTTAATCCCATTAAAATATATCTCATTTGCTTTATTCATTTTTCCTATTTTTAAAATCCCTTTTCATCACACCCATCCAGGAATAACTCCCATAAAATAATTTGACCCTGAGCATTGTCACATTTAATCCAAAAACATTAACATTTTTCAGATTGAATACAATGTTTGATTATTAAAATAGAAAGAATTAAAAAAGGAAAAATATCTCCCCTCAACAGCACTTACCTCCCTCTATTTTATGGGTCATAGCTAAGCCATAAAAACACACGTAACCACTAGAAACCAACCTAACATCCTTCAAACCCCACGGGAAACAAAAACTTGATATGACCAACTAATTCCATCTAACATAAACATTCTTCATGCATCACGAAAAAAAAAAGGGGAAACCCCCTCCCTGAATATCAAATTGATTGCAACAAATCAGTGCTTTCTGTTACTTGAACTCTAAGCACATTCTTTAGCTTGAACAAAATTTGTGAAAAAAAATATTCTGTTGACCAGGTACAGTAGCAGGATAATGCAACACAAATCATAACACACCTTTATCATGCAAAACTTTCTTAATGAGGTTAAATTCTCTCTTTTTCTTTAATAAAGTTTGACTCAAATCTGGATAAAAGAAAATCTTATCCCCTTCATAGTTCAAAGGTCCATGTTCCTTTGCCCTTTTCATCACCAAATCTAGAAGCCTCTCTCTATCCTGGTAGTTATAAAATCTGACCAGGATAGATCAGGGTCTCTGGTTCAGACCTGGCTTTGGTCTTAAAGCTCTATGGATTCTTTCGATCAAAATCTTGTCTTCAAAGTGCTCCTCTCCAAATATCATCAGTATCCATTCTTGAAAAGATGAATCGCATCTTCTCTTTCTTTACCTTCAGACAATCTTACTATTTTAACGTTATTTCTTCTGCTATAATTTCCCATAATATCTACTTTCTCCAACAGTTTTTCATTCATCGAGATTAAACTAGTCATCGAATCTTCAGACATATTAGATCCACTTCCTGCACTTCCTCTCAAGCATCTTGAACTTTATTTTCCATCATATCCACTCTTTGTGAAACATTTTTCATCACCTTCAATGCATTATCCACTTTAACATCCTTCAATTCTTCAGACAACAATGTAAAATTATTTTCCAAAGACAAATTAATTTTTATTTGAATTTCATCCATTTTTGATCCAATCTTACTTATTTATTTCTTAAAAGTCTTTTTCTTGCCTCTACTCTGCTCTTCTTCTGAACTTGATGTATCTTCTGAACTTTCATACACTTCAAAAGCTTCTTCCACTGGACTTGAATCTCCTTAATGTTTGACGTTGACATGCGGTCTGTCTCTTTAAGAGACTTTGAGTTTTTTTTCCAACCTACTTTTCAACTGTACCATGCATGCACGATGCAGTTTTAGTTTTTCCTCCAGCGCCATCTTTACAGCTCGATGTGAAGAAGGCTCCAGAGAAAGGTCTCTCTCCTGAGTCCTCGCTGGAGAATCCAGAAAGTACCTCAGCATCTTCTTTGCAAGCTGTTTCAAACAGGTCTCACAGCTTGAAGCCACCCTGTCAATGTCAGCTTTTATCCCTGGTCAATAAACAGCAGTTCTGGCCCTCCTCTTGCATTTTTCCAATCCAGGATGCCCCTCATGCACCCTCTTCAGCATCCCTTGTTGCATTGATTGAGGAATGATAATTCTGCCCCGTCTGACTAGAAACCCATTGACAACACTCAGCCCAGCTCCGATGTTGTAGGATGCCTGACATTCACCTCTCGGCCATCCTTCATTCAGATTCTTGATGACCTTCTATGGAACTGTGTCTTTTTCTGTTTCAGCTGTGATCTTCTTGGATTTCATGTTGGATATGGGAAGAGATTCAGTGATCATATTCACATAGAAATTCATATCTATCTCTGTGGAACTCTCATTGTGTGCTTTTCTCTGCGTTGTTGCCCTGAATTACACATCAGCTAATACGACAGTTTTCCCTGTTATGTAACTGTCTTGGCTAGGTTTATGTTTTGACATGCTTTGTCATGTCCATCTGGGGCTACTGCAAACCTGAGGTGGAATTGAGTATCACCATGTTTTTATTGAGCTAAATAGACTCCTGAATAATAAATAGGGTTTTGAGCAATAACATTCAACCTTCATAAGGGTGAGTCCTGTTGCAGGATCTCGACCTACAACATTGCCTTTTACTGCTTTTACCTCTGCAGTTGCTGATTGACCCTCTATTCTTCCAGAATCCTTTTTTATGGCTCGATTCCAGCAACTGCAGCCTATTTTGTCTCCATAAGGCCGAGGTCAGATTTCCTTATAGGCAAGGTTGATGACAATGTGATGCTTGCACATTAGAGAGTGCTGCAAGTTTTGGCTGGGAGGACGTCAAACTACAAGTGAATGAAATGGAAGAATTGAACTAGTTGAAATGCCACCAGAAGTTTGAGATACAAAGGTCTGGAGAGGGCAGATGGCCAGAGAGTCAGTGATAGTCTGAATGCAAAAGTCCCTGTAATTCAATGAAAAGATATTTGGTCAGAGAAGCTGGTACTGAAATATTCCAGTGGAAGAATTCAACAGCACATTGACCTTGAAATTCATTAGGGCAGGAATTTAGGGGGATTAATTGACAATGAGGATAAGTGACAATGCTTGGGAATGAAGACTTTGCGTTGTATACAGTCATTTAAATAACAAAAGTTGTGTGCTCAGTCATTTATTTTTCAAGATAAGGGAAACACGGTTGGCGTAGCAATTAACGCAACACCTTTACAGCACCAGCGATTGGCACCGGGGTTCAAATCCCGTGCTGTCTGAGTTTGTATGTTCTCCCTGTGTCTGTGTGGGTTTTCCCCTGGGTCTCCAGTTTGCTCTCACCATTCAGAACATACTGGGATGTAGTTTAATTGGGTGGCACAGACTTGTGGATGCAAATGGCCTGTTACTGTGCTGTAGGTCTAAATTTTAAACATTTAAAAATTCACACATGAATTCACAAATAAATGAAATGTATTAACATACAGAGAACACTTCTACAGTTTATTATATTTTGCAAATACAAAGTACATGGTTATTTTCAATCGTTTACAAAGAATATAAGCCATTGAATTAAAAGCAGGGAACAAGATTCACATAAAAACACTTACCCTGTATAGTTACATGTCTTAATATAAGTAGATGGCAGATAATAAAACAGTATTTTTCCATTATGGAAAATATAATGTATTCAAACTTTTAATTCAATAGTTAATTCAACATTGTATTCCGATATATATTTCACTCTTGATTTTCTTTTTCAATTGGTGACTAGAGTGACACTTGCCTATTCTGCTCGATAGCTTTACGTTGTGCACAATAACATTGTTCATCTGATTCTACATTTCTACTCAAACTTCAGTTTCAGTTCCAGTGAAGTGAGGAAGTGTGTCCCCAAAGTTACAATTGATTAATTTTCAGTCTAACTTTACTTGCTACTTATCTTGTGTAACAATTTTTTTGGGGGAAAAAAAAAGCATATGGGGGAATTGCTGATAAACTCTGCAAAACTATTGTCCACCTGCATTGGTCCTGAAAAAGTGTGTGGCTCATCATTTTGAACCGTTACAGCAATAAACTGTGCAGATTAATCTTCAATGGGCAGCCTTGTAAAAGGAGCAAGTAGATGTGCAAGAAAAAAAGCACATGACAGCAACAGACACTGAAAACTACGCTTGTTTACATTTCCAAGTGTCATTGCAGGACAGGGTCTTAATCCAACAAACTTCAAACAAAGGGTCTTTGTTGGCTCTGTTCCTCTTTCCAAAGATATGGTTGGATCTGCATTTTTTGTTTTTATTTTAGATTTGTATCTGTGTTTTTTTTTTCCTCAAATTCTAAATCAATGTCTCGGAATCAAAATTAATGTAATTAATTTTATAATTACAGTTAAAATTTTTAAATTTGATTAACATTTACATAATATATTGTCTCTTTGATTGATGTACAAAAATTACCATACCATAAATTCATTATATATGCCTTCCTAGCGTTATGTAACAGTATTCATTGAAATTACACTAATATGTGGAGTTAGACGCCACTTTTCAAGGACTATAATACAACTGAATAACTTTACCATACAATATGGTAATTAGTTTTCTTTGTGACTCAATTTAAGGATTGAAATATTAACCCTTTTAAATAAAAATTGAACACATTAACCAGAATAACTCTTCAAGCTAATTGGATAATAAGATAAATGTTGCAGGTTCCGCATACTATAATGAATCTCATCTAAATATTGTTTGAATAGAAACAATTGTTTTCTCAATAAATTATTTTTTCTTGTGTTTCATAATTTTTAAAGCCAAAATAATTTTGGGATTTTAAAACCATGTTCTTGGTTATGGTTGTGCATCTTGATAATATTTCTTCTTGCTGTGGTCTTGGAGGTATCTTGGGTGTCAGATTTTTATCAGAATTACTCCCACTTGTGGAAGCTTCAGGTCCGCTTTTCAATTCAACAATTTTTTCATCGTTCAGATTTTTGGATGTTCTTTGAGAAATTTGGTTCTTCAAAAACAGCACAGGTACATAAACAGAGCACGGAGAAGTGTTGGAACCATCTGAACTGCTGTCCTCAGATAAACCTGACTTGCCTGAACTTATGGTGGACAAACTAGCATTATCACTCAAGCTATCTGACCTGCTTTCTGTCTGATTTGAACTGTGAGAGCTTAACTCTTTTTCAAATAGGTTCTCATCAGCCAAGCAGTTGATAGATTTTGATTTGTCCTTATGCAGTCCTTTTTTGACATCCGTGGTAGAGAAAGAATTGTCAGCCTTGTTCAGAGCCTCATTTGTTAATTGGGTGTGTGGTTCTTTGTCAGGAATGATGAGATTTGGGGTGGAACTGTATATGGCGGCCTTGGTGAGGAGCTGGAATTTTGAATGAGGGTTTCTGTATGGCTGGAGATAAATTGATGGCACAAATCCAGATTGTTTATTGTACCTGTTTATCAATAAAATCTTAAAGTTAACCTTTATGTTGCTCTATTTCAAAATAAGCAATGGTAATATCTTACAAATTGCGAATACAAAACGCAATACATTTAGAATTTCTCCGAGACTCCATAAATCCTGCTAAAATGTCCTATTTAGCTAGATCTTGATATAACGAAGTTGCTCAAGACTGAATATTAATGTCATTAATGGAAACTATATTTCTAAAACAGCCATAGGCTAAGAAGCCCTTTGAGATTGAAAGGATGATGTTAAATTCATTTTAAAAATGTTATTCTATTACATCACAAATATAAACCAAGATATTTTCATTAAATTTTGAATCCTTTTTGGAAAAAATATTATTAATTATTTCAAGTGATGTGTAAGTGAAGAAGAGATGTAATTCACCATTTATTCTTTGCCACTATTGGCGAAGGAACAATGAGAAAATAAGACAAACCTGACAAGCCACCAGCCATCAGAAGATTTTTTTAAGACTTCAACAATTACTCCAATATGCATGGATAGTTCATCTTCAGCTGTGGCTTCATAGTTTTTAACAGCGTAATACTGAGATTCAGCATCTAGAGTAGATTTTAAAAAAGACCGCAATTATTTTTTTGAAATATTTAATAATAGCTAAATAATTACTTGAAATCTGATCAAAAAAATTGCCTTCTGCCTTAAATAGTACAAAAGGTGTGGGAATAATAACTGAATTTCATTGTCATTTACATGGTGAAAGAAGAAAAATGAGCAAATCTTGACAATTTTAGACAATTTGCTTGAGTGTGTTTGGTATCGCGTCTCCCAATGGCTTTTACCTTCTCAGAGCTTGTTTCTAAAAACTGTTTCTTAATCTTGAATGTTCTTTCTGTTTGTATTCAGCACTGAAACAGAAGCCGGCAGCTTAACAGTGTGCCTGCTTTCGTACCCCTCAAACAGAGCCAAATTATGAAAACGTGTTGTTTAGGGTTGAGGAGATAATTATTTGAATGAGCTAAGTGTGCATCAACAAACTGTCCATGAATAATTACTCAGTAAATATGGAAGACAATCTCAGAAGGAATGAAGAATCATTCAGTGTGAATTTGAAATTATCAAGAGGTTTTGGTCACAATACTACAGAGATGAAAAGTAACTGGTGTCTCTAGTCCTTTACTGCAAAGATTTTTTTAAAAATCTCTAATTGTTCCTCACTCATTTTGTTTTGAATATAGTTTCTGTGCAAACCCATAACTGTAATCTATTTTAATATATACAGTAAAGCCCCCTATGTGGATGACTGGCAAGGGGTGCCAATTATAAGTTTTTAACCTATTTAGTTTGCACAATTTTTTGCCCAGTTGCTTGAATTCCGGTTAACAGAGGTTTTACATTAAAATGGGGCTTCGACATCGTCAACTTACCATCCATTTCATTCTCGGATGCTCTCGATGGGGCAGAGTTGAGAGACCTTCTGAGATAAGGAGCTGGAAACCAGGCTAACTGCTTCCTCTCGTTCTCCACAAGCCACCAGCCTAGAGAAACAGACCTTGTTCCAATTAGGGCAAGAGTTTGCATGTGAAAATCCATATCAAATATTTATTACTGTCCGAAAGAAAAATACTGTGGATGAAATTAAACTGATCAAATGTCCGTTTCGAGAGTCAAACAGACTCAATGGTTCAGGCTCTGATAAATGGTCATCAACCTGAAACATGAGCAAGACGCTGTGAGCGTAGTTGGAACACACCGAAATGCTGGACGGACTCAGCCGGGCTCTCAGCGTCCACAGGGCACTGAAGGAGCGTCTAAGTTCCTCCAGCGTTTGTGTGCTTGTAACCTGAAACATTAGCGTTGTTTCTCTTGACAAATTCTGTCTGACCCACTGGATGTTTCTGCCTCTTCTGGTTTATTCTCATCTAATATTGTTGACATACGAGTTTCTTTATAAGTGAGTTAAGAACAGCTTCTGCATTTAAAGAGTTCAAATGCGAAACAAGTGAAGAGTTAGTAGATTCCACCCCCTAAAACTACTTCAGATTTTGTTGGAATTTTGGATTTCATTGAAGGGATGAAGTGTCCTTATCTTTTGCTGTACAGATTAACAGCCCAACAATGTGGTGCGGACCGACATCAACCTCCTCTCAATCACTCGTGGACTCTGCCTTAAGATGCTCTGTCCAACCAAACGGCCAGAGTCGGACCCCCTCACCCAGACACAACCATCCCTGCTCCTTGAAATCGTGGCTTTGCTACCTGCTCTTGGGCTGTGATTTACATTCGTGGAAAACAAACCAATGTTTGGCTGGGTCTCAACGTTATTACCCGACGAGTTCTTGGTTATAACGTCGACTATCTCATCCTCCAACACTTTAAATGGCCTGTTCTCAGTGTCTTTTCCTTCGTAAGCGGCGACGCATTTGTAATTCTCCGAGGCCACTGGCTGGGTGATGGTCTGGGCATAGTTCGGGCGCCTCCAGCTATTGGTATTGCGCTCAGTGGCCGACGGCAGGATGATAACGCTGCAACGAAAGGAGAGAAGGTCCCCATTTAAAAATACACTCCAATTTGAGCCGTGTCCTCCGGCAAGTCAGGGGAGAGGGGTTTGACCAGCTCACCTGTCGGAGGGGAACGAAGGGGCCAGGTCGCTGTCGGTCGGCAGGAAGAACTGGCTCACGTCTTGGTCGCTGGAGATCTTCACAGTGGATCGCAGCAACTCGGAGCAGTATTTCTCCAGCACCCTCATCCTCATCACCGATTTACCTACCCCGGCAGATCTTCTTTCCTTCAGGGAAACGTCTGCAAGGCAAGTTGGGATGTTTCACCGAAGGATGGATCACTCCAAAGTAAAGGGCGGCGCGGCGTTTCCCTCCAGGATTTTGTTAATCTTCACCACCCAGAGAACAAACCCAACACAATCATCCCCTCGTCTAGTGCTGACACCGGGAAAACAAGATTGTATCCACCTTACCTTGAAACTTTGGCAGTACTCGATCAGACTTTTTAATGCGACCCGCCTCCAAGGGGTATTTCTTGACAACTGTTTTCTGTCATTCAAATAGGAGGACAATGTATAAGTGGAACTGCCTGCCATGGGGGCATTTAAAAGTGATGTAATTTTTTTGGGGGGGGGGTGGGGTGGTTCTTACATGGAGTTTCTTAAATTCTTCAAACGTTCTATACACGATAACATCACTTCGATCCGACCACAGAACGGAGGAAAGGTACGTCTGTCAGGAAAGGGGGGGGGGGGGGGGGGGGAGAAGGAAATGGGCACATTACACACACAAAATACAACATATGCAAGAACAAGGGGGTAGAGAATTATCACAATCAGAATGACTTGTCACGAACAGGGCGCGGATAGTCACCGTTCGTGGTATTTAATCTGGTACACGACGTTGAGAATTATTATTGCACCAACACAATTACACCTGGATTACCTTCTGCCTTTGGTTTTGCACTAATCCAATAATCCGGACGTTGAGGGGAAAGCGCCTGTTCATTCCTGCTGTTTTCACCAGGATCTATCTATCTATCTTTATCTATCTTTCTCGCTCTCCGCCCCCACCCATACACTGCCTGTTAACAACATCGCTGGGGTTTTTATACCTTGCTCATGCCCTGCCCGGTGATGCCGCAGCGCCGCCTTCTTACCGCCACAATTCGGGCCGGCGGGAAATTCCTCGAGGACGGGGAAGTGTTTTGTAACATAACATTCCGGGCAGGTGGCGAATTCTGAAGGAGATAAAGGACATGGTCATGGCAGAGCGAGTTTCCGAGTGCCCTCCCCTGTCCCCACCACCCCCCTCCCCTCCCCTGTCCCCACCACCCCCCTCCCCTCCCCTGTCCCCACCACCCCCCTCCCCTCCCCTGTCCCCACCACCCCCTCCCCGTCCCCACCACCCCCCCTCCCCGTCCCCACCACCCCCCTCCCCGACCCCACCACCCCCCTCCCCGACCCCACCACCCCCCTCCCCGACCCCACCACCCCCCTCCCCGACCCCACCACCCCCCTCCCCGTCCCCACCACCCCCCTCCCCGTCCCCACCACCCCCCTCCCCGACCCCACCACCCCCCTCCCCGTCCCCACCACCCCCCTCCCCGACCCCACCACCCCCCTCCCCCGCCCCCATCCCCACTACCTCCCCTCCCCGTCCCCGTCCCCGGCCTCCGGAGAAGCAGCTGGGCGGACACACCAGAGACTGCAGATGCTGGAATCTGGAGCAAAATCCAAAACGTTTTCCCGCCACTGATACTGCTCGACCGGCTGAGTATAGATTGCCTTCTTGGTTGTTTCCTGCGCAGGTTGGGGATCGACATCCCGCCAACCAAGCTGGTCTCAGTGAGGCAAGTTTATTGTCATCTGATTGTACATACAACCCGAGGAAGCCGCGTTCTCTGGTCCTCAGTGTAAAAAGTGCAGACACACAACCAGACATAACATACATCCATATGCAGGACAATTATTTATCTATACAAATACATCATTATTGCTTTGTGCATATGAGAGTCTCGGAGTGTTAGCGTGAGCAGTTCCTTCAGCGTTCTCAGTGCCCGTGGGAAGAAGCTGGTGGTGCTGGCTCTGATCCTCCTGTATCTCTTCCCCCAAAGGACCAGCTGAAAGATGCTGTGTGGAGGGTGGAAGGGGTCCTCATTAGCCTCTTTCACACTTGCAAATGGTCCCAGGAATTAACACCCAATCAGCCTAAAAAGGGTCAAATGTGGAATGAAAGTCCTCTCCACACTGGTGTGAGATGATATCTTCTCACGCCAGGATAGACTGCTGCGACCCGACGTCTGTAGATGTCAGCATTGCAATCAGGCCAATTCCGGGCAGATAGCGAATTCTGAAGGAGATAAAAGACATGGTCATGGCAGAGCTAGTTTCTGAGTGCCCTCCACTGTCCCCACCACCCCTTCCCCTCCCCTGTCCCCACCACCTGGTACTCGGATGGCCAATTGCATTCTAGGACAGAAATTACCCAAGTTTTTATGTGAGTGGAGGAAGAAAAGATTAAAATGAAGATATAAATTTTGCCGTGGGAAGGTCCCAGCTGGGGGTGGGTGGGAGGGCGGAGTAGAGGAAAGTGCTAGCAGTAAATAGCAATAGTGGCATGGAGAACTCATGGAGGGAATTCTGGGAGGTCAGGTCTGCCATCGCATTTTCCCATGGTCTTTATAAATTGTGATAGCACGACCAACTTTCCCATGCTGTCTAAAATTATCCATTATTGCTATTTATTGCTTAACTTCCCCACATAAAGGTTCATATAGGTAGGTCAGCACAATGACAACAGGGGCTGAAGGTCTCATACTTTTCTGTACATAAAGCTTAATTATGTTATAATTAGGCATGATGAATTTTGTTCAAATATAAGATCATAATACATTGATCAGGATTTAGGGCAAGTCCACCATCACTCAATTGTGGCAAGACATCACTGGTGGAAGGAAGAACAGTCCTAACCCTGGGGAATGCTCTTTGCAGGTGTGAATGCATGCAGTGTCCTAGTTAAGAGTGGCCAAGTGTGAACAGCAAAAATCCCATTCCTATCCCAGGATACTGAACAACCGATTTAGTGGGACACAAATGTAAAAGGGGCTAATTATTCTGTGCTCCCTCTTCAGATACTCAGATCTGTATTATACATAAATAAATAAGGAGGATTTTTTTATTACCATATCGTAAAAACACAGAAATGCTGTATGAACTCAACAGGTCTTACAGCATCCATAGGAGCTAACGATATACTATACAACCAGCATTTAGATCCAGAGTCCTTCTTCAAGATATAAGTGAAAAGCAGACAGGCATCTGACTTGAAAGAAAGGGCAGCAGGAGGAGTACAGATTAACAGACAAAAGTGTTAATTGGATATAGAGAGGAGCCCAGGAGAGAGGAAAGGTGAGAGTAGATTGGGTGAGGGGGTTTGGCTCTGTGAATGCAGAACTGGGGTGAAGGAGACAGAGAGATAAGGGAAGAGAGAGAGAAGAGCTAGAGGAAAGGAGATTTGGGGGGTTGGGTGGGGAATGAAAAATGAAAGTAGCTGCTATTAATGCCCTCCAGTCAGAGGGTGCCCAATCAAAAGATGAGGTGCTGTTCCTCCTATTTGTGGGTGGTCTCATTCTGGCAATGCTGAGACCAGGGAAAGACACATCAGTAAGGGAAGGGGTGGGGAATTGAAATGGTGGCCACTGGGGGGGATCTACACAATTACTGCAGAAAGAGGAAAGGTGCTCAATGTAGGCGATCTCCCAATCTGTGCCCAGTCTCTTTGATGTCGAGGAGACCACAATGTGATAAAGTAAGTGGTGGTTTGCTTGGAAGGATTGTTTGAGGCCCTGAATGGTAACAAGGGAGCAGGTAAGAAGGAGGAAATTGGTGGGGAAGGAGGAGTAGACAAGGAAGTCAGGAAGAGAAGGCAGAGAGGGGAAGAGTCAGGAAGGTATGTCTGGAGGTGAGATCACATGGTAGGTAGAGGAAATGGCAGAGGGGGATGAGGAGGCTGATGGGGTGGTAGGTGAGGTCAAGAGAAATCCTGTCTTTGTTGCTCATGGGGGGGCAGAGGGGGCCAGGGCAGATGTGTGGGTAATGGAGGATATGTAGGTGAGGGCCAAGTTGATGGTGGTAGAGGGAAAGCCATGTTATTTGAAGAAGGAGGACATCTTTGGTAACCTGACATGAACGACCTTGTCCTGGAAGCAGATACAATGAAGATGGAGGAATTAAGAGAAGGGAATGGAATTCTTACATGGGACATGGTATGAAGTAGTTGATGTAACTGTGGGAGCATGCCACTCCAACTTACAAATACAACCTTTGTTCATTTAAGTTCAGCAATTTAAAGCTATTTATTATCTTGGTAAATTTGGTTTAAATCCATCTAAACATATACTTCCCCAAGTTCATGAGTCTTCAAGTCTTTCTCCATGATAAATGCAGATGAGAAATACGTGTTTTGGACATCGTCCATCTCCATGACTCCACACATTGATGACCTAGATGTCTTTGATTTTTAAGGACCTCTCTTCTCTTTTGCTCTTATTATACTTAAAGGATTTCTTAGGGTTCTTCATTACTAGCTGCCAGAGCCATTTCATGTCCTCTCGTTCACCTCCTGAATCCCCTCTTAAGTGAACTTCTTCATTTTCTAGACCCCTCACTTGATCCCACTTGTCTCTAACTAACATCTTTCTTTCTTTTGGCCAGACCCCCAATATCTCCGGCTATCCATTGTTCCTTAATTTTTCCAGCCATGCCCTTAATTCTATCAAGTGCATAGAACATAGCACTGTACAGGCCCTTCAGCCCTCGATGTTGTGCTGGCCCATGTTGTTCGTGGTTATTATTATCCGATTGCACAAGCACAGTCTGACGAATCATTGTTCGCCTGTTGTCTGTGCAAAACATAATACAAAGAAAGACAAGCAATACATATGCAGGACATTTATTTACAAATAAATAAATAAATTGTGTTTAGTTAATATTAGGGTCTCTGGTGGTTAGTGTGAGCGGTTCCTTTAGTTGTTCAGCATTCTCAGTGCCCGTGGGAGGAAGCTATTTCTCAGCTTGGTGGTGCTATATATAACCATATATATAACCACACAGCACAGAACAGGCAAGTTCGGCCGACTAGTCCATGCCGTAACAAATCACCACCCTCCTAGTCCCACTGACCAGCACCCGGTCCATTCCCCTCCAGTCCTCTCCTCTCCATGTAACTATCCAGTCTTTCCTTAAATGTAACCAATGATCCTGCCTCAACCACATCTGCCGGAAGCTCATTCTACATCCCTACCACCCTTTGCATAAAGAAATTTCCCCTCATGTTCCCCTTATAATTCTTCCCCTTCAACCTTAAACCATGCCCTCTAGTTTGAATCTCCCCCACTCTTAATTGAAAAAGCCTATCCACATTTACTCTGTCTGTCCCTTTTAAAATCTTAAACACCTCTATCAAGTCCCCCCTCAATCTTCTACACTCCAGAGAAAAAAGCCCCAGTCTGCACAACCTTTCCGTGTAACTCAAACCTTGAAATCCTGTCAACATTCTCGTGAACCTTCTCTGCACTCTCTCTATTTCGTTTATATCTTTCCTATAATTTGGTGACCAAAACTGTACACAGTACTCCAAATTTGGCCTCACCAATGCCTTGTACAATTTCATCATAACCTCCCTACTCTTGAATTCAATACTCCGATTTATGAAAGCCAACATTCCAAATGCCTTCTTCACCACACCATCCTACCTGAGTATCAGCCTTGAGGGTACTATTTACCATCACTCCTAAATCCCTTTGTTGCTCTGCACATCTCAATAGCCTACCATTTAATGCATATGACCTATTTAGATTTGCCTTTCCAAAATGTAACATCTCACACTTATCTGTATTAAATTCCATCAGCCATTTCTCAGCCCACACCTCCAGCCTTCCTAAATCACCTTTTAATCAACGGTAATCTTCCTCACTGTCCACACCACCAATCTTTGTATCATCTGCAAACTTGCTTATCCAATTCTCCACCCCTACTTCCAGATCGTTAATATATATAACAAACAATAGTGGACCCAGGACCAATCCCTGAGGAACTCCACTAGTCACCAGCCTCCAATTGGACAAACAATTTTCTACCACTACTCTCTGACACCTCCCATCCAACCATTGCTGAATCCATTTCACTACCTCCTTATTTATACCTAATGCCTCCACATTTTTTCCTAACCTCCTGTGGGGTTTTTTTTCCTAACCTCCTGGCTCTGATACTCCTGTATCTTCTCCTTGATGGGAGATGCTGTGTGCGGGGATGGAAGAGGTCCTCAATAATTTTGCATGCGCTCTTCAGACAATGATCCCTGCAGATCACATCGATGGAGGGAGAGAGAGACCACAGTTATCCTCTCTGCTACCCTTATGGTCCTGTGGATTGACCTACAATCCAAGACTCTACAGCAACCATGCCATACTGAGATGCAGCCAGCCAGGACGATCTCAATGGAGCTCCTGTAGAAGGGTGACATGATGGTAGTTGGAAGCCTTACCTGCTTCAGTCTTCTCAGGAAGTGCAGTTGTTGTTGCTCCTTCCTGACAAGTGAGGAGATGTGTGTCCATGATAGGTCACTTGTTATGTGGACTCCGAAGAACTTTGTGCTCTCTATTACCTCTACGACTGAGTTGTTGATGTGTAGTGGAAGTTGGTTGGTCCTGGTTGTTCTGAAGACCACGATCATCACCTTTAAGACTTAGGTTGTTTTGGGATGGTGGCTACAGCAGTGCTACAATACTGCTTTGAGACCATGGATTGGAGCACCAATATCTCAGACTGGAGCTGTTTCAGGGAGACAGCCACCTACAGTTGGCGACCAGTGATTAGCAGTACAGATCCGAGTAACCAAGGGGCGAGGCGCAGCCTTATATGCACCAGGGATGTTGTTGTACACCCGATCCAGGGTGTTCTCTCCTCTGGTGGCAAAGTTGACCATGATGTTCCTGAACTCTTCCTATCTCTCTTTTAAAGACCTTGCCAGATGTCCCTTTAACTGCAAACAACCTCTTGCAATCAACCTTTTCAAGTTCCTATCTGATGCCATCAAAATTAGCCTTGCCCCATTTTAGGATTTTAACACGTGGACTAGTCCTATCTTCTTCTGTTACACAGGAATGAAGGATTGAGGTTGCAATCAGATTTAAGTGGTTGAGTGACCTCCTTCTGATCCAAATTCTTGTGTCCATAATTTGTATGTTTGTTAGATTGTTAGCATGAAAATCCTTTCCTGCTGTTTCCAAATTGAGATGATTTCAGACAAGTGGGTGTGTAAGTATGGACTAATTGCACACAAGAAAAATGAATGAGTTGTTTAACATTGCTACAATTGGTGGAGCTCTTTTGAGATTAGATTCTTATGCTCTGCAGGTTGAAACTCTCTAAATCTGTACCTGTCATATTTCAATGGTGCTGGGTGAGAGTTTTTGAACAGGAGACCTCCCTATGCATCTGCCTTTCTGGTCTAAGGGTTCCTGATAGCAGCAGTCAAAGTACAAACTGAGAAGAGCACTCCATTTTGGAAACACAGTAACCTTGCTCGCAAAGCCTAAAAATGGGTTCAAAGTATTTCTTTTTAATTAAGTAAATAAATTGCCTACAGAAAGTGATTATCAGGGATCTGTGTCAAATTAGAGGCAATCTTTCATCTGGGTTGTAATTTGATCAGAAACAAATTCTCAAGTTCTTTTTGTGAAAATGGCACACAAGAGCTAATAAACATTTAAGGTACAATGCCATGAGAATGTCAGACAATATCTGAAACATTAGGTGGTCTGCGATGCTGAGAAGATCTACATTTTCAAAGACCAACAATTTTCTTGATGCTTGCCATTGGTGAAGAGAGAACGATTCCCATTTGTGCTTTGAAATATCGGATTGTGATTGGCCGCTGAATAAATCTCTAGATGGGCATCTTCCCGAAGCGTTCAACACATGATCGGCGGCTACCTTTCATTGGCCTGTTTGAACAAAATGTGTTCACAGGTTTTGGAAGAAATAAGAAAAAAAGCCAGACAGTACCTTGAAGCCTGTATGAACTTTCTCTGGGGCTGTCCCCAGTAGTAGCTGGGATACTGTATAACCTGTGCAGCAAAGCATTGCATCCACCCACTTTTTGTGGCTTTCTGGAATTGGGGCAGGTGATGATTAGTGCATTAAAACAACATGGGTGAATTGGATAATTGTCAAGAAATATCCTGCTTTCTCAAAAAGCAGATAAGAAACAAAAATAGATTTTAAAAAATCTGCTGATGCTGTAGCTCAATGGCATGATCTCCCAGGCTGAGCCCAGTCTCTGGATTATTCCTGGATTCCGAGCTAGGGAAGTGTTAGGCACTACCAGTAACCACAGAGACTAGGCTGAGGGAACGATAGGCTTTAATGTACAGAAGAATCTTGCTGGCCCCGATCCAGGTATAGGAATAGAGGGAAGGGAGAGGTGGCTTGACCTTTATGGCCCAGGACCACGGGGGAAGGAGTCATAGGGTATGAGTCATCAGTGGGCGGGCCAGCTCCATATATTACAGTAGTCAACAATAACTATATACAATGGAGGAAATATATCACCACAGGAAGGTAGCACAGAAAAGTCAGTGTTTTGATGAGATGGTGCAAGGGGCAGGGTTTCAAGTTCTTGGATCATTGGAACCTTATCTGGGGAAGGGGGTGACCTTACAAATGGAACAGGTTACACCTGAACTGAAGGGAAACCAATACCCTCCCAGGAAGGTTTGCTAATGTTGTTGAAGGGAGGGAACGGCTTTAAACTACATTCGTAGGGGGTGGGAACCAAAGTGAAGAGGCAGAGGAGGAGAGAGTTGCTGAACAAGCAGAGACTGCTGTTAGGGAGATTATGTGGAAGGACAGCCAATTAGGGCAAATGGCAGCCATGGGGATGAATTGCAATGCCACAGTTATTGTTTTTAGACTGCAGGCACATAACGGCACAATCAAGGAATTTTGCTGCTACACGAGGCCATCTAAAAAGGAATATGCAGGAGTTTTGAGTCAATTCCTGCCCTGCAATTTATCCTGCAGGACCCCCTACAACCTTTTGGAGGAAGCTTGCAGTGTTTCAGAAAAATTCATTGATGGTCACCCACCCAACTCCCGGAACTGTTCCACTCAGGGATTTGAAGTCTAAAAAGGTGCCCATTGTGAACGACCACACGGGCAGTAATTAGGTTAATTTTTTCAGCTATTTTACTGACATTGCAGTCGAAAAAACATAAAGGACATAGGGCCTAAAAAAAAAACAAATGCAGGGCTAAAGGTTTGGTATATAAATGCATGCAGCATAAGAACTAATGAAGATAAATTTGTAGTACAGCTACAAATTGGCAGGAATGATGTAATGGCCATCATGGAGTCATAGACAAAAGATGGATGTCATTGGGAACTCAATGACACAGGATACACAGTGTACCGATAGGATAGGCAGGTAAGCAGAAAGGTTGTGTGGCTCTGTTGGTAAGGAATAACAAGAAATCATTAGAAAGGTATAGAATCATGGGTCAAGTTAAGAAATGGCAAGGGTAAAAGGACAGTGTTGGAAGTTATATTCAGACCTATAGAGAGTAGCCGGGCTGTGGGAAACAAATTACAACAGCAGATAGAAAATGCCTCTCAGAAGGGCAATGTTATTGTAGTCAAGCGGAATTTTAACATGCAAGTTAATTGGGAAAACAAGGTTGGGACTGAATCTCAAAAGAGAGAATTTGTAGAATGCCAATGAGATGGCCTTTTAGAGCAGCTTGTTTTTTTTTTTGGAATATTTTATTTAACATTTTTATCCATGCATGTAATTATGGCAAAATACAATAGTCAAATATTAATGTCGGTTCCATTATACATGATGGTATAAATCCCTCAACCCCCTCCCCCAGCAAAAATATCCCCAAAAAAAGAAATGATAAGAAAAAGCAAGAAAAGGAATAAAAGAGAAAGTAAAGAAAAGAAACATGATTGCCAAGAAGACATCACCCACATGGTTCTAACCATTTATATTTTTTAATCCTTCCAAGGAGGTTAACAAGGTTTGAAGTTTCGGGAAAATATCTATAAATTAATTCCCACAATTTGTAAATACGGATGTCAAATTTTCAAAAATACATCATATTTATTTCTTAAATTATGTAATCTTCTCAAGGGAAATGCAACTGTGCATTTTTCGTTCCATTGCTCCATACCTGATTTCCACATAACTGCTATACATTTTCTTGTTATGATAATGAAAATTTTACAAATTATTTTTGATATATAGTTAATTTCAATTTCAGTCTTACAATCTTACCCAATAAAAACAACATTGGATTTTGTGGAAATTTCATTCCTGTATCCTATTCTAAACATGTTCTCAAGTTTATCCACAAAATGTGGAATGTAAAAAGGTACCTATCTCCTGGCTACATCTAAAACATTGATCTGATAAATCTGACCAATCTATTTAATTTCTGAGATGTAAAATATAATTGATGTAGAAAATTATATTGAATTAATCTGTATTTAACATTTATTGTATTTCTCATACCATCTTAGCATAATTCTGACCAATTTTGATAATCAGTATTAATATTTAAATCCAACTCCCATCTCTGTCTGGACCTATGTATCCCCTGCTTAGGAGTTTTCTTTTGCAATAAAGTGTGCATAGCTGAATTAAATTTCTTTATATGTCTATTACGAATCAACATTTCTACATCACCACATTTTGGACCAATTTTATCTCTTAAATATGGCCTCTTTCATAACAATCTTCTATATATCTAATTCCTTTACAAGACCAAATATTTAAAAATTGATTATCCATTGTAAATTTAATGTCAATTTAGAGTCAGAGGCTCTTTAGATAACACAAAAACCCTCATTCCAATTTGAATGTTTATCTTACTCTAGGTATTAATAAAAGGCTTCAACAAAGGGGTTTCCCCTTTCACCTGGTATTAGTTTCGATTCCCATTTATATACAAAATCTTCTGGTATTCTCTCTCCTATTTTATCAATTTCTATTTTAATCCATGCTGACATCTCTCCCTCTTCAAAAGAATGAAGCAATAAACCTCATTTGAGTTGCCTTATAATAATTTTTTTAATTTAGAAGCTGTAGGTCTCCTCATTCAGATTTCCATGTTAATTTATCAAAAGAAACCTTCGACATCTTACCCTTCCAGAGAAACTTTCTAATATTTATTTAATTCTTGAACAAACGTGGTAACAGTATTGGCAGTGTTTTAAAGAGATACTTTATTTGAGGAAATATATTCATTTTAACACAGTTAACTCTGCCCAATAATGTTATTGGCAACACCATCCACTTATTCAAATCTTCTCCAATTTTCTTAAGTAAAGGTGAATAATTTAATTTATATAAATTATTTAAGTTATTATCTACCTGTATCCCTAAATATTTTATTCTATTCACCAGCCATTTAAATTGAGTGTCTCTTTGGCACTGAGTATCATCTCCTCTAGTGAGAGACGTAATTTCACTTTTGTCTCAGTTTATTTTATAGGCCAACACTTTCCCATATTTCTCCAATCTTGAATATAATTTACAGATCTAACCTACTGGTTCTGTCAAATAAATAAAAGCATCATCAGCAAATAAATTCATTTTAGATTCTTCTCAATTAACTTTAAATCCCTTAATATCAGGGTCAGATCGGATCAATTCTGCAAGTGGTTCTATCGTTAGAATAAATAAAGCTGGCGATAATGGACATCCTTGTCTACTAGATCTGGTTAACTGAAATGGTGCACACACCTATCCATTTGTTACAACTTTAGCTTTAGGTTCATTATATAAAGCTCTGAACCAATTTGCAAATATCTGTCCCAACCCAAATCCTTTCAATACCTTAGACAAAAAATCCCATTCTAATCTATCAAACACCTTTTCTGCATCTAAAGCTACTGACACACTTAAATCTCTCCTCTCTTGTGTCAAATGTATTAAACTAAGTAGTCTAGTTACATTATCCACAGGCTGTCACTTTTTTACAAAACCTGTGATCCATATTTATCAGCCTTGGTAAAATTCTCATCAGTCTATTTGCTAAAATGTTTGTACTTATCTTATAATCTGTATTTAACAATGGAATAGGTCTATATGATGATGGTTTTAAAGGCTCCCTATATTTTATTGGTATTATTGTAATTATCGCTGTAGAAAAAGATTCCGGAAGAGCGTGCATTTCCACCTTCTGATCTAATACTTCCATGAAAGGAAGGATTAACAAGTCCATCTTCTCCCAGAGGTTTATTGCTTTATAATGAGGTCAGTGCCTCCCACTCCAGCTCAACTTCTTCCAAACTTAACCTTGGTAACCTTATTTGTGACAAAAAAATCTTCTATCTTATTATCATCTCTTTGCAACTCCAATTGATATAACTTAGAATAAAATTGCTTAAAAGCCTCATTAATTTCTTGAGGTTTGTAAGTAGTCATTAATTGTTCTTGAGACTTGCTCTGCTTTCAACTGCCAGGAGAGGACCTTATGGACCCCCTCACCTAGCTCATAGTGACTCTGTTTAGTTTTCATCATTGCTTTCTCTGTTCTCTATGTTTGTAATGTATTATATTGAAGTCTTGTGGCAGGGCACCTAATTGCAGTGGCGAACCGGCCCCGCTTGTCACACGTGATCAGCAGGACAGCTGCGACAAAGATGGCATCATGCGTCCTTCTCTTCCGGTGCAGACTGGAAGTGCGCGTACACGCTCAAGTCAGCATGATGTGAGTCCTGGGACGCGAGGGGTGGGCTTGGGACAGTCTTAAAGGCTGCAGCGTGAACTTAAAAGTACATCAGTTGTGCTAAATGAGCTCACAGCCTGTTGTCTCACTCTTTTCACTGCGCTCGCACACAACCCGCTACACTGGTGACTCCAATGAGTCTTTGTGTTCTGAAGACTTGGCAATATAGACCCAATTGCCATAGGAGCCATTGCGTTAAAACTGCCGACTTTCTGGACCAACAGGCCCCGCATTTGGTTTGGCCAAGCAGAGGTGCAGTTCCAGCTCAAACAGATGACCTCGTACTTCTATGTCGTCAGCTCGCTCGACCAGGAAGCTGTTTCTGAATAGATTACCTCATCCAGGCACCGCCAGAGCAAGGTAAATACATGGCTTGAAAGAACCTCCTCATTAGCCTATCATGGCGCGAAAGGACTGCCAGGCTGCTTCACTTGGATGGCCTAAGGGACAGGGCAAGTCCAACATGTGAGCAGGAAAAACCCCCACCACCGAACTGAAAGATCTGAGCCAAAATGCCATTTCTACCATCAATGGTGGGGAGCAGGAGCGCACAGGTGCTGCTAGCCGTGCTCATTTCAGGGAAATGATAGGGGCCATTAACGACGGCTGGCCGACTAAACAGCTTTATTCAGTGCATAGAATTTAACATTTATTAAGTTCACCAGGCTTTGGTACTTGAAAAGTAAATGGTTACCTCTCAGGAAGGTTCTTGGCAGTTCTCAGAGAGAGATTTGTTGTTCGCTGGACACCCACAACTGATTCCTTCCAATCAGCCACTTCAGTGTCTTGCTGAAGAAACTTGCAGACGATAACCTCTTTCTTTCAGGTCACCATAGAGTTCCTTTTTGTTTTCCTTATTTCAAGTGAAACATTATACAACCAGCGTGTATGCACCACAACGGTTTTGAACCCATCTTCAAAATAGGGTTTTCCACAAGCTTGTCAGATTGTCCTGTTCCAGTCCCAGCTGCTGCTGCTGAACTGCAGAACTGAATTCTCTCTCTCTCTCTCTCTCTCTCTCTCTCTCTCTCTCTCTGAGAAAACCACATGACCCTCTTAGAGCAGCCAACTGCACTCAGACAGACTGTGGCTCCGGGCCTAATCTTTTGAGTTCGTTCACCTGTTGCTTTCCAAAACAATAATCCATTTCTCCACAGCATGTTCAATTAACACCAAATTGTGAAGTCCTTATAGGCATTCTTCAAAGTTTGTGCAAAGGCACCCGGAGCCTGGACCGTCTGGCTTGAGCAGAGGTCTGGCATTTCAAATGAGAGCTGTGTGGTGGCGCACTCTCTCGTGGTAAACCAGCCCCGCTTGTACTGCTGCATGGCGGGGCAGCCATGAGAAGATGGCGTCGTCAGGGGTTCTCCCTGCCTCGTGGTTCCAGCCCAGTGTGCGCCTCCAGCAGCCATTATGATGTCACCACACATGCAGTGGCCAAGCTCACGCTGCCCTTAAAGGGGAGTGCACGGGATTTGGACTAAACATTTGTTAAGGGCATCCAACGTGGTGGCTCTGAGTTTCTTCGCTATAGCTTGCGCTACATTGGTGACCCCCAAAGAGCCCAGATGTCTTTCTGGTCTCACAACATGGATCCAGCCGAGATCAACAGCATTGCTATCAAACTGCTCCCCTTCTGGATCCATCACCCGCATATGTGGTTCGGGCAGACGGAGGCGCAGTTTCGCTTCAGGAACGTTTACCATGTCGTGAGTGTGCTGGAAGAGGAGACCGCAGCCAGGGTGGACGATCTCATCCATCACCCACCAGCTGAGGGTAAATACCCCACCCTTAAGAACCTCCTCCTGGGCATGTTCAGACTCTCCCCTCAACAGCGTGCCTCCAGACTCCTGCTTCTGGACGGGTCGGGAAACCGAATGCCATCAGACCTCATGGATGAGATGCTGGCACTGGCGGAGGATCACAAGCCCTGTTTCTTGTTCCACAGATCTTCTTGGAGCTTGAGGACATTTAGCTCCTACTGGCGGATGAGGACTTCACGGACCCATGGCAAGTCGCAGCCTGAGCAGTCACGCTCTCGTGCTCCTACTGGCGGATGAGGACTTCACGGACCCACGGCAAGTCGCAGCCTGAGCAGTCACCCTCTGGTGCACCAAGAGGGAGAACGAGGCTGCCCTCAGTCAGGTCACACATCCAGGAACCAGTCGGTCGCAGCCCCTCCCAATCACAAGCCAGAGGAGCACCATCCCATATGATGCTTTTATCATCAACGCTGGGGGGCACAAGCTCGTAAGTGCAGTCAACCGTGTACCTACCATGGAAATGACCTGGCCAGCCGCCATTGATGGCTGCAACAGCTGGCCACACGAACAGACTCCTGCATGTAACTGATAAGTCCACCGACTGGTGTTTCCTGGTGGACACCGGAGCGGAGCTGATCATCTTTCCCCCAACCACCTCGTGGTCCCACCTTGCGGGTGGCCAATGGTTCCACCATTAAAACCTTCGGCACCCATAGGTCGCAGATCCAGATCGGGAAAGATAAATTCCATTGGAGGTTCATGCTGGCCTCAATGGGTACTGCGCTGTTGGGGGCCGACTTCCTCAGAGCGCACGGCCTACTAGTCGACATGAAGGGCAAAAGACTGGTCAACGCTTGCACATTCCACTCGGTTCACCTCAATGCCATGGACACCTGCAAGCCTGAAATCTCCACCATCACTGCTCCCAGGGATAAGTATTCCAGCTTACTTGATGAGTTTCCCTCCATCCTGCAGTCCCGGTTCAATGCCACCTTGCCCCAGCACGTGTGTACCACCACATTACCAGACAAGGCTCCCCACTGCATGCCAAGGCCCGGCAGCTTCCGCCTGAGAAGCTGCAGTTAGCCAAGGAGGAGTTCTCTTGCCTGCAGGAGTTGGGTATCATCCGCCGCTCGGACAGCCCCTGGGTGTCCCTTCTTCATATGGCCCAAAATGCTCCAGGGGGCTGGAGACCATGCGGGGATTATCGATGCCTGAACGATGCGACCACGCTGTCAGGTACCCGATTCCCCACATACAGGACTTTACAGCCAACCTCCACAGTGCCCAGGTCTTCTTGAAAGTCGACCTGGACAATGTCCCAAGGACATTGGTAAGACGGCGATCATCAAACCTTTCGGCCTTTTCGAATTCTTGCACATGCTTTTCGGGCTCAAGAATGCGGCCCAGAATTTTCAGTGCCTCATGGACGCAGTGGGTAAGGACTTGGACTTAGTGTTTATTTACCTTGACGACATCCTTATCACCAGCCACAGCCACGAGGAGCACAAGGCCCATCTCCGCACCCTGTTTCCCCACTTGGCGGAATTCGGCCTCACAGTCAATGTGGTCAAGTGCCAGTTCGGCAAGCAGAAGATGCAGTTCCTAGGGCACACCATCTCGGCAGCAGGAGCTGCCCCAGTGCCAGAAAAAGTCATGGCTGTCCGGCAGTTCCCTGAACCCACCACCCTCAAGGGCCTGCAAGAATTCGTAGGGATGGTAAACTTTTATCATCGCTTCATCCCCAGCGCCGCCCACATCATGTGGCCACTGTTCGCTTTGATCGCCACTAAGAATAAGGTTCTGGTCTGGTCAGAGGAGGCAGCGAGCGTTCTTATGGCAACGAAGGACACCCTGGCTGGCACCACCTTATTGGTCCACCTGTGCCCGGAGACGCACACTGCGCTCTCAGTAGATGCTTCAGCCATGGCAGTAGGGGCCGTACTCAAACAGTGGGTAATGGACAGTGGCGCCCACTGGCCTTTTTTAGCAGGCACCTTCGCCCGCCAGAGCTCAAGTACAGCGCTTTCGACCAGGAGTTCCTGGTGCTGTACCTAGCCATTCAGCACTTCCGGTATTTCGTGGAGGGCAGGCCATTCACGGTGTTCATGGACCACAAGCCCCTCACACAGGTTCTCGCGATAGCCAAGGATCCGTGGTCAGCCGGCCTGCAACACCATCTCTCCTATGTGTCGGAGTTCACCACTGACATTCAGTTGCCGAACAGCCCGGACACGCTGCTCTGCGACATTTCCACCAGTTCACTGCGCCCGGTAGTCGTGCCGCAGTGGAGGTCACGGGCCTTCAGCTTAGTCCACGACCTGGCCCACACCTCGGTGAAGACATCAGTGTGTATGGTGGAGGAGCGGTTCGTATGGCATGGGCTCAAGAAGGAGGTGGCCGAGATGTCAAGGAGCTGCACCAAGTGCCAGGCCTCCAAGGTCCACTGGCATACGTAGGCCCCGATTCAGCAGTTTGACCTGGCAGTTAGGAGATTCCAACACATCCATGTCAATATCATGAGCCCCCTGCTGGTGTTCAGGGAGGCACACAACCTGCTCACAGTGGTTGACCGGACCACGAGATTGCCAGAAGTCATTCCCATCAAGGAGGTTTCCGCTCAGACGTGCGGCAGGAATTTAGTCAGCTACTGGATTGCCAGGTTCGGAGTTCTGGCTCACATCACCAGTGACAGAGGTGCCCAGTTCACCTCCACCCTCTGGTCTCAACTGGCGAACCTTCTGGGGGTTAAACTCCACCACAAGTAAATGGTTTGGTGGAGAGATTCCATCGCCACCTGAAGTCAGCCCTCATGGCTCACGTCACAGGCCCAGGTTGGGCAGACGAACTATCCTGAGTCCTCCTTGGCATCAGAACAGCACTCAAGGAGGACCTACAGGCGTCATCTGCAGAGCTGGTTTACGGCGCGCCACTCTCATTGCCCGGCGAGTTCTTCGGCCCAGAACCCAGCTCTTCTTATGAACACATGAACCCGTTAGCGGATCTCTGTAGCAAGCTCTCCTCGCAGGGCCCCCACCGCCCACGCATCACGGCACACGACTGATCCATCTTCCCAAAAAGTTGGACTCGGCGGAATTCATTTTTGTTCGGTGCGGATGGCACGCTGCACCTTTGCAGCGTCCATACGAGGCCCCATACAAGGTCCTCCAGCAGTCCGGTAAGATTTTTACTTTGGACATAGAGGGGAAAAATGAACTTTTCACTGTAGACCGCCTAAAGGCAGCACACTTTGACCTCTCATGGCCAGTTCAGAACGGCCATGCCCAAAGCCAGGGCCGCCTGCCTAAGCGGTGGGATGTGTAAGCCTGTTCTGGGGGGTAGAGTTGTGTGGTGGCGCACTCTCTTGTGGCAAACCGGCCCCGCTTGTACCGCCGCATGGTGGGACAGCCTTGAAAAGATGGTGGCATCAGGGGCTCTCCCTGTCTCGTGCTTCCATTCCAGCATGCACCTTGAGCAGCTATTATGATGTCACCGTGCACGTGGTGGCCAAGCTCACACGCGGGATTTGAATAAAACAGTCGTTAAGGACATCCAATGTGGTGGCTGTGAGTTTCTTCGCTGTAGCTTGTGCTACAGCTGTTTTGAAGTGTTTGTATGTGACCTACACTAAAAAAATACTGCCACAATTTATCTCATTTAAAATATAATCTATGTAAAATATGAAATATAATGCAATCTGTCACATCTTGATTAGCCAGGACATCAAAGGTATCGAGGAGAAGGCCAGGCAGTGGGGCTGAATGGGAAGATGGATCAACTCACGATTGAATGGCGGGGCAAACTTGATCGGCTGAAGAGCCTATTTCTGCTCCTGTGTCTTATGATCTTATTGTCTTAATTATTAATAAAACTTATTTTTTCATGTGCTTTTTAAAACAGCTTTTGCATCTTGTATTGCCACCTTCTAAGATTTGCTCATGTACACCTAAGGCCTGCACCCTCTCCAATAATTCCCTTTCTTTCTTATTCCCTCTCCTTTTACCCTTCAGCTTCTTTCTACCACCCCCGCCCCCGCCCCCCAACCCGAAGTCAAATTTGGATATTTCCTAATCCTTTATTTTTCTTTCCATTGTGTTCAATTTGATCCCTTATCAAATGTCCTCAGTGCCTCAAGCGTTTCCATTTATTAGTTAGTCAACCAAAATATTACTTGACCGTGACATCAATTTATTAGCCTCTGAGTTGCCAAATCCCAAATGAATATTTTCTGATCATTGCCTCTAAAAACTCCTTTACACCTCTGCTGACTAAGCAAAAGTTAATGGATTTCACCTTTATCCCTTTTTCACACTGGCAATCTTCGATCAGAAAGCACTAGCCCTCTCCTTTTCCAATTACAACTGGAAAATGCTGGCTGATTGAATCTTCAGTATATTTTAATTAGCTTTAAGTCATTGGACCTCCTTATGAGTCATACTCATCTCTTGCCTGCGGGTGTTTACACATGTCCATGTGTAACAAAGTAATTTGCAGACTTATTGAGAGGAGTTCCAGATGATCCACCCAGAGGTAACGCGTAATTTCTGATCACTTCATTTTCCACACAATTAACCTTAATTTCGATCCAATGTTGGATGAAACTGGACAAAAGAAAAGTAAAAAGAATAAAGTGGCCAAATTTATGGTAAAATCAATGCAGGAAATGAAACTTATGGATATATGGAAGAGGCAGCACCCAAGAGAGAAGGAATACTCATATTATTCAAGTAGGCACAAAACATACTCAAGGATTGATGTTTTTGTTGTTGGCCCATATTCAAGGGAGAGTTAGGAAAACTGAATATAAAGCTAGAATACTATCTGATCATTCACCCCTATTATTAGCAATAGAACTGGAGGACATCCCACCAAGAACATATAGATGGAGGTTAAGCTCCATGCTACTTAAAAGACAGGAATTTAGAGAATTTATTGAATGCCAAATTAAAACATATTTTGAAATAAATACGGAATCAGTGAAAGACAAATTTATATTATGGGATGCAATAAAAGCCTTCATTAGAGGGCAGGTAATAAGTCATGTAACTAAGATGAAAAAAGGACTACAATTGGGAAATAGAACAGTTGGAAAGGGAGACAGTAAGTACAGAAAAGGAACTAGCAAAAAGGTATGATATAACAAATACAAAACATTACAAACGTACAAGGTGGAGAAGAACATAATGAAAATAAAGCAAAATTATTACGAACTTGGAGAAAAAATACATAAAATATTAGCCTGGCAAGTTAAAACAGAACAAGCTAAAAGAACTGTATTGGCATCAAGGAAAAAGGACAAACAAATTACATATAACCCAATAGAGATTAATGAGAACTTTAAGGAATTTTATGAACCAACTCCCAAGAACCCAAAGAACCCAAGAACCAACTAAGAATTAGGGGAAAGATGATAAAATAGAAGAGTTTTTAGCTAAAATTGAACTGTTGAAGAGTAACAAAACAAACTGATATAACCATTTGAAATAGAGGAAGTATAGGATATATTAAAAAAGCTGCTGAACAATAAAATGCCTGGAGAGGATAGATTCCCAATAGAATTCTATAAAACATTTAAAGAGTTATTAATTCCTCCTCTCCTGGAAGTAATGAACCAGATAGAAGAAACACAAAACTTGCCAGATTCATGTAAGAAAACAATAATTACAGTAATACCAAAGATGGGGAAGGATCCACTAACACCAGCATCATTTAGACCAATATCTCTACTTAACTCAGATTATAAGATAATAGCAAAATTATTAGCAAACAGACTGGCCCACTGTGTACCAAAAATCGTAAAACAAGATTAAACTGGATTTATTAAGAAAAGACGAACAGCAGATAATGTCTGTAAACTTATTAATCTAATTCATGCAGTTCAAGGAAATAAGAATCCAACAGTGGCTGTTGCTTTAGATGCAGAAAAAGCCTTTGACAGGGTAGAATGGAATTATTTATTCAAAGTATTACAGAGGTTCAATCTACCAGAAAAATATATTAATTGGTTTAAAGCATTATATAATGGACCATTGGCGAAGGTAACAGTAAATGGATATGTATCGAACCAATTTAAATTAAGTAGTTCAACTAGACAGGGATGTCCATTATCCCTCTCATTGTTTGCTTTACCAATAGAACCACTGGCAGAACTGATAAGAACAGAAAATAAAATAAAAGGGATAAAAATAAAGGAGAAGGAGTATAAAATCAGCTTATTTGCAGATGACATCATAGTACATTTAACAGAACCAGAAGTATCAATAAAAGAACTACATAAGAAATTGAAGGAATATGGAGAAATATCGGGGTACAAGATCAACACAAATAAAAGTGAAGTGATGCCAATGAGTAACGCGGATTATACAGAATTTAAAAAAAGAATCAGCATTTAAACGGCAAACACATGCAATCCGATACCTAGGTATTAGGTTAGATAATAGCTTAAGCCACCTGTACAAATTAAATTATCAGCCACTAATAAAGAAATTACAGGAAGACATAGAATTACCGCTAACGTTGATAGGGAGGGTCTTTGGCTTGGCTTCGCGGACGAAGATTTATGGAGGGGGTAAAAAGTCCACGTCAGCTGCAGGCTCGTTTGTGGCTGACAAGTCCGATGCGGAACAGGCAGACACGGTTGCAGCGGTTGCAGGGGAAAATTGGTTGGTTGGGGTTGGGTGTTGGGTTTTTCCTCCTTTGCCTTTTGTCAGTGAGGTGGGCTCTGCGGTCTTCTTCAAAGGAGGTTGCTGCCCGCCAAACTGTGAGGCGCCAAGATGCACGGTTTGAGGCGTTATCAGCCCACTGGCGGTGGTCAATGTGGCAGGCACCAAGAGATTTCTTTAGGCAGTCCTTGTACCTTTTCTTTGGTGCACCTCTGTCACGGTGGCCAGTGGAGAGCTCGCCATATAGCACGATCTTGGGAAGGCGATGGTCCTCCATTCTGGAGACGTGACCCATCCAGCGCAGCTGGATCTTCAGCAGCGTGGACTCGATGCTGTCGACCTCTGCCATCTCGAGTACTTCGACGTTAGGGATGAAAGCGCTCCAATGGATGTTGAGGATGGAGCGGAGACAACACCAGCATAGGGAGGGTAAATTGCATTAAAATGAATGTCTTCCCAAGGATACAATAATTATTTCAATCATTGCCAATTCTCTCAACAGAGAAATTCTTTAATGATCTAAAGAGAATAATAAGGAAATTCTTGTGGAAAGGGGGGGAAAACTGAGGATACCGTTAGATAAATTAACAGAGAGGTACAACCAAGGTGGTTTTCAGTTACAAAACTTTAAAAATTATTATAGAGCAGCACAATTAAGGTATTTATCAGATTTTTACTAGACAAGGGAAAAACCAAATTGGACTAAGATAGAACTAGATAAAATAGAGGAGAAGATACTGGAACATATACTTTATAAGTGGGATGAAAATTTGGTACGATATAAAAGCTCACCATTTACTTAATATATGGAAGCAGATCCACTTAGAAAGGAAAAAAAACAAATTACCAAATACCAAAATTATTATTGACACAAAACCCACTAATCCCTTTTACAATAGATAACCTTTCCTTTAGAGAATTGGAGAGAAAAGGAATCAAAAGAATAGAAAATTGTTTTTTGGGAAATAATTTATTAACATTTGAACAGTTGAAGTACAAATATGGAATAACTCACGGTACAATGTTTGCATACATTCAACTGAAATCTTATTTAAAGGATAAATTGGGAAACAGATTGAGATTACCAGAAGGAAGCAGCTTTGAATATGTGATTACAGACACAATGATAATTAAAAGATTTATAACGAACATGTACACTAGATGCAAGATAAGGAAAATGATGAAATGAGCTATAAACCCAAACAGAAGTGGGAAAAGGATTTAAACATAAAGATAAAAAATGAAACATGGGAAAAGTTATGTTCTGCAACTATGAAGAATATAATAAACACATGGTAACGCATGATACAGTATAATTGGTTACATAGGTTATATATCACACTTCAAAAATTAAAAGAATGGAATTCAACATTATCAGATAGATGTTTTCACTGTAAGAAGGAAATGGGAACAACAGCACATGCAATTTGGGCATGTGAGAAAGTGAAAATGATTTGGGAAGATCTAAATCAGGTATTAAATAAAATCACATAAAATAACATACCAAAAAATCCAGAGATCTTTCCTCTAAGTAATATAAGAAATAAGGAAGGAAGTAGGCCTCAAATTGGATAAAGCGCAAAGAAGATTTATTATGATAGCCTTAACAGTAGAAAAAAAATGTATAATGTCAACTTGGAAAATGGAAGAGAGCATGAGTATACAGCAATGGTACATGGAAATGAATAAATGTATTCCTTTGGAAAAAATAACATATAATTAAAAAAATAAAGTCACATTATTTGAACAAATTTGGGAACCGTACATGGAACATAACAGAGAGGGCTTGCTCGGACTTCCACGCCCTAAAATGATAAGAAGACAAAACGACTTGATCCAGTGTGTAAAAGTAGATGACACAATTTTCTTGTTTATTTTCATTGTGTGATGACATTGTTTAATGGTTTTATTGTATATGTTGAATATTTATTGGTTTTGGAGGGGGGTGGGAAGGGGGGGGAAGGTAGGGGTAAAAAAAGGAAGAAAATGCCACTGTGTATATTTAATGAGAAACGTTTGTATATATTTTGGTTGATATGGTTCACAGTGTGAAAAATTTAAAAAATTATTTTTAAAAAACTTGGCTGAATGGTGCACCAACAACAACCTTACACTCAGTGTCACCAAAACTAGGGAGATGATGGTTGACTTCAGGAAAGGAAATCCAGAGGTTTACAATCCAGTGATCATTGGGGGATCAGAGGTGGAGAGGGTGAGCAAATTTGGGTTCTTGGGAGTCACTATCTCAAAGGATCTTTCCTGAACCCAACACACTAATGGCATCATAAAGAAAGCACGTCAGTGCCTCTAATTCCTCAGGAGTTTGTGGAGATTTGCTTTTACACCAGAAACCCTGGGAAATTCTACCGAGGTGTGGTGGAAAATTTGCTGACTGGTTACATCATGGTCTGGTATGGGAACACTAATGCCCCTGAGTGTAAACCCTTCCAAAAGGTGGTGGACACATCCTTGGACATCACAGGCAAAACTGTCCCCACTATTACCATCAGAGGGCAGCAGTAATCATCAAAGTCCCTCACCACCCAGCACATGCTCCGTTCTCGTTGCTGCCATTAGGAAAGAGGTACAGGTGCCACAAGACTCACACCAGTAGGTTCAGGAACAGCTGCTACCCCTCCACCATCAGACTCCCCAATGACAAACTCAATCAGAAATTCATCTAAGGACTCTTGTGCACTTTTTTGATTTTCTTTGTTCTCTCTGTATTGCATAGTCAGTTTATTAACATTCGTTATCTGTTTACAGTTCTTTTATTTGTTGACATTTTACGCTGTGTACAGTTGATTTTTTTGCACTACCAATTAGTGGTGATTCTGCTGCACCCGCAGGAGAGAAGAATCTCAGGGTTGTATGTAATGTTATGTATGCACTCTGACAATAAATCCCTGAAATCTAAGTATCTTAGTATTTTCAAACTCAGTTTGTTTTTTTATGGATTTGATTTCAGTTTCAATGTATAGATATTTTAATTAAATAGCAGCCATTTCATGTTTTTAAATACAAATAATTTTAAATATTTAAATAATGAAAAGCATCTTTAAATATTCATTTGTTTCCATATGCCTCCATTTGTCAGAGACATTTTTTATGGCAAAAAGATCATCAGGGTGGTCCGTGGCAGTATTTTGGTTCCCTCCGTCTGCAACCTAGTCTTAGCTCATGTCTTGATGCTGAAGGACTCAGTGGCGACGACAGCAGTGTAATGGAGCGACAGGGCCACGGTTGCTAGCAAACAGGTGAGGGAAGGCTCTACACAGACCAGCCTGATTTTCTCTCTCCTCAGTGACTGTCTGCCCTGCTGAGGTTTTTCTGTGTCAGAGTTCCTGCAACCTGTATTTTTTTCTCAACCCCATTCTCCTGCCTTCACCCCACAAGCTTTGCAATCCTTACTCAGCGCTAAACCTCTGCTTTAAATATACTCAATGATTTGGCCTCCGCAGACACCTGTAGCAACACATTCCACAGAAGCAGCACCATCTAGGTGAAGAAATCTCTCCTCATCTCTGTTCTAAAGGAACAATTTAACCTTCCCTACCTCACACCTTTGCTCTGAGCTAGGGAGGTGCTGTGGCCCCCACATGGTCGCAGCCTTCGGTTGCTGTCAGACCCACCCCCACCCCCTCCTGCGTCACTAGCATGCATCAAGCGTCAATAGCATCTAGTGAAGCCTGACATGATAAAAGCAGCGCCCTCATCTCCTACATCGGAGGGGAGGATGGTGTCAATGTTCACTGGCATCCATCAACACCCCCCACCCAACACCCCCCCCCCCACTGAGCAAGTTTATGAGCTCCCCCCAACACACTAATGCCCCTCTTGAACATTCCTTCTGACACCGACCCTGCCCACTACTGGAAACAACTTCTCCTTGTCCACTCCATCCAGCACTTTCAATATTTGGTAAATTATACTTAGTGCTGTTCTGCATAAGATCCAGTTTCATTGTGGGACTTTTGAAGCCTCAGATTCCTCCAATCTTCAGAAAAAGCTTTATCTAGCATAGTTTCCCAATATTCCCAAATACTACAGAGTCACTACGCAAGCCAATGAAAACAAAAGCAACCACAAAATGAACAAAGGTGTACTTACCGAACAAATCAGTTTATTTAATAAGAGTATCTATGGGTTACAGTAAATAGTCTTGAGCAAATCTGAACGCAGCAACTTTCCAGTGACTGCATTAGCTCAATGATGTGAATGGAGGTTAGTCACAATGCAATTTAGTTGAGGGAAACCAGTTCTAGTCACTTGCATCAAACCCTTGGTCAGATCAGCTCAGATACACGATCGGTCTGGAGCTGGAGACTGACCAGCATATGCGGGCATTTGAGGCTCCAAAATGGATACGGTCTGAAGAAGCGCCATGTACAAGCTATCAGATAATGGGGGCAAGTGTGTACTCAACGAGGTCCTCATCCAGATGACTACGTTCATGTGTGGCTGCATCAGGCTGTGAGTGGTACAAAGGCACCAAGTGCCACTAGGTGCTGAAGTTCTACCTGTCCCAGGTGTTGCAAAGGTTAGGTGCTGCGTTATGTCCCAGTCAGCTGGTCTTTGCCACACTACCTATCCTTCATAGTAAAGGTTTTTCCTGAATTGCACCTTTGACCACAAGGTCATCAGGCAGTGGTCAATGTGGAATGTCCTGCAGAAGCTGAGAAATGAGGACTCGATGGATCCAGTGGGATGGTTCTCTGAGCATAACATTCAGGCAATTTGGTGGCATCGCCAGGGCTCACAAACGAACATCTGGACGGCCTCACTAGTGATGAGAGGAGTCTTCCCGGTGAAATCCTTCTTCCACAACCAGAGCATCACCCTCCACGCATGTTATCCTTGTGATGGCTGCGAAGGAGTGAAGACTGTTGCCCACCTCTTTGCTGAATGCAAATTCGCAAAGTGTGTGTAGAGAAGGATGGAGGGGTCCAGCTCATGGTTCATTCCCAGCAACAGTGTGACAGAGGACTCTCTGATCTATGGGCTGCTGCTGGGGACACATTCTTATTCCAACATCCAGAACTGCTGGAAGACCATCAACTCAGTGAAAGACTGCACGAAACCTGTTGGCCTTTCAGCACACGGAGTGTCGGTGAGGGAAGGCTGGTGCTTTCTCGGCTGCAGGTGTGCGTGCTGAGGGGCGCACTGAAGCTTGGCTCAGCCAATGTGAGGGCACTCTGGGGAAGGACCGCAGCCCAAAGCCTTCCCATTACAGGACACTGAGGGACTATGAGGAGAAACGACAAGATGCCACAGTCTTGGTAACAGGATATTGAGAGAACAAATGTACATTGGTGAGAACGTAAAGACATGACTGATATTATGAATGTAAAAAGACAAACTCTTTTTCTGTTTATAGAACAGAATTATTCTGGATGAGGTAGAAATGGAAAGAGGCCACAGTGGTGGTAACGGAATAGTTAGAGAACAATGTAAAATGTACAATGAGAATGTATCAATATGATTGACACTATGAATAATAGAATGGAGCATGTAGGAATGACTGAGGAATCGTGTAAAATGTAGATCGTATGGCTGCTACCCCATTTATGAATGGCTACCCATCAATAGAGATGAAAAGGGAAAGAAGGAAAACCAAGCAGGAGTTCAGACAACAGGAGTAGGAATAAAGTAGATGAGAGAAAAGACTAGAGTCAATGAACAGAAACACGAGAGATAGAAAGAAAGATGGGGAAAGAGAGACCTTGACCTTGGCTGCTAGTGTGAAACAATATGGCCCCAATTACCCATTGAAGATCTTTCCTGATTTTCCTTTCTCTCCCATTCAAAAAAAGCAAATAATTTGACAGAAGGTGTTAACAGCTGACTGAGCAATCTACATCAGTGGCAAATGTGAACATTACCACTTTGTGTGAAATAATGCCATTTACACATTAAAGGTACACGTCTTCAAAAAATGCTCGCTTCCCAAAGACGCTTCAAGAAATAAAAACTTACTGAATACCTTTTGCACATGATGTTTTTAATTTCTTTGGATCAAGTCCCAAGTGCCTTTAGACATAATACATTCTACACTCTACAATTATTCAGTCAATTCCGAATAATCAGCTGAATGATTAACTTGTCATGTCTTGATTTTCTGCCAATAAATGAAATTGTAGTCCAGCTCATGAGGAAAGGGGGTCATATTTCACTGCCAGAATTGGTACTGACTTGGCTTCCCATAGGTATGATGGCATCCAGTTAATTATCAACTTTGGAATATTTATTTTAAAAGAATTAGGCTTTTATGGAATCAATTCCTTCCAATTTTTAAATTAAAAATATTAGACATACAGCATGATAACAGGCCATTTCGGCCCACGAGCTCGTGCGCCCAATTCCTCCCAACCCCCGTACACTTGGAATAGGGGGAGGAAACTGGAGCCCCCAGAGGGAAAACCCTTGTAGACACAGGGGGAAGAATGTACAAACTCCTTACAGACAACGTAGGATTCGAACCGCGGTCTGGATCACTGGCACTGTTACAGCATTGCGCTAACTGCTATGCTAAGCGTGCCATCCAGGCACTATGTTTCAGGTAATATCAGCTGATTTTATTTACATTTATCTGATTCTCCTACTAATTAACTAAAATCTGTCTCAGAAAATGAACTTTGATTTGCCCACACTGCCCTGTAGCAGGATGTCCAGGGACCAAGATGTTACCAGAATGGAAAAGGCCTTGGCTGCAGTTCCTGGTTTACTGCCTTCTGGAGCTCTGGTCAGGAAACATGAGAAAGACATTTTGGTCCAAAACGTTGGCTCCTGGATTGAACTTTGCTTCCCCTTTCTTGAACCTCTTTGCTGATTTAGCCTTTAGAGAGGACTCCTTTGCTCAGCTGACTGTTCAGATGAAGAATCAGATGGCTTTGGAGGCTTGAGCCCCACTATCCTTTTGGTTTCTGGAACACTTCCTTTTGTCACCTCACCCCACTTTGATCTCTTTGAACATTCTTGTGCTTTCACTTTAGTCAATCCCCTGTTATTCTCATGTTACACTTCAGCCCCAGGCTTCCCTCGCACCCTCCATTCATATTCACTGCTATGCCTGATGTGACACGCCTCTTAACTATCCCTGACCAACAATCTTGTACTTTTTTTCCCTACCACCTTACTATTTTTTTAAATTTATTTTTCACACTATGAACCATATTAACCAAAATACACACAAATATTTCCCTCTTGAATATACACAGTGTCATTTTCTCCCCCCTTTCCCCTCTCCCTTCCCTCCCTCCTTCCCACCCCCCTCCAAACCCATTAAGCAATGTCATCACACAATGAAAATAAACAAAAAAATTGTGTCATCTACTTTTACCCACTGGGTCAGTTAATTTTGTCTTTTTCTCATTCTATCATTTTAGGGGGTGAAGGTCCGAGGCAAGCCCTCTCTGTTATGTTCCATGTACGATTCCCAAATTTGATCGAATAATGTGACTTTATTTTTTAAATTATATGTTATTTTTTCCAATGGAATACATTTATTCATTTCTATGTACCATTGCTGTATTCTCAGGCTATCTTCTAATTTCCAGGTTGACATAATACATTTTTTTGCTTCAGCTAAGTCTATCATAATAAATCTTTTTTGCCCTTCATCCAGTTTGAGGCCTAATTCTTTACTTCTTGCATTACTTAGAAGAAAGATCTCTGGATTTTTTGATATGTTGCTTTTTGTGAATTTATTTAATACCTGATTTTTGATCTTCCCAAAACTTTTCCACTTTCTCACATGCCCAAATTGCATGTACTGTTGTTCCCATTTCCTTCTTACAGCGAAAACATCTATCTGATATTGTTGGGTCCCATTTATCTAAAGAACGGTATTGGCATTAAGGAAAAAGGACAGACAAATTATATATAACCCAACAGAGATCAATGAAAACTTCAAGGAATTCTACGAGCAATTATACCAAACTGAAAACAAAGGGAAAGAAGACAAAATAAATGAATTTCTAGCTAAAATTGAACTACCGAAATTGCAAGAAGAGGAGCAAAAGAAATTGATAAAACCATTTGAAATAGAGGAAATATATTAAAAAAACTACCGAACAATAAAATGCCTGGAGAGGACAGACTCCCAATAAAATTCTATAAAACATTTAAAGACTTATTAATTCCTCCTCTCCTGGAAGAAATGAACCAGATTGAAGAAACACAAAACATGCCAGATTCATGTAAAACAACAATAATTACAGTAATACCAAAGACGGGGAGAGATCCACTAACATCAGCATCATATAGACCAATATCTCTACTTAACTCAGATTATAAGATAATAGCAAAACTATTAGCAAACAGATTGGCCGACTGTGTACCAAAAATAATAAAACTAGATCAAACTGGATTTATTAAGAAAAGATGAACAATGGACAATATCTGTAAGTTCATTAACTTAATCTATGCAGTACAAGGAAATAAGACACCAACAGTAGCGGTTGCTTTAGACACAGAGAAAGCCTTTGACAGGGTAGAATGGAATTATTTATTCAAAGTTCTACAGAGGTTCAACCTACCAGAGAAATATATTAATTGGATTAAAGCATTATATAAGGGACCATTGGCGAAGGTGGATAAATGGATATATATTGAACCAATTTAAATTAAGCAGGTCAACTAGGCAGGGATGTCCACTATCTCCTTCACTGTTCGCTTTAGCTATAGAACCCTTGGCAGAACTGATAAGAACAGAAAATAAAATAAAAGAGAAGGAATATAAAATCATTCTATTTGCAGATGACATCATAGTATACTTAACAGAACCAGAATTATCAATAAAAGAATTGAAAGAAATTGAAGGAAAATGGAGAAATATCGCGTACAAGATCAACGCAAATAAAAATGAAGCGATGCCAATGAGTAATGCGGATTTTACAAAGTTTAAGAAAGAATCGCCATTTAAATGGCAAACACAAGCAATCCGACACCTAGATATTAGACTAGATAATAATCTAGGCGATCTATACAAATTAAATTATCAGCCATTAATGAAGAAATTACAAGATGACTTAGAACATTGGAAAGATTTACCACTAACACTGATAGGAAGAGTAAATTGAATTAAATTGAATATCTTCCCCAGGATACAATACCTATTTCAATCATTACCAATTCCCTTAACAGAGAAATTCTTCAATGAGCTAAAGAAAATAATGAGGAAATTCTTATGGAAAGTGGGGGGGGGGGGAGATCTGAGGATAGCGCTAGATAAATTAACAGAATGGTACAAACAAGGGGGCTTACAGCTACCAAACTTTAAGAATTATTATAGAGCAGCACAATTAAAATATCTATCAGATTTTTATCAAACAAGGGAAAAACCAGATTGGTCCAGGTTAGAGCTAGATAAAATAGGGGAGAAGATACCAGAACATATACTTTATAAGTGGGATGAAAAACTGGTGCAATATAGGAGTTCACCATCTGCTCAACATTTGGAAAAGATTCACGTCGAAAGGAAAAAAACAAATTACCAACTACCAAAATTATTATTGACACAAAATCAACTAATCCTTTTCACAATAGATAACCTTTCCTTTAGAAATGGGAGAGAAAAGGGATCAAAAGAATAGAAAATTGTTTTTTGGGAAATAATTTATTATCTTTTGAACAAATGAAGTACAAATATGATATAACTCACAGTACAATGTTTGCATACCACCAACTGAAAACCTACTTAAAAGACAAATTGGGAAGCAGGCTGAGGTTACCACCTTACTACTTCACACTTCAGAATTCCCCTCTCCAACCCATGCACCTTATGCAATTTTACTCTTCCAATCACATCAGATTTCCTTTCATTTCAGTCCTCCATAGCCAGCAATGACGACCAGGTGGAAATTGAAATGGAGCTACTGGAGTATATTGGAGGCTGAGTACCCCAGAGAAGATGTCCCGCATCTCAACTCCCCAAAATCTTGGGACCAACTTTTAGGAATCTCTGGAGAGTGAAAGAATGAATCCTTTTCAATTGCTCAGATGAATACAAATGCCATCCTGACTTATTAGCCCATTTATTTGCCTACCTAAACACTCACTCTCTCTGTCACCAGGCTCTGTTGCTGCAGAGAGTATCATTTACGGACCAGGTGGTAGTCTTCATTGTCCTGCACTGATGTCCCCTCACATTTAGTATCTTGGAACCATATCAAATAGTTCTTTTTGGAAATGATCCAACACCACCTTCCAAAGAGGATGAGTCTTAAACATTCGCCTTGAATAAATCAAGATCAATAAGTACTAGTTTCTTTGAACACCTACTTCATCCATGGATGGTCGACACACATTTTCTACAAACCCACCAACTCCCACAACAACAACTCTTCACACCCCATCCTCTGTAAGGATTCCATTCCTTTCTCACAATTCCTCTGCTCCCAGGATGAGGTCTTCCATGTGATGTGACATCTTTCTCTGAGATGTCCTCCTTCCCCACACCACTGCCCTGGTCCCCTCTGCCCACACAATGGGGACAGGATTCCCCTTGTACTCACCCACCACCTCACCAGCTTCTGCATACAACATCATCCTCTGCCATTTTTGCCAACTACTATGTGATCCCACTGCCGGTCTCATCTTCCCCTTTCCTCTGCTCTCCACTTTCCACAAGGTCTGCACTCTTTGTAATTCCCTTGTCCGCTCCTCCCTTTCCACCAATCATCCCCTTGGCTCCTGCCCCTGTGACAACAGGCAGCATTCCAGTTGCACCCACATCTCCCCACCCCCCCTCTTTCCACCACTCAGGGTCCAAAGAAATCCTTCCAAAGGAAGCAAGGTTTCACTTGTGAATCTGCAGGGGTCGTCTACTGTGTCCAGTGCTCCTGTTGTAGTCTCCTCTACATCGGAAAGACCGAAAGAAGACTGGATGATCACTTAACTGAGCATCTCTGGTCTGTCTGCTGCAACAACGTGGCTCTCCCAGTGGCAATTCAGTTCAATTCCCTGATCCATTCCCATGCTGACATGGTCTCCTGTACTGCAAGACTGAGACCACCTCATCTTCCATCTAGGTACCCTCCAAACTGATGGCATTGACAGTGACCTTCAATTTCTCTAGCCTCCACCCCTCCACTCCTCCTCTGTCTCATTCTTTTCTGATCCTTATGTTTACTTTCATCTAACGCGCTCTTTCCTTCTCTCTCTCTCTCTCTCTCTCTTTCTCTCTCTCTTTCTCTCTCTCCTTTCCTCCAGCTTTGCATATTTATAGAGCCACATCCCTCCCGGTCAATTCTTTCCTTTCTTCTCCTGTCCTCTATCCATGTCCAATTATCGCCATTTGCCTCTTGGCCTGTGCTCCTCCTCCCCCAACCTTTTTATTCAGGCACCTGTCTGCTTTTTACTTATACCTTGATGAAGGGCTCAGGCCCAAAATGTTGGTTATTTATCTATACCCCTTTTACCATTGCCACTCTGTCCCAGGAATTAATTGGGTATTTACTGGGACAGGGTCCAGTGGCAAAGGAATACTGTCCGAATGTCAGCATCAAATGACATCATTTCACACCAGGGATTAACCGCCAATACCCCAACTCATATCCCCAGCGTCTGTTGACGCCAGCGTGCTGATAAGACCAGTGGGAAAGAGACAACAGAAAGTCACCCATTTCTAGTGGAAGGTAGAACACTCTGATCCCCTGGGGATGAGTTGTGTTCAGTGGAAAAGCAATTAGTGTCCCAGTTAAGGGTGGCCCAGTGGAAACTCACAAAGGGCTTCCTATCCCGGGACACTGCACGGCCAATTAACTGGGATGCCTGTGGAAAAGGGGCTTATACCTCCTAAGGACACTGTGAAACCTGTTGAGTCCTTCCAGATTTTTGTGTTTTTAATTCAATCACAGGTTCTGCAGACTTTCGTGTTTCACTCCTGATGGATTAAACTGTGGCTATGTTGAAAATAAATTGGGGTATTGCCTCTGCAGCTCCCTGCCTGGTTATAATTGCAATCCCATTGCCAGGAACAACTTTGTTCTTCACCTTCTCTGTATAATGAATTTGTGTTAATTTTAATCTTTAAAGTTAAGTTTTAGATAAAAGGCAAAGGAGGAAAAACCCAACACCCAACCCCAACCAACCAATTTTCCCCTGCAACCGCTGCAACCGTGTCTGCCTGTCCCGCATCGGACTTGTCAGCCACAAACGAGCCTGCAGCTGACGTGGACATTTACCCCCTCCATAAATCTTCGTCCGCAAAGCCAAGCCAAAGAAGAGAAGTAAAGTCAGTGTGGGCTGGATTCAGGGTTACATAGTCTCACACAGTTCAACTCATAGAGAGAGGTTATTTTTGGGGTCAAAGCGTCTGGAAAAACAGAGCCATAAAAACTAAAGTAGTTTCTTAATTGATGTGCTGAGTACCCCAGAGAGAAAGAAAGCGACAGAGTGATAGGGAGAGAGAGAGAGAGAGAGAGAGAGAGAGAGAGAGAGAGAGAGAGGGGGAGGGGAGACAGAGAGAGACAGAGAGACAGAGAGACACATAAAATGAGACACAGAGATAAGTTAAGGATTATATAAATATAACCTTAGCGACGAGAGAGAGAGAGATAGAGAGAGAGAGAGAGAGAGAGAGAGAGAGAGAACACAAAATGTGGCTTTTAATGAAGAAAGACCACTTCTGAGTGTCTCTTTAAGACAAAAGGGCAGTTCAACAGTATCCATTCTTATTTGGGCACTTTCTTTAATCCTTGTCTGAGTTTGAGAAATCATCATGGAAGAAAATAGTCACTTCACTGTCTCTTCAGAAAACAAGAGACCAGAGTTATTGTGTAAAACACAGATTCCAAAATCTGCATGCAAGAGAGAGAAAATCATTTGTATGAAGAAACATTGCTCTGAAAACAACTCTACAAAAGGAAGTTGTGTGTTTTAAAGAGATCTGATGACTTAATACTTCAACACACTTCATTATTGCTTTTGAGCAACAATTTAAAGAAATTTGATGCTTCGCATTTACTCCATAGTTTCAACACAAAAGCTTTCTGAGACTGAACTTTGAAATCATCTTGAGAATAAAGCTTGAACACAAACACACCTATATACATTTGAACGTATTGGGGTTTAAGTTAGAGTTAAGTTTAGAGATAAGTAAGAAGTGTTATATTATTAAGAATTAATAATAAAAAATTATTGTTTTGAAACCATTGCCTGCTGATTTAGTTTGTAAACACTCTGCCTCCTGGAAATTGTCAGTCTATATAGAGCTGTTATGGCCCATCCCCGGCTCCTGTAGTGATCTCCCCCTTTCAAGATTTCAAGAGTCTCCCCAGAGTCACTAAGTGTCCGTAGATTTGCCTCCAGCATTTCCGCTGCTTCCGCTACCACCCAGAGTCCAGTCCAAACCATTGGCAACCTGAGCTCCAGCTGCAAACCTCTGACACGGTCAGGAAGCCTTCAGTGCCTTTGCCCTTGCCACCCCCTCGCATCCCAGTTCTGACACCTGGCACTCCTTCAGCCAGTTTTGGGCCAGCCTCCAGTAGTCTGCATCTTGGCACAAGTCTCCCGACAGCAGTCTCCACACCCTCCATGGGTTCCTCACCCCGAGTCGCCAGCAGCCCGCCACATGCATTTGCCTTTCAGCCGCAGAGCCCCCTCATTGGTCCGCTGCCGTGGTCACTGTCCTGTGGGTCATCTCCTCTGCTTCTCCTTCTCAGGCGGGAGATGGTCTCCCTGTTTTCTGGTGCCCTGCGCCAGTCCTCCGCTCCCCTGGAGTCTGTAACCCCTCGTGGCCTCTGCCGATCAGAAGCACCGCCATGTTGGGCGCAGAGGGGATTTTAAATAAAACTATCGTTGTTTCCTTTAATGGGTGGTTCAAAGCCCGTGTGGAGCTGATGGCGGTTGACTGGGCGTTTGGACACAACGGGAGTGCCGTATATCCTTTCCGCGGGTCTGCACCAGTGGCATCGCTGCCGTTACTGGCAGTGCCGCTATATTCACATTTGTGAAGATGCCAATTATAACTTTATCTCTGTGTTAGGGATTGGTAGACAAAAGTCACCCTGCTGGAATTATGTGGTTAGCTGAATTTAATACAAACAAGTATTTTAAAACAAATGTAAATTATCAGGAGGAAAACCAGATGCGCAAAAGGATTATAGCTATATGACTAGTGACCCAAAGTAGATGAATGAATATTGTGACAGATTTGTCGAATGATGTTCGGGAAAAACCGATAAACACAAATTGGAACACATTTTCACTGATCTAATATTTTATTCCTTTGGCAAAATTTGAAATAACTCCCAGCTGCACATCAATGGAAATTGTTTATGTGGTATTTCTGGTAATCTTGGCTATTAAATTATTTCTTCCTTATTGGTTTATTCAGACCAGGAAAAAAAAGCCACCATCCCCCTAAAATATCCCCACCCAGCCATATATCCTTCCAGTCAAAGTTTACTTCCTTTATCCATTTTCTCTTAGCTGTAAATCAATTCCAAAAGAAATACATGTTAGTTTCTAAATCTACACACTTTTATTTTTTGAATACAAACTATTCTATAATATTTCATGAAATTCTTCTGGAAGTCTTTCCCATGGTAGACAAAGAGGCGTCAAAACGCTGTTGAAAAGATACAAGTGTTCACAAGTTTCATTAAATCCACAGTACTATTGTGTCTCCATGTTGCCATCTCTCCCACTCTGAATAAGGTAGTAATATTTCCTAATCTAAAGATCTTTTAAATATTATGAGTAATCCAGAAATAATTAACTAATGAATCAATATTGGCTTTCATGGAACCTGAGAAGAGAAATGCTTTTTCTCTCCCATCTTGGATTTTGATCCCTTGTAACTGATGACGTACTCCGACTGGTCTCTGGCTCTGTAATCTAGGACCGAGGCGGACATTGTTGATTTGATCCTTGTCATATTTTATCTGTTTATCAATCTTGACCTCAGGTTTCATGTCTCATTGAATGAATGATACTCACTTACTTTAAATTGTAGCTTTGCTTCACTCAATCTAGAACTTTCTCCTGTTGTATGTCTTCTTAAACCTTAAGGCACTGACCAGAGCATTGTTTCACTGATGGTGAAAGCAGAGACGGCCAGTGTTCTACTATCAGCAATACTCTTCTCATGTACCTTTACTCTCTAGTCTTTTACAAGGCCTTTCAAACCTCATTTGGTGGAACTGTTTTTTTTTGAGATCAGCCTTCTGCTGGGATGAGATTCCATTCTAGTCTCAACCCTGCTTTCTCACTGTATACCCAATGGTGGACTCTGAAAGCCTATGATAGACATCAGAACATGCACAGAGGACTTTGACTGCCCTAGAGCTATGTGCATGTAGTGGTTGTACGGGGATTGACCAGTGAAGGGCTGAGTGCCATTTACGGCAACCAATCTTGTGACATCACCTCGCATGCAAATAATTTTATTAAGTTTTTGGCATTTGGGTTTAACATTACAAACACTTCCTTGTTGCACCAGTTCAGACTTGTTTTTGTACAGAAGATAATTTCATATTGGAAGGAATGAAATTTTCATATTGAGCTTGTTTGGATACCCTACACACTTAGCCAATGCCTCATTGTTTCAAAACATCCTCGAGCAGTTGTACCTTGAAATAAGGGACGCATTTCTTCACAATTCCTTCCCAGAAGTCAAAATCCGTGGTTGATGGGGTGATATAAATAAGTGGTTTCAACTTTCCCCCCGAAACTCACATTCCACCTTAAATATTCCCTATGCCATAAGTGCTCTGTGATGAGTAAGGGATTTCTTAAGGCGGTATGGAGTGGAAAGAAAAAGTTTGAAAACCACTGTTTTAATCGTACCTCATTGGCTTGTTATGTGCACGGTTTCATAACTCCAAAAGAAATGGGTCAATGACAATTTTTCTCAAGCAAAATATTTCAGTAACAATTGGGTCTGGGGCAGTAATTCTCAACCTTCCCTTCCCACTCACATACCACCTTAAGCAATCCCTTACTAATCACAGAGCAGTTATGGCATAGGGAATACTTAAAGTGGTATGTGACTTCAGGGGGGGCAGTTTGAAAACCATTGATATAAATGGACCCATTAGTTGAGACCCAGACATCAAAGCCAGGAATAGAAACACCAATCAAATGAGCTTTATGTTCAGGGTGGTGTTTAGATTCTTGAGAGCCCATGGGGCTGCACCTTTTGATGCAAGTGGAGTATTCTGGGCCTGTGGATTTTCGTTAATGTCAGGAGAGGAGTTACTCAGCACAGAATAACCAGCCTTTGACCTGCTCTTGTAGTTACTGTATTTATAAGGTTGACTCAGTTGTGTTTCTGGTCATTTCAGGATATATGTGAGAGAGGCTCCACAATGGTAATGAAGTAAAAAGTTAGGTGCTTAGACTTTTAAGTTATAATCATTGCTTGGCCGTTTTGTGGCATAAATGTTACTTATCACTTACTGAGGTCTTACTGCAACCAAGGATGGTCTTCTTAGTTTGCCCAGGAGTTGTGAATGGAATCAAATAGTGTTCAATCTTCTCCACCTCTGATTTTATGATTGAAGAATGTTGTTGATGAAGTAACAGAATATATATGGGTGTGGACCACTACCCCGAACAGCTCCTGTATTGTTCTCCCAGGGCTGGGCTTATTGACCTCGATAACTACAACTAGCTTCCTTGTGCAAAATATGACAACAGCTCCCTTCCCTTTGATGACCCTTCACTTCAGTTTTCCCAGGGCTCCTGGATGTCACACATGGTAAAATGTCTTGGGGATGCACACACCCTTATTTAATCTTTAGATACAGCTGATTGATACATATCACAACCAAGTCTATGTTGAAGACTGAGGTAAAAACACCATGCCGGAGAAACTCAGCAGGTCAAACAGTGTCCTTTATAGAGCAAAGATAAAGATACAGAACCGACGCTTTGGGCTTGAGCCCTTCATCAAGGTCTGGCTGACATTTTTCCATGGTGGGTAGGGAGAAAGCTCGAAACATCAGTTGTGTATCTTTACTTTGCTCTATAAAGTACACAGTCTGACCTGCTGAGTTTCTCCAGCGTTGTTCAACCGCGGAGTCTGCAGATTTTTGTGTTTTACTTACATTGAACTTGACTGATTTTGATGGAACCTCAACAAGTACGTTTTTGGTGAATGAGTGTCACTTGTCGCCAACAATGTCCATCAGTTTATTGAAAATTGAGAGTAGACTGATGACCAGATTGCATTTGTCCTTTTTTTTTTGTCTGTGAGTAGAACATACCTGTTCCATGATATTGGTAAGATGCTTATCAGTTTTAACTGTACTTGGCTGGAATTTCAGTCGGTTCTGGAGCACGGATCTGCAATATCACAGTTAAGATGTGATCTGGTTCCTTTCTCATTGTCTCAAACACTTCTTTGTTGATAAGTTGCAATTGGTGGTGGTGTGGATAGCAAGGAAGCTGCAGCAGAATGGAAGGTTCTATAGCACAGAAATAGGCCTTTCAGCCCAATGTCCATGCTGACCAAACCAATCCCACTTATCTATATTCTGCCCATATCCTACTAAATCTTTCCAATCCATGAAACTATATAAATGGCATTTGAACATTATAATTGTCTCCATTTCTACCAGTTCTGGAAGTTCATTCCATATACCCTCTGTGTGAAGAAGTTGCCCTTCAGGTCCATCTTAAATCTTCCCTTCTTACCTTAAATCTATGCCCTGTAGTTTTATATACCCTTATCCTGGTAATAACAGCTATGACTATTTTCCTTATCTACTCCCCTCATGATCTTATAAATCTTTATGAGGTCCCCCTTTAGCCTCTGTGCTCAAGGAAGAAAGTCCTACCTATCCAGTCTCTCCTTGTAATTCAAGCCTACCAAATCCAGCAACATTTTTGTAAATCTTTACTCTCTCATTCCTGCTTAATGATGCCTTTACTATATTCTGGAGACCACAGCTGTGCACAGTACTTCAACACCAGTCTCACCAACATCTTCTACACCTGTAACATGATGCTCCTGCTCCTGTGCTCAATGCCCTGACTGAAGAAGGCAGAATACCACATACCTTCTTCACCACCCTCCCTCCCCGCATCAGTACTTTTATGAAACTATCTACATGTACCTACAGTTTGTTTTTCTACATACCTGTAGTGTGGATTGTGGAGGGTCATGTGACTTCCCCAGTGAGCCTGACATCAGAAGCGCCCCCACCTGCCAATCAAGGGTTAGATCTGCCCACCTGTGAAGCTGACAGTGTGTAAGTGGTCCTCTGGGTGTCAATCATTTGTTAGATCTGCCCACAGGTGAGGCTGACGAGCAATTGGTCCAAGCAGGTTACCTGAATGGGCCCTGCATTGAAAAGCCATGTGTGAAACCTGTTTGGTCCCTCTTTTTGCTGCTGCCTCAAGGTCAGCACTGAAATCCAGGCTGTTGGCCACGGCCAGGCAGTGGAGGGCTGACTGCATTTGGCCCATCCCAGATCCCATGCCATGGTCATGCTGGAAGCCAGGTTCATTTGACATACTTGTTCATTGTAATTAATTTATTGTTCATTGGTGTGCTGTGCCTGTGTGTGGATGGGCATTGTGTGTTTAACCCTTGGGTTCCCAATCAGGAGCACAGAGAATGTTTAGTTGAGATTTATTTGCATAGATGTGTAGTTATTTGTGTATTATTCCAGGTTGGTCTGTGAGAGTGTGTGCTCTGCCTTGATTCTCTTTGAACCTATCAAATCTATTCTTGAACACATTTAGCGCTGCGAGCAGGGTTCAGAGTTTCAACTGGACCTGTGCAATTGCGATGACTATGAGCAATGCTAACCAATTTAACCTTTCGCTGTAACCATAAAGTGCATGCAGACTCCCTGTTGTTTGAGTTTGTCCTGTGGAGCACTTTTACTGAGAAGTGGGCAGGTGGAGCAGCCTATGGTCAGGTGGAATGTTGAGTCTCCTGGCCTGGAAAAGGGCATTGAGAAGGGAGGAGGTATGTAGCGCTTGGACTGGGAAAACAATCATGTGTGTGTGTGTGGACTCCCTGTTGTTGGTATGTGTGTCCTGTGGTGCACCTTTACAGAGAGGTGGGCAGGTGGAGTAGTAGCCTGTGGGCAGGTATGTGGTAAACCACTGTACGTATATATTTATCTGTCTGGGCACACCCATTGGCTGACTGTACCTATGGCCCCTCCTACAGACTCCTGAATAAACTCCTCAGTTCAGAACAGTCGACCAGCAGGGATGTGCCTTCATTCTATCGAGAATAAAAACCTAGTCAGTTTTGCTCAACTTCCCTTTTTTGAGTAATTGACAGTGGATCAAGGTGGAACGGCCTGTGGACAGGCGGACTAGACTGTGGACAGGCGGACTAGACTGTGGACAGGCGGACTAGACTGTGGGCAGGCGGACCAGACTGTGGGAAGGCAGAGCGACCTGTGGTCAGACAGAGTGGCCTGTGGTCAGACAGAGTGGCCTGTGGTCAGACAGAGTGGCCTGTGGTCAGACAGAGTGGCCTGTGGGCAGGCAGAGTGGTCTGTGGGCAGGTAGAACATCGAGTCTCCTGGCCGGGAAAGGAGCATTTGGATGGGGGAAGTTCACGGACTGGGAAATATGCAATGGCTGGCATTACCAGGGGAAATTGGAATGACCTGTCTACAAGTACACCCTAGACTCACCTGGAGAGAGTGAGTTTCCTTTCTTCACAGGATAATTTACCTGTGGGCGCTGGAACTGGTGGTGGTGGCACTGTACAATACTTGGACACCTGGCTGATAAATACGCCGAGAGAGACAACAACTTGAATGCTACTGAATGACATTGATCCCCACTGACACTGAAAACAGAGACTATGGTGGCGGGGCGGGGGGAAACTGTTCAGCTCTGCAGGATTTGATAATCCTGTGTTGGGAAGGTAATGTTTGCCAACCAACTTCACCCCGCACCAGTTACAACACACATCCAGCTTCCCAATGGGGTGGGTGGCCTGGGGGCAGGTCTTTCCTTGTGCACAATCTGGCCAGTACTGTCCCCAACTCTCAGAATGAGTCTCTGAACAATGAGCAGGTCTTTGGAACATTTGTGAAGATGGTACAGCCAGCAGTGCTCCGAGCAAGCGGTGAGAGTGCATGCAAGAACAGTATCCAGGCGCAAGAGGTCTGCAGCTCACAGCACAGTGAAGGTGGGGGTTCCCTGTGGGTTAAAAGGTATGTCCTGGATGCACGGCTGTTAGGCTGAACCCTGGTTACCCATGGGACAGAATGTTGCTAGCTATCTGAGATGCATGTCACCATATGCGTCGTAGATCTGAAGGAGGACCCAGAAGAATGGTCACCGTGGAGGAGATGCTGGCCAATTAGGTGGCTGTGGCACTTTGGCATAAGGATGAGTCAATGATGGCCTTAGACTACCTGCTCGTGGACAAATGCGGTGAGTAACACCGTGCTTTGCAGTGGAGGCACAAAATTGAAGAGTAGTAATCTCAGGGAAATATTCCAACAGCTTGGAGAATTCATCCACTGGCTGGTTTACCTAATGTTTGGAGGCACAGATCAGGGTACAGGCGTCTGCCTGAGGAATAGTCTGAAAATTAGTTCCATCTATTAGCTGATGCCCCTTTAAGTCGACGAGGAATGAAAGAGCCGGAAGAAAATCTGCACCAAGAAAAGGTTAGGTTACTGCTGCTATAATAAATGGCCAAGTGAAGAGATGATTCTTGAACTTGACATTCAACTTCCTGGTGTCAAAGGTCAGAATGATGGAACTGTTAACTGCTTGTAGTTGCAGGTCTGGGGTAGGATGGCATGTGTCAAACCAGTGGGTAGAAATACACTAACTTCTGAACCAGTGTCCACCAGAAATTTTCTCTGGGACAGCTGGTCTCATACATACAGTCGGCTTGCAGGTTTCTCACCAGCTGCCACAGCCCTTACTGGCGGTTGGCCTGCGTATTTCCCAACACCTGTAATAATAACACCAAGACGAGGTGTCCACAGGCTGCTTGCTTGTTTTGGAGCGTTGCCTGCTTGTAGGGAGTGATGTGCTAAGAGCACTAGAGTGTGACACAGGGTCAATATTGGAGGGGCTGGTTGTGCAGACATGTCTTTCCTTGCTGTGCTTTTGAGCCAGCCAGAGAAAAAACCGACAAAAATATCTGCCTCTTCTGTTACAGCCCTTGGGTCTTCAAATGTAGACTTGGATAGCAAGAGCCTAATATCATGTGGAACTCACTTAAAAAGAGCTGCTCGAATAGCATATTGGGCCTTTCGCCAGCTGCCAGGAAAAGCATTTCATCCATTAATTCTGAAGGGGCACGATCTCCCAACCCATCGAGATGTAGTAGTTTGGCTGCCCTTTCCCTACGGGACACAACATATACACATAATAAAAGTGCTTTTAAAGCATCATATTTGCTGGTATGTGGTGAATCCTGTAAGAAGACCCCCTTAGCAACGGCCTGGTCCAGGGCACAGACAAGATGGTAAAAATGAGTCATGTCCAATTTAACTTTGCGAAGGTGAAATTGTGCTTCATCATGTTGGAACCACAGATCAGGCTCAGCTGTCCAGAAAGGTGACAGCTTCATAGCAACGGCTGCAGAGTCCATGTGTGTCCAAAAATACATTTTTGGACTCATCAGGGTCACCTATTGTGGCCACTGGAACTGCAGTAGACACGACGAAAACCACATGAGGCACTTCTAGAGTGAATCAAACAGATTTACTCTTCATCACCTGCGCAACCTTTTAAAAGCCAGAATCACGTGCTCGACATGTGCTGACATCATCACGCACTGACGTCACATGGCCGGATCGATGCCTCCTGAGAGTTGTAGTGCTGCCGCTGAATTCACAAAGTGGAATATCCTGCAAACAGAAAACTGAACCATTATACAAACATTTGTAGTTTGGCAAACCAAGCCCAACAAGGCACTTTGTCAGTATTAAAAATGATCCAGAGATCCAAAACAATTCAAATGATCCAGATGCACCCTGATCAGAAGCTCAGTTGTGGTCAGAAGGGAACATTTGCAACCTGGAAGCGGGTGAACTGGTTATGCAAATAGATCTGTTAACAGGATGAGTGATTGAATGTTCAATCTGATCCAACTCTGACTGCAAGAAAGTGAAAAGGGAATCAATGTGGAATCAAATGCAGAGAGCATAGATTGGGGATACTTTTCTGGGGAAACACAATACTATGTAGACAAGCAGGCAACTCCAGATAGCATGTAGACATTTGAAATGAGCCACGAAACCTTCACATCCATGTGTGCATCATTTGAAATATCTCTTTATTCAAAGACCCCTAAAACCCAAACTGGATGAGGGACCTTGAGACTACAGAGGAAACCATTGGAGACCCCTCTCTCATCAGGAAATCACCAAGCAATACCCCTCCTACCAGAGGAAGCCTCTGTGATGCCTGGAATGACTTGGTAGTAGAGTGAAATAAGACGAAGGAAAATGTTCAAAGTTTAAATTTATTGTCAGAGTGTATAGATGAATCACATATCATCCTAAGATAATCAAAATGTTTCTTTTATTTAACACAGGGAAGAATGTAATAGTGTTAGACTATGTTATTGCAGTCCCTATATAAGACTGTTTGCACGTCTTCTTTAAGTGTGTATAGTATTGATCATGCCCAGGACATTTGGTGCGGTAATCAAGTAATCGGCCATCCTTTTCTATTTATGGTCAGAGTCTGTATAATGTTGTATAATCACCAACTTGAGTCCTGCAAATAACAGGAGGTTACATCTGGCATTGTGGATCAGGGCAGCCTGCAGAAATCGTCAGACACTGGGGCTAGAATCATTTCCACCCAGATCCAGGCAACCTGCGAAGCTAACAGTGCAAGAGGTAAAGTGAGAAGCATGACTGGTCTCTTTTAAAGCCTGTAAAGCACACTGCTTGTAAACATATAAATAAACTCTTCAGATTTCAGCGTGAGTTGTGTAGCTGTAGATTTTTGTCCAATGGCTGGACGTGTTTTAAGAACATTGAATAGTACAGCATTGGGATAGGCCCTAAAGCCTATGTGTCTGTGCTGAATATAATGTCCAAATTAAACCAAATTCTGCTGTGTGCACATGATGCATATTCTTTCACCCCTTCAATATTCAGATGTCTATCTAAAAGCCACTTAAATACCACTCTTGAATATCTGCTTCTACCACTACCACTGGCAGAATGTTCCACGTACCCACTATTCTGTGGAAAAAATACTTGTCCCATACATCTCCTTTAAAGTTTACCCCTCCCCCCCCCCCCCCCCACTCACCTTAAATATATGTCCTATGGTGTATTATGTTTTTACCCTGGGGTTAAAAAAAAGATATGACTGTAAACCCTATAAATGCCATTCAAGGTTTATAAACCTATCAGATCACCCTCTAAACAAGTGGTTTTCAAACTGCCCCCCAAAACTCACATTCCACCTTAAGCAATTCCTATGCCATCGGTGCTCTGTGATTGTTAATGGATTCCTTAAGGTGGTATGTGAGTGGGAAGGGAAGGTTAAGAATCACTGCTCTATACCCAATTGTTATTGAAATATTTTGCTTGAGAAAATTGTCATTGGCCCATTATCTTTGGAGTTATGAAACCGTGCACATAATGAGTCAATTAGGTACAATTAAAACAGTGGTTTTCAAACTTTTTCTTTCCACTGACATACCACATTAAGTAATCTATTACTAATCATGGAGCACTTATAGCACAGGGATTACTTAGTGAGTTTAGGGGACAATTTGAAAGCCACTGCTTGAAACCAAGCAACATCCTGGTAAACCTCTTCTGGACTCTTTCCAAACCCTCAATCTCCTTTCTATAATGGGGGTGACAAGAATTGTTTGCAGTATTCTAAGTTCAACCAAGCCAAAGTTCTATATAGCTGCCACATGCCCTCTTTACTTTTGGATTCAATGCCTCACCCATCCATAAGCTTTTATTAACACCTTTCTACTTGTGTAGCCACTTTCAATGAGTTATGAATCTCAATCCCCAGATCCCTCCACAAGAACACTCAATGCTTTTAAAACCCTTTCCATTTGATCTCCAAAGTTGCAACACTTCACACTTACCCTGATTAAACTTCATCTGTCATTTCTTTGATCTATATCTTGCTGTATTCTTTGATTGACCTTTACACCAGCCATTCTGAACGAGGACCCTACGGCGGTGGGGGTGGGGGTGGGGGGGTGGTGTTACAGTACATTGTTTTATTTTCACCTCACGTAACATAAAATATTTTTTAATGTTTTTTATGTGGTCGGTAGGAGAGTAGCATGTATCATAAACAGCCCTTTCCTTGTGAGGTCCCCTGTGGTAATATCTTGGTTGGATGGAAATGTTTAACAAATCTTTTTAAAATGCTGGTTTACGTTATTCAATAACCTTTCATTAGTTTCACCAACACCTTTGGTCTAATGTGCTTCAGTTCGATGAATCGTGCATGGCGCTCACAACTCAGGAAAATTATAAAAACTAGTTTCAGTGAATCAGTAAAACGAATTCACTGGATGGGGTTTATGTGTGTGCTTGTGCAATAGTCGAATCACCAGTTCAATTTATTGAGTTATTTTTTATGGCTAAATATTGTGTTATGGCTAAATATTTCATGTGCCCCCTTTTTTAAAATGGTTCTAACAATAAATTGAGAGTACAAGAAATATCAGGGCTGATATTTATCTGTGAATTAACCTATTTGGTTGACCATGCCCCATGATGGCATTTAGGAAGTACCACCATGTATATAAACTGTTTTGTGATGACTTAAGTGTCCCACGGTCATGAAAGATGCAATATCAATCTATTACCTTTCTTCAGCATGTTTTCTTTACTTTGTTCCATTTTGAGTGTCCGTGGATTCAGCTCCAGTCTCTGCAGATCTCTGCAACCACACAGACCCCTTAAGGTCCATATGCAACCCGAGCTCCATATCCAGACTTGATCAAGAGGTTTTCAGTGTCCTTCAGGAGTCCTTCTTGCTCTCAGCATCCTCAAATATTCTGGTTCACATGATCCAGTCTCCTGTAGCCCACAGCCGGTATAGATCCTTCAACCTCAGGTTGCCAGCTGCTCATAAACAGGGCGAGGTCTGAGACAGTTTTTTTTTTGCGTAAGTATTTACTCAGAAAACTGGCATGGCATACAAGGAAGGAAGAGGAATAAGCAATAGAGGCATGGAGCATATAGAGGTTAAAGAGGAGGAGATGCTTGCTGCCTTACAGTGAATAAAAGTAGATAAATCCCCCGGGCCTGACATAATATTCCCTCGGACCTTGAGGGAGAAATTACAGGGGCCCTGGCATAAATATTTAAAATGTCCTGAGCCATGGGTGAGGTGCCGGAGGATTGGAGGGTGGCTCATGTTCTGTTGTTTTAAAAAGGCTCCAAAAGTAAACCAAGAAATTACTGGCTGGTGAGCCTGACATCAGTAGTGGGTAAATTATTGGAGGGTGCTCTGATAGATCAGATATAAAATTATTTAGACAGCTAAGGGCTGATTAAGGATAGTCGGCATGGCCTTGTGCATGGTAGGTCATGTTTAACAAATCTTACAGAGTTTTTTGAGGAGGTTACCATGAAAATAGATGAAGGAAAGGCTGTGGATGTTGTCTACATGGACAAGGCCTTTGACAAGATCCTACATGGGAGGTTAGTTCAAAATGTTTAGACACCAAGAATTCACAGAAAGGTTGTAAACTGGATTTGAAATTGGCTGAATGGGAGAAGACAGAGAGGGGTAGTGGATGATTGCTTCTCAGACTGGAGGCCTGTGATTAGTGGTGGGCCTCAGGGATCAGTGCTGGGACCATTGTTGTTTGTTGTCTATATCAATGATCTGGATAATATGGGATATTGGATCAGCAAGTTTACTAATGACACTAAGATTGGAGGCGTTGTGGACAGTGAGGAGGGCTTTCAAAACTTTCAGAGGGATCTGGACCAACTGGAAAAATGGGCCAGAAAATAGCAGATGGGATTTAATGCAGACAAATGTGAGGTGTTGAATTTAGGAAGGACTAACCAAGGTAGGACATATGCAGTAAGTAGTCGGGCACTAAGAAGTTCAGAAGAACAAAGGGATCTGGGAATACAGATACATAATTCCCTGAAAGTGGTATCACATGTAGCAAGGTTGAAAATAAGGCCTTTGTCATCTTGGCCTTCATAAATCAAAGAATTGCATTCAGGATTTGAGATGCTACGGTAAGATTGTATGAGACATGGGTGTTACATCTTGTATTCATATGTGTGAGTTCTTAAACAACATATGGATAAAGGAAAAGGTTCTTTAAAGTTGATGTAAACAGGCCATGAGGCATGCCATGAGGCTGCAAGCCTCCATTACAGATCTGCATACAGCAATCTCTCCTTCTGCGTCAGCCCCTGCAGGCAGCCAAGTATAATCAAACAGGAACTATAACCCTAAGACATTGCTAGTTGCATTGTACACATGATCACTAGCATTTCAATTGGTGAGGCCAAATTTGCAGTATTATGTGCAATTCTGTTCACCAAGCTATAGGTAGGGTACTAGAATGTTGCTGATGTAGTGTCCAAAAGAGCCACTATTAGTTTAATATATGTAAAAAAATTACTTACCTTGTTAGGTCGGTGTCCCATTGGTACCTGCATGGTCATCAGAGACTTTCTGAGTTGTTTTTTTTCTTTGCGTTGCCATCCTTGTTATGCATATGCGCAGTTCCAGGAGCACGTGCAGTGCATTCTAGGTTGGAGAACTGGATGAAGGATGCGCAGTCCGGAAGAACACGTGACAGGAGTTCAATTTCAAAATAAACATGGAGAAATAGAGAAGGGTGAGTGAAAAGCCATTAACTTTAGTTGATCGCTAACACTGATTTCGCGGAGCATCAGTTCAGATGTTAATTATGAATATTCTATATTAACATTAAAGAAGATAATTTCAAGTTTGTGTGAATTAAAATTCATTTGGACTTGTATTGAAACTCATTGAAAATGCATCACTAATAGTATTTCACTTAGCCTTCAAATCACTATTTATTGGATCAAAGTCACTATATATTAGTCAACTAAAAGTATTGCTTGAAACAGAAATAGAAGGTTAGAAGAAACTCTCTGTGCTATTGAAAGTTATATGCCAACTATCTTAGAAATGCCTCGAGTTGGGGGCTGTTTGTAATCCACGTCCATTGGCCAGAGAGGGATTTAAATTTTCTAATCTAATAGCAAAGTGTCTTATAATCAACTTGGTGAAGCCATCAGAGAAATTAATGACGGATGCTGCAGTGGAAACTTGTTTGCACAACACCAGCACGTTACACCCATCAGAAGCAAAAGGCTTAAGTCTGTGGACTTCTTCTGTGTATTTGTGGAAAGTTTGAATGCAGCTTGGATTTTGTGGCTGCTAGTCCATTGTGTTGTGTGAGCTCGAAGGACGGTGGAACAAGACGTGTAACATTGGCTGCAGCAGCGGCTGACTTTGCTATTAAGGAGCAACTTATTAAAGGTTGCGGAACTTGGAGAAGAACTGAGTCAACAGAAACTAGATATAGGTGGAAGTAAAAATGTTCTCATGGCAAGACTGAAGCTGGCAAGAGAAGAAGCCAAGGGCTTAGTTGGCGAGAATTAAAATCATTGCAAAAAATAACAACTGAATATGAAGAGAGTGACGTGAAAATGGTTGAATATGGGTCACTGAAAGATGATGAAGAAAAAGCTGAAGACTCAATATCCATTGGATAAAGAGGTAAGCAAGAAGGCAACATCTGACCTGAAGGAAGAAATACAAGCAGATGTTAGTGCGTCAAATGTAGAAAGCAGGAGAAGCAAACAAAGTTCTAGAGCAGGCTCCAGTATAACATCAACACATTTAAAATGAAGAGCTGAAGATGAATGGCTTAAGGGTTAAATAAGTCTTCGAAGAAATAGAGCAAGTGTATCAGGGGCAGCTACAAAAAGAAGAGGAGCTGAAATGGGAGCAGCGAAGGAAGCAAGAGGAGCAACTGGAATTGAGAAAAAAGAAGAGTTGTTATTGATTCCTTGTCAAATGCGCTAGAAGGTTCCGAGGTATCTGGTGCTAGAAGTAGATTACCTAAAGTTTATGATGGCATGGAATCATATTTTAAGAAATAGACACAGGGGAAAAAAAATCAATTACCTAAATACCACGGGTACAAGACATACAAGAATAAATCCTTCCAGAGCTTGGTGTAGCCAAGCCACATGTAGAATCCACCAACAAAAGATGCGGCTTGGGGTCAGTCAAATGCTGCAATCCGAATTATGGTTGGACCTACTCCAGTGAGGTTTCCAGATACATTACCCATTACAAAAGGTGGTGAACAGGACAACAAACTATCATCCATGATAAGAAATAATGAAATCGCTGCATCATTGATCCAGCTACTGTCTCTCACTCCTTTGCCCAAGAAGGAGATTCAAACTTTTGATGGAGACCCACTTCAGTACCAAACATTTATGAGATCTTTTAGACAAAATATTGAAAACAAGTGTCTCGACCCTGAAGATTTTCTTTATTATTTGGAAATGTACACAGAAGGACGGCCTAAGGAACTTGTAAAGAGTTGTCAACCTATGTCGTTAAATAGAGGATTTGAAAGAGCTAAGTATGTACTGGAGAAGAACTTTGGCAACAAGCATTGAATTGCTTTAGCTTATATGGAAAAAGCTCTTAAATGGTTATCAATAAAGCCAAATGATTGCTAAAGCTCTACAAGCACACACTCTCTTTTTAAGAGGATGTTGTAATGCCATGGAAGATATTGACAATATTATTGATCTTGAAGTGCCTGGTGTGACAGATTAGAGATATGTTTTGGGAGATAAATTGGGGCAAGTTTTTTTTAGTGTAGGTCACATACAAACACTTTAAAACAAATCTTATTTAAAATACTGGAGCTCTGCTCATGCTAGACAGGCTGGCGCCAAGAGCCTTTGCAAAAACTTTGGAGAGTGCCCAAGGGACTTCCCTAATGATTTTACAAAAAGCCAACAGATGCAAGAACTCATTTGAGCCGCATGCTGTCTAGAGTGGAACTTGGTGTTCGAGGAGGGTCATGTGGGTTGCAAGCAGAGAGAGTAAAACAGGCTTTTTTCTTAGAGAGAGAGAGAGAGAGAGAGAGAGAGAGAGAGAGAGAGAGAGAGAGAGAATTCAGCTCTGCAGTTTTACAGTCAGCAGCAGCAACTGGAACTGGAACAGGACAAGCTGGCAAGCTTCTGGAAACCCGATTTTGAAGACGGGTTGTGACTGCTTAGTTCAGTCTGGCCAAAGCACTTGTGGTTCATGCAAGAGGAGAGGACTGGCTGCCTAATGTTTCACTTGAAATAAGGGGAACAAAAAGGAACTCTGTGGTGACCTGAAAGAAAGAGGTAATCATCTGGAGAACCCTGATGGGGAAAATTTCTTCAGCAAGACACTGAAGTGGCTGGTTACAAAGAATCAGTTGTGGGTGTCCAGCGAACAACAAATCTCCCTCTAAAACCGACAAGAACCTTCCTGTGTGGTAACCATTTACTTTTCTAGCACCAAAGGCTGGTGAACTTTATAAATGTTAAATTCTGTGCACAGTATAAGAATTGCCTGCAACCAATGAACTTGGAGGAATGATAAGTGAGATTAGACTGTGAATCAAAGAAATTTTCTAAACTTACATACACATTACATATATATGTGCTTAGAATTAGAAGGGGGTTAAGTTAGATTAGTTAAATTAATAGTGATAAGATAAAGTATGATCCTGTTTTCATGTTTAAAGATAATTAAAAGTAACTTTTGTTTAACTAACCATTTGTCTTGGTGAATATCTATTGCCGTTGGATTTTGGGGTCCTCTGCGCTCATAACACTGGTAATATGAGATTCACTTTGGATAAATTACTTTATCGGGTATGGGATAGATGGAGATGAATGGCTTGTGATTTCCAGGAACAAAGAGCTACCTTAAAGGATTTGATGGATTTCCTGGAAGGGCAGGTGTACATTGAAATGGATCCAATATATGGAAATACCAGAGACATTTCAATGGGGAGCAAAGATGTAAGGAGGTCCAACTCACAGTCTAGTCCAAAATTGAAAAGGAGAACTTTTGCTACTACTGTGTCAGTTATAAATAAAGAAAAGGATAAAGTAGTCAAGGGAAAAGAGAGTTTGCCTACTGAGAAGCGTGGTTTGTTTTGTAAAGGTGGACATGCTTTGGAAATGTGTTTATGGTTGGAAAAGAAGGAACACAAAGAGAAAATTGCTTTTTTAAATGAAAGAGGAATATATTTTCGCTGTAAAGAGCACATCAGTGAAAACTGCAAGAAGCAACTTAGTTGTAACATATGCAATTTGAAACATCCTAAAATACTGCATATTCATCAAAGGAACAAGGAATCCGAAAAAGAACAAACAGAATCAAAGGAAATGGCAGAAAACAGTGTTATGGTCTCGATTCACACAAGTGGTCTCATTGGGGCGGGTGTGGATAACTGCAAACTCTCAATAGTGCCTGTATGAGTCAAGATCAAGAATGGGAATGCAATAATATGCATTTCTTGACCCAGACAAGATGCATTTTTTTACACGATGGGACTGATGAACAAACTTAATCTTCAAGGAAGAAAATTGAAGATTATGTTGAAAACCACGGGGCAAGAAAAAGTTGTTGAAACCAGCATTGTTTCAGACTTAGACATTGCTGGATTGCATGATGAAAAATGTTGTGATCTTCCAAATTTATATACTCAGAAGACTATATCTGTGCATGAAGGAAATAATATCCTTCAGTTGTCTTATTGAAAGTTTATCTACCTAAAATTAATTCTGAGGTAGAGATCCTGATTGGTTCAGATGCACCAAAGGCTTTGGAACCACTAAATGTAGTACAAAGCGATGGAGATGGACCTTATGCTGTTAAAATTAGGCTTGGATGGATAATTAATGGACCTTTGGAAGGAAATAATTATATTTCTCAGGAACAATCAACTACAAGTATCAAGAATATTTTGGTTGTGAAATTTGATGAGTTGTGGGAACAGCAAAAGACTATAAATAAGAAATTCACTTCTGGAGAAAAGAAAGAGAGATCAATGTGAAAATAAATCAAAGGCATGAAGGAATGATTTGATCAGAAATAGATGAAAATGAAGTATTAGAAGATGTTGCAAACACTGCTGGTGATTTATTCCTGTGGAATTGAATCAAAGGCAGGATGAAAACAAAAGACAGAACAAGTTTGAAAGTTGATTTTTTGTATCTTGGAGATTACAGCAGACAACGCTAATGAAGAATTCTCATAATGTGCTGCAAAACGCAGAAATTTCTCTAATGGAATAAAGGAAAATGTAACTAACAATTTGGTAAAATTGTATTCAAAGAACAGAATATTGAAAAAGGGGTTAGAAATATTGGGTAATCATAAAAATAGTGAAAGGAAAGATGTAAACTTTGTATTTGAAACCAAAACTGGATTTCAAAAGAATGGGAATGAATCCAATGATTCTTCCATTTCAAAAGTGAATGAGGGGAAGGTCCAGAAAGAAGATGACAGAGTAAAGATTTAATTGTAAATATGATTCGCAAGGTCAGAAAGCGAAAGAATAGCTGCTAAATAAAAGAATAGTTATTGAGGAAAGAGATTAAGCATTATCAAAATGTAAAAGGTTGCAGGAAGAAATTCATATTTTGAATGAAATTAATCTTTTGAAAGAGAACAAGTCATTGGTTAATAACTGAAAACAGGTGACTACGGTGCATTCTAGGTTGGAGAGCCAGCTGGAGCATGCGCAGCCCGGCAGAACACGCTACAGGAGTTCGTTTTGAATTAAACGTGGAGCCATAGAGAAGGGTGAGTGAAAAGCCCTTAACTTTAGTTGACTGTTTCCCTGATTTCATGGAGCATCAGTTCAAATGTTAATTATGAATATTTTATATCAACATTAAAGAAGATAATTTCAAGTTTGTGTGTTGAAAATAAATAATTAAAATACATCTGGACGTATTGAAACTAATTGAAAATGTGTCACTAATAGGTGTTTCACCTTCAATTGTCTATTTATTGGATTGAAGTCGTTATACTGGGTATTTAGGAGTTGAGTTACAGAGAAAGATTAAACAGGTTGGGACTTTATTCCTTGGAACGTTGAAGCATAAGGGGAGATTTGATAGAGGTTTACAATATTGTGAGGGGAATAGACAGAGTAAATATGAGTAGGCTCCTTCCACTTAGATTGGGAGAGATAAATATGAGAGGACATGACTCTATGGTGAAAGGGGAAAGGTTTAGGGTGTGAGAAACAGACGTACCTTCACAGAAATTACTCGAGACAAAAATTGAGAACAAAGAACATTTATTATACAACATTGCAAAGTTGTGTACTTCCCCTTAACCTTGGAATACACACACACACTGGGGCTCACCCAACTTTTATACAGTTTATTTCAGTGTAGAAGTACCCTCCCCCTTACATTCTTCTGCCTCCTGGATGAGTTTGGCATTAGGCAATCCTGTCTGCCTACGTGCTGTTTCTGTGAACTTGGAGGACCAGGGGGTATCCTGTCGGTGTCCCATCATGTCATTGTCCTTATTCACACCTTCCTGACTCTCAGGGCTTACTAACTTCTTATATGCAGAACTTGCTAATTCTGTCTAAGGCTTACTAATTACATAGTTTTCTTCATCTTTCATATTTTCATATTAGTTTTACTCATCTCTCACAAGGGGGATCTTTTTCACTCAGAGAGTGGTAGGAGTTTAGAAGGAGCTGCCATCTGAATGTGGGCTCACTCTTTAAGAATAAATTGGATAGATACATGGATGGGAGTAGCCTGGATGGTTATGGAATGGGTGCAGGTCAGTGGTAGAGAAATTATATTTTGGCATAGACTAGAAGGGCTGAATGGCCTGATTTCTGTGCTGTATTTTTATATGGGGGGAGGGGGCAGGTGTTCTACCCATTTCTGGTGCCCCTCCCCCTACAGTCTGCCAGTCCTCATGGGCACTGGTGTCATGGTCACAGACTCTGCAGATGCAGGATTTTAATTTAAAACACTGTTGGCTCCTTTAACCAGTTTGTATGGAGCCAGCAGCAAAGGACGTTGCAGAGCTGTCATTTTTTGACTGAAAACTTTTAATGAATCATTTAACTCCATTATAGATTTAATTGTCCATAGTTCATTTAATAGAATGATGGTGTGAAATTGGCTTTGATTGCTATGAACTAACAAAAGATTTTGTTAATGTAACATCTTCTTTATTACTAGTTGTAAGGCAGAGCTTCCACTTAAATACACATTTGTAGTTTGTGAACATTACTCAACTGACCAATGCAATAATGTATCAAACGTCATATTAAACAGTGCAGAGTTTGCAAATACGTTTATATGTACTCAACATTCCATTTAAAAAACCTATATTGCGTAATATAAATTCATTATTTATATTTGTCAAATTTTACTTTGGTCAGATACTTGTATGTACTGTAAATAGTTGTCAATAGTTGTAAATTTAATCAATCTTCTCAAATGAATGTGTTTTTACTACTCTCCAAGTGCCCATTCCAAGCATATTTTCTTTTGGAGTCTGTGTAATCATTTTGTTTTCAGACCTCCTTTGACTCCTGACAATGGCTGCATTGAGGAACTAATCTTGTAGATCGAACTCAGGAATTTCTTATGCACCGTGTTCTTAATTACCAATGCCATAGTATGATGTGCATGCACCTTTTGAATCATGTGAACAGTGGCCATCTGTCACCCATAATAATTACACTGGACAGCAAAGATTTTGCTTCCTGGACACTTTTGGGTATATTTTATGGACTTTGGACTGGTGATCATGAAAATTGCTTTACAATTTTCCTATTACGTACCATTATTTAGATATAACCTATTTTGTGATTTCCTGTTGTATTGTAAGTCTACTCATATATTGCCCACAAAGCAAGCTGTTTTGGACAGTCCAAGCATGCCTGAGCATACATTCAGTACAGATGCTATTCAAATATTGGCTTGGGCATGCTTAGTTAGGACAGATGTAGGCATGCTATAAAAGCAGCTCACATATACAGATGCTGTGCATTCATTGATTATAGATTGAACACATGTTGATGCACATGTTCTTCAGGCTGTAGCATAGTGAGTGTACTTAATAATAGCATTTATTGTCTTCAGGGAGATTCAATACAGCAGAAATGCCTCATCTATGTCGTAACAGCTGCAATGCATTCTGGTACATTTGTGAAGTGTATACGCTTAATACTAAATTCAATAAGATAATCAACTCTACAATGTGCCAACTTCCTACGTGAAGCAGCAAATCTGAAAATATCTTTGTGTTCATCTTAAAGTTGTCTATCATAATCCCCAATTTGTTTTCAGGAAGGCCAAGGGCCCCACCCACCGCGGAGCTTAGCCTTCGTTCCAGTGTTGGTCACCTTTTATTAAAATACCAAAAACCACATTAAATACAAGAAAGAGCAGAAAATCAAATTGATTACAAAAGTGAAATGAATACTAATTTCAAGTAAATAATGTGTTAATTTTGATTTTAAAAGTGCTGTTATCCAAGAATTAATGGCACACTGTAGAGTTGATATATTTTTCCTCATATTCAGAATCACTTGTTTCTGAACAATTTGTCAATCTTAATTTAACTGGATGTTGCTGTTAAAGCTTCCAGTGCCATTTTGGTGTGATTCTGTGTCCCGAGGAGTTTCCAGTTGTTCCCTCCCCAGGGGTATGCCTCCAGCTCCCTTCTGCCACCCGGAAATGTCCTCTTTCCGTTCCCCCTCCGCCCCTCGCTCCACCAAGGCCGCCGAAACCGAGGTGCAGGAGGGCAGCGGAAATGGACATGCAAGGTGAGGGGGAGTGGAGAGAGTGCAGCCTGAAGCCCAGTGGGGGCAAGGAGAGTCGAAGCCTGCCAAGCTGCTGGGGCCATTGGAAAAGGGACCTGGATGCTGAGCTCCACGGCCTGGGAAGAAGGAGGAGAGAAGCGAACCAGCCAAGGAGAAAGTGGTGTCAGATGGAGAGAAGCTGAGGGGGCACCAAGGAGCCTGAGCAGCAGCAAGAGCCAGGCCCAAGGGAGGAGCAGGTGATGGGAAGCCCCCCCCTCCCCCTGGGCCAATGAACCGAGTAATGGGAAGCCTTTGGGCAGTGAAGCTAGTGCAGAGGGTCCAGATGATGGGAAGCAGCCCCATGGAAGACGTCAGGCCAGAAGGAGGAAGATGTGGCATGGTGGAGCCCGGCGAGGTGAGCTTCAGACTGCTGAGGAGTGGACACTGAGAAGCAAAGCTGGAGAGTCCAATGGATAAAAGAGAGGAGCCAAGAGACAGGCTCGGTGTGCCGAAGGGACAGCGTCTGGCAGAAGAGCTGAAAGAAGAAGCCTCGGGTTTTATAATGAGATCTTTTTGTTTTAATGCGGGAGCAATGGCCATCTTTGTTACCTATAATCTCTCACGCACCTGGATGCTTTGTGTTTTTCTGGCGCTGGAACGGGCACCGACAGAGTGGTTCAAGCTGTGTGGGGGATTATGGGTAACAAAGATGGCCATTGCTCCCACATTGTGCCGCCACTGCGAGGTGCCAGAGTGGTCCAGTGAGGTGATGGAGCAGCAATCCGGTGAGCTCCAGCAGCACTGCACTTCAGGAAGTAACTACATTTTAACAGGGGTGGGGTGGGGGGTCACAAATTCAGTGCTTGACGTAGGTTACTTTCCCTTCTCGGCACATATGTTGACATCACAGTGGAGGGCAGCGTGACTGCATCACTCACCCCGCCTCCTTCAGCTCTAGAAGCTGGCTCCCAACTCAGCTGTGCACAAAGGCCAGAACTGCCTTATAGGTCGTCACCGTAAAAGGTAAAATTGCCTTTGTTTTTGCTTGAGCCGGCTATAATGCGGAGTTTCACCCTAAAAAGGCCAAGACTTTCTCTTCCCTTGACCCTCTGTCTCCTTCCATAGAGCTCATCAATTGTCACCTTTCCTCTTATCCGATCTAATTAACACCTTTTGTCTGTGAGTCTGTACTCCCCCTCCCATCCTTCCCTTTTTCTCTTGAGTCTTTAGTTAAGATACCTACCTGCTTTTGGCTCATACCTTGAAAAAGGTTTGGACCTGAAACATCGTTACCTCCTCTGGACGCTCTGAGTTCCTCCAGCATTTCTCTGCATTTTTACCACTGACCATTGCTTTTATTGAGGGTTTTTCACCTCAGAAAAAATGGATAGCTTGGAACTTGCTCATTCCAGATAGAATGCAAAGATAACCTTTGTTTGCTTCAACTATTGATGTTTGCTTTTTCTCTCCTCTTAAAAGCTTATTGTCAGTTAATCAATTCAGACTATAAAAAGCATTTATGGCGAACACCCTTCAGGTAAAGAATTTTCCCCTCATCTTTCTGCTCACTCTTTCTGCAGCATTTGTGAATTACTGCCTCTCTGTCACCGTTTTCCTGATGAGTTCAGATGATCAAGAGCCTGATGAATTTCAAATGCATTTCTAGATGCATTTCTAGAAGTATCAGGGAATGGAAGGAGCACCGTCTTCTCAGAACGACAAGGTTGTTTCCCTGATATAATCCACGCTGACCAAGAAATCTTATAACAATTCACAGTACGGAAACAGGCCATATCGGCCCTTCTTGTCTGCACCGATTTACGTGAAACTCCACTAGTTCCATCTAACTACTCCCTTGCCCATAACCCTCCAACCCCCTCACATCCATGTCCTCCTCTTAAATGACAGAATTGACCCTGCCACAACTACTTCTTCTGATAGATCATCCCACTCAGCCACTCAGTGAAGAAGCTTCCTCTTATATTACTCCTAAAATTTTGTCCCCTAAACCCTTAACTTGTGGTCCCTCGTTCAAATCTCCCCTACCCTCAGGGGAAAGAGCCTATTCACATCTACTATATAACCTTTGTTTAGTTTGTGTTTAATTTCAGGCATCATGGCACGGACGATGTTATTTCCACGGTGGAATGTAACATTTCCTGATTGGGTTTGCTGGTTCTGGTCCTTACTTCTATAATGATGTAAATTAAATCAGAATGATATTGTGCTCCTTTGTCTGAAAAACTAGGTATTATTTTCCTAGGTCTGCCTGTCAATGCGTGATCACAGAGTTTCCACATTCCAAACCCTAACCACTGCCAGTCCTGGTCCAAAGGAGCCTCCCATGATACTAATTCTCTGCCTCTCCCCCTTCCCTCATCCCCTGTCACCCTCTTTTTAAAACAATTTAGACGTAAGGCACAGTAGCAGGCCCTTTTGGCCCACGAGTCTGCGCCAAAATTGAGCGACAACCCCCAATAAATTTTGAACACTGGGAGGAAACCGGAGCCCCTGGGAAAAACCCATGCAGATGCTGGGAGAACATTGATGCGCTATCAATAACTCGAAAGACTGGAGGTACAGAACAATAGGTTTTTATTTACGATAAAGGCATCCCACGTTGTGACCCAGGCTTTCTGGGGAGGGGTTATGGTGCTGGAACCTTTATACAGGGTCAAGAGGGAGGAGCCACGGGTCCAGTCACAGCAAGGAGTGGAGCCAGATAAATGAGTGTACAGCTGTTCACCACAAACATATACACTCTTTGCAGACAGCAGGGGATTCAAACCCTAGTCCCAATCCCTGGCGCTGTGACAGCGTTGCGCTAACTGTGCCAGTCACCCTCTGTCCCTAACAACAACCACCTGTCTCTGGCTTTGAATCCTCGACCAACAAAATCCTCCCCTCACTCCTGGTTGACCTTCTAGTCAAGGGCTGAACCCCTCCAATCTCCCACCCCCATAACATTCTCTCACCTTGGCAGCAATCTCTGGCACCAGTCTGGTTTCTTCTTTGTGAAACTTTGCCTGAATGGTAAATGATTATGAATGGAAGTGTCTAAAGATAACATCTATCTGTTTTAACCAAAGTAATTTAAAATTGAATATCAAAGTACAGCGTTTAGATTTATTGTCAGAGTGCATGCAGGACATCACATACAACCCTGAGATACTTTATCCTACTTTTGCCATGCAGAATTTCAACCAGTAGTGCAAAAATCTATGCTCAAGATATGTATTCAAAGGAGAGAAATATAAAGAAAGAAAAGTAAACAAACTGACAAAGAACAGAAAATAGATATTCAGTAAAAATAATGTTCAAAGTAAGAGTTTTTAAATGAGTCCCTGATTGAGTTTGTCGTGGTGGAGTCTGATGGTGGAGGGGGAGCAGCTGCTCCTGGACCTGGTGATGCGAGTCATGTGGCACCTGTACCTCTTTCCTGATGGCAGCAGCGAGAACAGAGCGTGTGCTGGGTGATCCTTGATGATCGCTGCTACTCTCCGATGCCAGTATTCCCTGTAGATTTTCCATGTAGTATATAATTATATCACTATTCTATTTTTCTAACACTCCAGTTCCAGTTTTTGACAATGAAGAGCACTACAGTACTCGAAATGAAACATGCTTTAATTACAATACTTATATATTGAAGAGAAATGAGAAAGTCTGAAGACTCTGTGATTGTAGTTAATACTCAAAAGTGCTGGAGAAAGTCAGCAGGTCCCGCAGCGTCCACAGGAGACAAAGATAAATTACCAGCATTACAGGCCTGAGCCCTCCGTCAAGGTAGGAGCCTGAATGAAAAGGTGAGGGGAGTGGCAGGGGGAGGCCAACAGGCAAGGGCCCATAGGTGAACATGGATAAGGGGGCAGGGGAGTGAAGCTGAGAATTGATCGGAGGAGGGGGAGATAGCTCTGTGAATGCTGGTGGGAAAGAGACAGAGCTTTCAGAAAGGAGGCATACGGTTCGGAAAAGGGAAACACGGGGGTGGGTCCTAATGGAAATTGGAGTAGTCGATGTTAATGCCGTCCATTTGGAGGGTTCCCGGCCAGAAGATGAGGTGGTGTTCCTCCAATTTGCGGGTGGTGTCAGTTTGGCAGTGGATGAGACCATGGACAGACATGCCAGCATGGGAATGGTGCAGGGAATTGAAATGGGTTTCCAGAGTTGAAGTGCTCAATGAAGTGATCTCCCAGTCTGCACCCAGACTCTCCGATGTAGAGTAAAGCCACAACGGGAGCCACAACGGGATGCAGGAGTCGACCTCTGCTGATTCACAAGTGAAGTGTTGCTTCAATTGGAAACAGTGGTAAATTAACTACCACCCGGGGGCTAGGCTGAACTTTAGTAAGGGCCCCACATTGACATTGCCCCACAGGCCCCACCCTTCATCCGACGCTGTGACTGTGGTAAAACACAGAAATGCTGGAGGAACTCAGCCAGTCTCGTAGCGTCCACAGGAGGTAAAGATAGCTTGAAGAAGGGCCCAAAACGTCGATAATACATCTTTACCTCCTACAGTCACTGCAAGACCTACTGAGTTCCTCCAGCATTGTTATTTTACAACTCAATTTACAAACACGAGTTCGGCTTCTCCCTTACGTTTTGCAGAGATTTGCGTGAATAATAAGAGACCAAAGGAATGAATTAGCTTTTCATTTATTAATAAAACTTATGCAAAATCACAGTACAAAGATGATTAAAAAGGTAGACATATTAAAGTATGTAGCAATCACTATCACCTTTGGTTGGTGTATTTGAAGACAAATCACTGATTTAATTTAATATTATATAAATTCAACAATTAATTTAATGTGCAACCTCTTTTGTGGACTCAGCCAACTTCAACCCACTGGGCAGGGAGAGGTCGCCTTCCCCTTCCCCCGTCTCGCTGGGCAGGGAAAGGTTCCCATCCCCCATCCCGCTGAAAAGGGAAAGGTCCCTGACACACAGCATGGAAGCCTTTGAACAAGGGCCCCTGCTCTGTCATCCTTCCACTCCCCAGGGACAGAACAAATGGCCCTCGAATGAAGGTCAGACAAAACGGAATTTAAAAAAAATAACAAAATGATATGCCTGTCAATTCTGAATAATACTATACAGTTTGTTTCAACTTTAATTTACATTAGTCTTATCGACGAGGATCCTAGGTATGTTTTAATTAACAGCCAGAGTTCAGTCTGCTCTCTGTTCTTTATCTTCACCAATCTTAAGTAAAACCAAAGATTGTGATATTAGTATGTTTGCTTTGAATTAGGCAATAAAGCAATGGCTTTGTCATGGGGAACAATTGAAAGTGAGTAGGGTGCTTCAGGTTTCACACATGAAGTTTTGCGTCCCAGTAAATCCTTTCTCCAAAAGGCAGTTTCAATGTTCAACTTCATGATTACTCAGTCCCTCCAATATATATTGTGCACCGTGGCCTTTTTGAACTGTTACTATCCATTAAAGATGCCATCCCTGGAATGGACTGGATTAACTTTTGCGTGGGAGAGTCAAAGAAGGTTTGGAGAAGTTGCAGCATTCGTTCGAGGCACTCAAATCAGTGCAGTGTTTGCTGTGGATTCATGTCCATTCCACAACTCCTCTTGCCCTATCCAGTTCCTCGACACCGATTGTTTTTGCGAAAGTCCGTAGAGCCAGCCTCCTTACCTTTCGGGCCCCTAGACTTCAGCCTACTCGGCCTAATGGTTAATCCACCATTACTTGGGGCCCTGAATGGTGGTGAGGACACAAGTGGAGCATTTCCCATGGTCACAAGGGTAGGTACCAAGGGGGTGATTAGTGGGAAGAGATGAGTGGACATGGGATTCAGGGAGGGAGTGGATCCTATGGGAAGAGGAGAGGGGAAGATGTGTGTGGTGGTACACCACCGGCCTACTTCAGGGGGCAACCTCTGTACCTGCAGGAGTGTAAGGGGACAGGACAACACCTGGCAGACTGTCAATCAGTTGTCCTGAAGGGATCAAGCGCCACCCCGTCGGGTGTTAATCACCCTCTGGGATATAAGCCTGTGCCGCCCTCCCGAGGCCTCACTCTGAGTTGCTGCAGCCACAGCCAGCCTGGCTCTGTGGAGGTTTTTGTGGATTAAAGCCTGTTGTACAATTTTTACCTTGGGTGTGTCTGATTCTGGCTAACAGCGCACCACAATTTAATCCACAAAATATTACCACTGCTGCCATGGAAAAACTACTGAACGCAGGGAGCCTCGAAGTCAAACCACACCACCCGGAAGCCCAGACATGCTTCAAGATCTGGCAGCACGCGGTCGAGGCAATCATTGAGGCACATGAAGCCGGAATCCTGGACTCAGATCGGAAGAGGTTGGTCCTACTCCGGTCAAAGCTGGGTCCCCATGCCTTCCAGGCAACCAAAGGCTGCTCCACGTGCAAGAGTGCAATGAACACTCTCGAGAACTTGTACAAGCCCCCCATATGAATGCGGTCTGTACAAGGTACCTCCTCAACAACCGAGCCCAGCAACCCAGGGAGACGGCTGAGTCTTACCTGGGATATTTGTGAAGGTTGGCCTGACCGTGTCTGGCTGAACCCGGGGTAGGTGCAGAGGAAGTCGAGAGGCTGATCCGGGTCGCCTTCGTCTGAGGGCTATGCACGAGGGCCATCCAGCAGAAGCTGCTGGAAGTCAATATCTATGCTCTAACCAAGACTGTGGAAGTGGTCCAAACCCTGGAAGCAGCAGCCCTGCACATCGAAGCCTTCAAGTCCAGGTTCCCCCAGACTCCCTCATGGCCCTCTCACACTGCAACTGCAGCCCCAGACCAAGCTGGGGAGGGGAAAGTCACTGTGGCAGGTGCTTGGCGCCCTTTAAGTGCTGTGGGTCCTGGCGTGGGTCAGATCGACTATTGCGCCAAAATTGCCTGGCTTGGAACCAGTATTTTTCCCGATATGGCAAGAAAGGCCACTTTGCAAAAGTGTGCCTCTCTAAACCTGCCGGCAGCTCAGCGGCCCTCTATGACCTCTCTACCTCCCTCGCAGACCGGACCCCCCAACGTGCGCGTGACGGGCGGCACCATTGTCCCCGGACAACTTCCGCTTTCCCCAACTTTGACGGTGCAACATCCGGCCCCGCCAGCAACTGTCGCAGTGTATACCCTGAGCACCTGCACTAGCCCTGCCCTCGCCAGCGCCGCTCGCCGAGAACTACAGCGACATCACTTCCGGTTGACACAATGATGTCACTTCCGGCTGACGTAATGACGTCACTGCTGCCGGCCGTGATGACGTCACTTCCCCGGTGTAATGGACACGGCTGGGGAAGGAGGCCAGCCACACAGCGGGCCCCCACATGCTACCGCCATCTTGGGTCAGGCAATGGCCGACACGGAGGGCCCCCGATAAAGTTGAGAATGACGTGGTCAACACCGGCGATGACCAGGCCGCCTTACTGACACTCCCCACGCCTCCGGGTGACATCGGCTGCCGCACGCTGCACCCAGCGACCGACGTCGATGTGGTCAACATGGGCGATGACCAGGCCGCCCTACCGATGCTCCCCACATCTCCGGAAGCCATAAATCACTGCGCACAGCCAGAAAGAGATGACTCTGACTCCGAGACGGTCCTGGCCGCCACCATGCTGACCAGGGACACTCAATGACCTCGGGCGCTCGATGATGAACCTGCAAGTCAACAGGCAAGTTCGACAGTGGCAGCACCAAGAGCTTCATTCACCCGAGTGTGGCCCACTCCCTGAGATTAAAAGTCCACCCCACCACCTGCTCAATCGCCCTCGCCACCAAGGATAAGACTGTTGGTACCCTCGGGCGCTGCTCAGCTGATATAACTGTGGGAGGGGAGACTTACACAGGGTTCAGGCTCCTGGTCATGCCCAAACTCTGCGCCCCAATCCTCCTGGGTCTAGATTTCCAGTGCCACCTGCAGAGTGTCACCCTTGCCTTCGGGGGGCCCCAACCTCCACTCACATTACACAGCACACCAATCTACCAGCCCCGGTCAATCTGCGGCCTCTCCACACTGCGCATCACCCCACCGGCGCTCTTCCCACATCTTGCTCTAGACTGCAAGCTGATCGTCACCAGAAGTAGGCGCTATTGTGCCGCAGACAGAGACTTCATCAAGGCGGAGGTATGGCAACTCCTGGTGGAAGGTGTCATAGAGCCCAGTAATAGCCCTTGGAGAGCCCAAGTTCTGGTGGTCAAAGGGGGAAGTAAGCCAAGGATGGTCGTGGATTACAGCCAGACCATTAACCAGTACACCCAGCCGGACGCCTACCCCCTGCCGAGGATCGCCAACATGGTCAACAAGATAGCCCGATACCGGGTTTTCTCCACGATTGACCTGAAGTCGGCGTATCACCAATTCCCCATCCATCTGAAGGGCAAGCCCTACACAGCCTTTGAGGTGGACAGGTGCCTGTACCAGTCCCGCCGGGTTCCTTTAGGGGTCACGAACGGGGACTCTGTTTTCAAGCAGGAGATGGATCGCATGGTAGACCGGTACAAGCTAAAGGTGACGTTCCCGTATCTGGATAACGTCACTATCTGTGGCCGTGACCAGCAGGACCACGATGCTAACCTGGAAAATTTCCTCCAGATGGCTGGGGAGCTGAACCTCACTTACAACAAGGAGAAGTGTGTGTTTAGCACAACCAGCCTCGCCATCCTGCGGTACATCATGCCCATGGAGTCGTCGGCCCAGATCCAGAAAGGATGCGCCCATTAATGGAGTTCCCCTCTCTCCCACACTAAAGGCCCTCCGCAGGTGCCTTGGCCTGTTCTCTTATTACTCGCAGTGGGTCCCTCGTTTCTCGGACAAGGTCCGCCCACTGGCTCAAGCTACAACATTTCCCCTCCCACCCGAGGCGCAGACAGCCTTCATCCACATCAGGCAAGACCGCAGACACTACGATGCAGGCTGTGGATGAGGACTCCTCCTTCCAGATGGAGAGCGATGCCTCTGAGGTGGCCCTCGCTGCTACCCTCAACTAAGGGAGGGGTGCCACGTCACTTTCTTCTCCATGACCCCCTATGGGTCCAAGCTAGGGCACACTGCCATTGAAAAGGAGGCCCAGGCAATTGTGGAAGCGGTCTGCCACTGGCTCCACTACCTGGCCGGCAGGAGATTCACCCTCCTCACGGACCAGCGGGCTGTGGTGTTCATGTTTAACACTACCCACAAGAGCAAGGTCAAGAACGACAAGATCCTGTGCTGGAGAGTCGAGCTGGCAAACTACATCTACGACGTCCAGTACTGCCCCGGGAAGTTTAACGACTCCCCGATGCCCTCTCTCACACCTGCGCGTCTATGCATGACGACAGGTTGCAGGCCTTGCATGAGTCCCTCTGCCATCCGGGTGTCACCCGGTTGTACCATTTCATTAAGTCCCGAAATCTGCCGTACACCATCAGGGACGTCAGGGACATGACCGAGGCCTGTCGGGTCTGCGCGGTGTGTAAACCCTGCTTCTTCCACCCGCCCAGGCCCATGTTGTAATGGCTACTCGGCCTTTCGAGCATCTCGGCATGGACTTCAAAAGACCCCTGCCTTCCACGAACCGAATTGTCTACTTCCTCACGGTAGTGGACGAGTACTCACACTTCCCTTTCGCTATCCCTTGCCTGCACACCTCCACGGCCACCGTCACCAGGGCCCTGGGGAAGATTTTCACCATGTTTGGCTCCCCCGCCTTCATCCACAGCGACTGGGTGTCTAGTTTCACGAGTGACGAGTTGCACCAATACCTGACGGCGAGGGGCATCGCGATCAGTCACACGATGAACTATAACCCGAGAGGCAATGGGCAAGTGGAACGCAAGAACGGGATGGTCTGGAAAGCAGTTCTCCTGGCTCTCAGGTCGAAAGGGTGGGCCGTTGTATAGTGAGTGGAAGGATGCCCTGCCAGAGGCGCTTCATGCCATTCAGTCGCAGCTGTGCACGGCTACCAATGAGACTCCTGTTCTCATTCCCCAGGAGGTTGGCAACTGGAATGTCCCACCCAGCATGGCTCACGTCCCCGGGACCGGTGCTCCTGCATAAGCAGGTACGGACACACAAGGCCGAAGCCCTGGTCGAGCAGGTCTTCCTCCTACATACATACCATAACTACGCTTACGTTAGGTTCAGCCATGGCAGGGAGAACACCGTCTCAACCAGGAACTTGGCACCAACAGGAGCACCCACCACACCATGCCACCCTCAAACCCAGGACGATGCTGACCGGGCATACATCCCTATCCCCAGGCAGCTATGGGGCACGCAGGACCTCCTTGACCTCCATGGGCCTGCTTCAGCCTTAGGAGATGAACCCTCCCCCCCACCCATCCAATATGACCCGCATACGTTGACTCTGGCTTCCCCGGCCACCTCTCCGTGTGGCACCACACCAGCCACCACACCCCTGCCACCAGCCCCCCCACTTCCCCTCTGACCAGTGACCAGGAGCCAGTTCTACAATGGTCACAGAGACCCCGGCGGCCACCGGATCGTCTCAACCTGTAAATGTTGCATGTATATAGTGGGTGCGATTCCTTGTTACTGCTCGCCCCCCCCCCCCCCCACCGGGACAATTTTTAAAAAGAGGGTGAATGTGGTGGTATACCACCGACCTACTGCAGGGGCAACCTCTGTACCTGCAGGACGGTAAGGGGACAGGAGAGCACCTGGCCGGCTGTCAATCAGTCACCCTGAAGGGATCAAGCCCCACCCAGTCGAGTGTCAATCACCCTCCGGGATATAAGCCTGCGCCGGCCTCCCGAAGCTCACTCAGAGTTACTGCATCTACAGCCAGCCTGGCTCTGTGGAAGTCTTTGTGGATTAAAGCCTGTTGTACAGTCTTTACCTTGTGTGTGACTGATTCTGGTTAACAGTGCACCACAATGTGTCAGGTGGAGGGATCACAGGTGGAAAGTACAGAAGATAATATGTTGGATGCAGAGGCTGATGGGGTGGAAGGTGAAGACAAAGGGAATCCTGTCCTTGTTGCACCTGGAGGAAGAGGAAGCCAGGGCAGAGATGCAGGTAATGAATGATATGTGAGTTGGGCCAAGTTGATGGTAGTAGAGGGGAAGCCAATGTTTTTGAAGGGTCAAGACATCTCGGATGATCTGGCATCGAAGACCTTCTTCAGAGCAGATGCGACTGAGATGGAGGAACTAAGAGAAAGAAATGGAATCCTTATGGGGGACAGGATATGAAAAGATATAGTCAAGGTGACTGTGATAGTTGGTAGGTTTGTAGAAGAAGTCTGTCGAGAGTTGGTCTCCCATAACGGAGACAGAGAGATCGAGAAAGAGAGTGCTGCTAGAAATGGACCAAGTGAATTTGAGGCCAGGGTTGCCTGCAAAGTGGACAAAATTGACAAGCTTATGTGCATGAGGCAGCTCCAATATAGTTGTCAATGTAGAGGAGGAAGAGTTGAGGAGCTTTGCCTGTGTAGACATGGAGCATGGATTGCTCCACAAATCCAACAATAAAGGCCGGCATAGCTGGAGCCCATGAAGGTCCACATGGCTATTTGGAGAAAGTGGGATGAGTATTGAGGGTGAGGACAAGTTCTGCCAGCTGGAGGAGGGTGGTAGTGGAGGGGGAACTGGGTGGGTCTGTTGTTGAAAAGGAAACTAAGGGCTTTGTAGCCTTCGGTATGGGGAGTGGGGTGGGGGGGGAATGGAGTTGTGTAGTGATTGGATGTCCATGATAAAGATGAATTGGTCAAGTTTTCAGGGCACTGGAAGTTGTTGAAGTGATGGAGGGCATGTGAAGTAGGTGGGGAGGGACTGGACCAGGGAGAACAAACTGGAGTCAAGATAAGCAGATACTAAATCGCAGGGGCAGGAATATGTGAAAACAATGGGTCTACCGGGACAAACAGGTTTGTGAATCTTGGGTAGGAGGTAGAATGGGACAGTGCTGGGTTAGGAAATAATAAAGCTGAAGGCCGTGCGAGGGCAATGACCGGATGCGATAAGTTCAGAGATAATGCGCGAGACGGTGGTTTGGTCATTTTTGATGGGGTTCTGTTCAAGGGCTAAGTAAGAGGAGGTGTCTGAGAGCCGTTGTCTGGCTTTGGCAAGGTCGAGGTCACAGCAGCACCACCTTTATCTGTGGGTTTGCTTGCAAGGTTAGGATTGGTATGAACAGAGTAGGGAGGCAGAGCAATCCGAAGGGGTGAGATTAGAATAAGTGAGGGGAATGGTGAACTCGAGAGAGAGAGCAGCAGTGGAAATATAAAGATTCAGATAAATAATGAGCAGGACTCCGTAAACCACATGTGTATCACAGAACAAATACTCCCAGGTTATTAAATGCTCACAGCTCAAGAAAGACATTGAATAATAAATATATAAGTCTGCCAATAAACATTTTTTATTACTGATTTCTTAAGAAGTGGTTGCTGCAACACTCCTAATTAGAAAAACTTATATGTGGGAAGCCTTCCTTGTCAGACGTTACAACTGAAACTACTTTTTATGGATCTCAATAAGTAAAAGATACTGTGGCTTTTGAAAATTTATGGTTCGCTTTACCACAACTTGCCGTCAATAAAGAGTGGAGTTTATGTGAAAGAGCCTGAGTAAATGGAGTAACTGTGCCATTGCAATGGAAACTGCGGGCAGATGCTCCTGCTTGACTGAAATTTCATCTGTTAGAATGTGAGGACATAGGCAATATTAGCAGAAGCAGGTGTATTGACTGAGCCTGCAACATATACCATTCAACATGACCATGAGACAATATTCCTGCCCCTGCCCATACCCCTTGATTCCTCCAATAGCTTAATAATTTCAAATGCAATCCAGGAGTGAGCTTCCACTTCAGAATCAGAATCAGGATTTATTGTCATGAACGAGTCATGAAATTCGGTGTTTTGTGGCAGCGTCATAGAGCAAACATTCATATAAAGCACCTTCCAAAGATGAATAAAAATAGTGCACGTAAAGTCAAAGTGAGGCAGCGTCTTTGCTTCATTGACCATTCAGAAATCTGATGGCAGCAGGAAAGGAGCTGTCCTTGTGCCGCTGAGTGCTCGCCTTTAGGCTCCTATACCTTGCAGAGTGAAGAGGGTGGTGGGGGTCCTTGACAATAGAGGCTGCTTTCTTAAGACCCCGTCTCTTGTAGATGTCCTTGAAGGAGTGAAGTCTGGTGCCCGTGATGTTGCAGATCAAGTTAACAACCCTCTGGAGTGTTTCTTGTCCAGAGCATTGGCACATCCGTACCAGTCAGTGATGCAACCAGCGACAATGCTCTCCACTGTACACCTGTAGAAGTTTTCGAGAGTCTCTGGTGACGTACCGAATCTCCTCAAACACCTCACTAAGTATAGCCGCTGGTGAGCGTTCTGCATGATTGCATCAACACGGAGGTTCCAGGACAGATCCTCAGAGATGTCGTCACCCAGTGGTTCGAGTGAACACATTTCTCCCCATTTCAGTTCTAAATGGTCAACTGTTTGTTCTGAAACTGCAACCCTCGTTCTAGACTTCTCAAATAGGGGAAATACCCTCTCTTTATCTGGCATGTGTAGCCCTCTCATCCTTCCAAGCTCCTGAAAATCAAGGGGAGCTTCCTTGGATGAGAGCTCCTCCATCTACTAAGTCTTTTCTGCACTCATTCTGATACAAGAAGATCCTTTCTGAGGTTAGGAAACCCAAACTGGGCAGCCACTCTTACCGCAGTCTTACCAAGGCCCTCTATAATTAAAAAAAAACACATTTGTTCTTGCATTCAAATCTTATTCCAGTAAAGGCTAATATAACAACATTCCTGAATTGTCCTCAGCACCTACATGTTACCTTTCAGTGATTTCTTCCAAAGATACCCGGGTCCTTTTGAACATTAACATTTTGTAAACTCTTAAAATATACCCAGTTCTTCTGTTTTGAGCATCAATGTGAATGAATTTACATTTTCCTCAGTTCAGCATCTTGCACCAGGTGTTCCCTTCAAATGTAAGGCTAAAAATGACGATTAATCAATCTGAATGATGGATGAGTTAGGGTGGCTCTACTCACATTACTCCTTCATTTTCATAGAATCAAAATGACCTTCAGCTGGGTAATCATTCGTCAAGGAACTATCATGGTTCCTTCATCTGTCAACACTTAAAATTGCATTCCCAGCTGCGGATCAAAAGTAGAAAAAACAGAATTTTGGTTTCAATTCCATTGAATAATACCAATTTGCTGGAAGAAAGACTCTTTTTGCTTATTGAAAGATGCAGTGTTCCTTTAGGTTCTACTTGCTGGCAGGAACACAATGGAAATGTCAGGTTGCCAGGTCCTTGGGCTTATGATCGCACCACTCTTGCTGGGTTCTCTTGCTTAGGTGACCTTTTGCTGGTGTGTGTTGGATGGGAGGAGGGTCAACACCTGATTTAAAATATATCTGGGCCACCATTCTCGTCGCCCTCCTGAAAAATACAGGAGATTCCCAGTCTAGATATTTCACCATGTTGGAGGTGGCCAAATCTTCTAGACTCACTGCTTAGAAGGAAATTTATTGCCATATGCATAAATGCTATGTATAGATGCAATGGAAGTCTTACTTGATGCATGCAACAGATAACAGCACATAAGAAGAGAGAAAAAATTGTTTAAGGTCATTTGCCACATTATAATTGGCACAGTGTAAAGGGTTCTTCTGCAAGCCATCTAATAGGTTAACTCTAAACATACAGTCATATAAAGTTGAAGAACTAGAACACAATTACAGGGTGTAGGGTTATAAATAAAAGAAAGATCATTTTACCAAGCAAGGGCAGAGTGGTACACACTCTTGTGTGTTTCAATCAAGAGCCTTGAAGGACATAGGGATCTTTTGGTGCATGATTTCACATTTTTGAGCCTTCTCCCCAATGCAAGAAAGGAGAATGTGTCCAGGTGTGATGAGTATTTTGCCTGCCTTTCCACAGGCAGCAGGAGATGTAGATGGAGAGAGAAAGGCTTGCGTGTTGTTCTGAGCCGCCCATAGTCACCACAGGCTAAGAGCAGATGCCATCTTGCTGACTCTGCGTTAGGTCATCTGGACTACAAGAACACTTTTGTCCAGCTATTGTTCATTGACGAGAGATCAGCGGTCAAAACCATCATACCAATAAAACCTACGGCCAAGCTAAACAATCTGGAACTCCTCTGCAGCTGGATTCTCTACTTCCTCTTTGCCGGACCCCAATCAGTGGCAATTAGCCCCACCATCTCCTCCTCACTGACAATCAATACAGCGACACCCCAAGGCAGTGTGATTAGTCTCCCGCTTGATTCTCTGTGCACCCATGAGTGCATTGCAAAGTTCAACTCCCTCGTAATCTATAATTTTGCTGACAACACCAACATTATTTCTCATTTTTAAAATTTACAGCACGGTAGAAGCTGCTTCTGGCCATTTAAACCTGCATAGCCCAATTACACCCAAATAAACCCTCAACCCTGTCCGTCACATTTTGGAGGGTGAGAGCACCCAGAGGAAACTCATCCAGACATGGGGACAACACACAGACTCTTACAGACAGCACCGCTGGTGCTCTGATAGCGTTTTGCTAACTGCTACGCTAACGTGAGTAACTTGAAATGATGAATCAAGGAGATCGAAGGTCCATTGGGTGGTGCCAGAACAGCAAACTTACTCTTTGCATCACAGACCAAGGAGATTATCAGATTAATACGTCTCATATCCTGATGGACTTCATTATTGAGACTTAAAATAATTGGCCAGTGAGATAGTTATTGAATTAGTCAGAAAATGGCAAATTCTGCTCCTTTATTCAAAGGATGGGGGGGAGGGTCGATGTTGTGGATAAAAAGAGAAAACAAGAAGCAACAAGTCAGTTCACCCAGCATCCTTCACAGAGAAAATATTGAAGACATATTTAAAGATGTTAGTGTTGAGCAAAAAATTCAGGGGAATTAGGCAAAATCCTTGAGCGAGAATGTAAAACTAGGGCCACACTCACTGCTTGAAAGTAAGGGGTTTGAGACACGGAATCTCTGATGCTATGTTGGAGAAGGGGAGGGAGAGAGAGAGAACGTACCTAAAATGTGTCCCATTGTGAAACTCCAATTCTACTAATTGTCACACCCAAGTCAAAGTGTTGTTCAAGTCAAGTCACCTTTATTTGTTGTTTATACATGATAAAGATGAGAGTGTTTCTCCAGGACCACAGAGCAGATTTGCATAAATATGTTAAAAATAGAAGTTAAAATATTAAGACGTATACAGTAAAAGTCCATGGTACACTATCCACATAAGTTCTGAGAATTCAGGAGCCTGATGGCTTGAAGGAAAAAAAACTGTTGCTCAATTTGGATGTAAGGGGCCTAGTGCTGCAGTACCTCCTACCATTTGGCAGAAGAGAGAACAGTTTACATGAGGGGTGTGTGGAGTCCTTCACAATGTTTATTGCTTCTCGCATGCATCAAGTGTTGTAGATGTCTGTCATGGTATGAAGAGAGCCCCCAATGATCTTTTCCGGTGACTTCACTATCCTCTGCGGGGTCTTGCATTCCGAGGTGGTATAACTTCCAAACCAGGCGATGATGCAGTTGTACAGGATGTTCTCGATACATCCTCTGTAGAATATAGTGAGGATGGAGGGTGGGAGATGAACTTTCCTTAGCCTTCGCAGGAAGTAGAGACACTGCTGGGCTTTCTTGGCTGGTGTGAAGGGACCAGGTGAGATTCTCTGCCAAGTGCACACCAAGGAACCTGACGACCTCAATGATAGAGCCGTCAAACGTGCTAAATCACTTGAGATGTGATTCAAAATCATAACAAAATCTTAAAAAATGAAGGTGGAGGGAGAACGAGCATTGTTTGCTTAGGCCTAGAATGGAAATGCTGTGCAATCAAAGGGAAAACAGTAATGCCTACTGCTCATGCCGGTGGGATTTTCCACTAAAGATACAGGTTCTCCGCCACACAGAGTCACTGTAGTCAGGAAGGGAGAATTCATCAATTCCCTGGAAGTTGCACCTCATCCCGTTGCAGGTGGGTTGAACCCCAGAGGGTAGGCGATGTAAGGTTCAGCTCATAGCAGGAGAGAAAAAGGGAAAGACTATCCTGGTGTCACCTTTTAAGGTTACTGCTATCTCCCAACCTCAGCTAGGTCTCTGATCAGGACTTCTGGAGAGTAGGCAACAATTCCATTTCCTACTTATTGTGAATGTGAAGGATAGGGGCAACACCAGTGGGCTGTTTAACAAAGTACTACATCCCTTCGAACTTGATCTACAGCAGATACCCTCATTGGAGAGATGCACGTCACTGTCACTATATGCAATGTACTGAAGATATGAACCAAAGATAACTTATTGACATTGTATGCTGTTGCATTACTAAACAAGTAATCCTACTGCATTATTGTGCAACACCAAGTGTTTTGTCTTTCCAGTGTTTGGTTACCTGTCACTGTTTCCCATTGCTGGAATGTCAAACAGTTGAGCACTTGTAAGGGACACAGAGAGAGGTAGTAGAGGAGGATAATAAAGGTCACAGAATATCATTCTGTTTGACACCCACGTGTTTATTCGAACACTCGTGCAGTGAGGGCTGAGAAGATAAAGTTAGAGATACATCACAGGGAGAGTCACCACACCCGAATGAGCTGCTGACTGACATAAGGGAATCTTGTGCAGGGTTTCATAAAGCTGTGGGATGGAGTGGGGTGGGGGAGGGGGGAATGTTCAGACTGTCCACAGGATTTGGATGAGAACTATTGGCCCTTTTATACTGCCCTTAAAAAACGGGATTTAAATTTCTTTTAACCACTTCACTTACCTGTGTGAATGCAATGAACACGGGATTGGGCAGTGGGGGGGGGGTCTTTTTATGCTGGTACTTACCTGCCAAGGTAGGTAGTGTCAGAGCCGATGCATTTCACATCAGTTTCTGTGTAAAAGCCTTACGCTGTAATGCTGCACCAGGATGCCGGGTCCCTATGTAAAAGGTTGCATTGACCCAGCTTTACTTGATTCAGTGTGAATGACCCGACCAGGCTTTAAACATGGAACGTTCACATGTCATTTCAATGGATTGCTATGTAAAAGGGGTAGTGATACTTTCATGATAAGACTGATGTGGAAACCCTAATGATTGACAGGTTTGCAAGCTTACCCAGCTAGATGAAAGAGGTGACAAGCAGCAGCTCCCATAGGTGGGAACAGGGATTGTGTAGCCAGGAGGCCATGGCCAATATTCTGCAAACAACATAAGCTCATTTGTTAGGGTTCAGTGACAACAGAGCAATGTTCTCCGCAAACCATTTAGAACTGAGATGAAGAGGAATTTCTTTACCCAGGGGGTGGTGAATCTGTGGAATTCATTGCCACAGAGAGCAGTAGAGGCAGGTTCATTGAATATATTTAAGAGGGAATTAGGTATATTTCTTCAGTATAAGGGAATTAGGGGTTACGGAGAGAAGCCGGGAACGGGGTACTGAACTTTAAGATCAACCATTGAATGGCGGAACAGGCTCGAAGTGCGGAATGATCTACTCCTGCTCCTATCTTCTATGTTTTTATGTTTCTATGTTTAGATTACTGTTGTTGAAGAGGGACAGACGGAGGACAAATATTCTTCTGCTTCTATGCAGTCTACTTCTGACCAAGATAAAAGTGGTCTCTGTCACATTGGAATGGCTTGATACTCCTCAGAAAGCACAATAACCGCCAGGAGCAACCAAACCCTCTTGTTGAGTAGAAGCTTAATGTGTAACAGGGAAAGATTGTTTGAAGCTCTTATTAAAGAAATGATCACAGAAACACAGATATTTTTCCTAATCTACAAGAAATTAGGGGCAGGATGGTTGACGTAGCAGATCGTGCAAGGCTTTTACAGCACAAGTGTTCAGGATGGGACCTCCATTCAAATCTTTCTGTAAGGAGTTCGTAAGAATTCGTCTGGGTTCATAAGAATCTGTAAGGAGTTTGTAAGAATCTGTCTGGGTTCGAAGCTGTCAGGTTCTCACCATGTTCTCACCATGTCTGCGTGAGTTTTCTTCAGGGGCTCCGGTTTCCTCCCACCCTTCAAAAATGTACCAGGGTGTAGGTTAATGGGGTATAAATTGGGCGGCACGGACTCACGGGGCCAAAATAGCTTGTTACTGTGCTGTATGTTTAATTTAAAAAAAAAACACATTTCTTCTTTTCTTTGGCTTGGCTTCGCGGACGAAGATTTATGGAGGGGGTAAAAGTCCACGTCAGCTGCAGGCTCGTTTGTGGCTGACAAGTCCAATGTGGGACAGGCAGACACGGTTGCAGCGGCTGCAGGGGAAAATTGGTTGGTTGGGGTTGGGTGTTGGGTTTTTCCTCCTTTGCCTTTTGTCAGTGAGGTGGGCTCTGCGGTCTTCTTCAAAGGAGGTTGCTGCCCGCCAAACTGTGAGGCGCCAAGATGTACGGTTTGAGGCGATATCAGCCCACTGGCGGTGGTCAATGTGGCAGGCACCAAGAGATTTCTTTAGGCAGTCCTTGTACCTTTTCTTTGGTGCACCTCTGTCACGGTGGCCAGTGGAGAGCTCGCCATATAACACGATCTTGGGAAGGCGATGGTCCTCCATTCTGGAGACGTGACCCACCCAGCGCAGCTGGATCTTCAGCAGCGTGGACTCGATGCTGTCGACCTCTGCCATCTCGAGTACTTCGACGTTAGGGATGAAAGCGCTGCAATGGATGTTGAGGATGGAGCGGAGACAACGCTGGTGGAAGCGTTCTAGGATGTTTAATTTAAAAAAAAAACACATTTAAGCTTGAAGTAAACCACAGACCTCTGGCTGATGGAAGCGAATAATCAGGATTATTCATCAGTGTTACACTATACACAATAAAATAATTGTGTATTATGTGCTCACTGGAATACATTATTTGGACTTCAATGACAAAATCTGATTAAATTTCAGCCTCCAAATATGAAAAGAATGTGTTGTTCATGGACAGATTGGAGGAACATAGGAAGTAGGAACAGGCCCATCGAGCCTGCTCCGCCATTCAATACGATCATGGCTGATCTTACAGAGGTTACAGAACAACACAGCTCCCTGAGAGTAATTGGTGGAATCTTTAATTATTGTTCTCACTGGCTTTTAAAGTAACTAATTCTGGTATAATTGCAGACTAAAGGGTATTTTTCTTTAATGAAGAAAATAATTACAATATATGCAGACAATCAATATTTCATCCAACCTCATGGCAAGATATAAAAATCTGAAATCTGTGAGGAGAACGAAGGTTAGAATTATGTTGCTAAAGTACGTTTTAGTAATATCTTGTTAATTTGCTCATTACTGATCTATTTTTTAATCCAAAAGTCTGTATTAACACAATTACATCAAATCAATATCAAATCAAATCAATAGATCAGAATCAGAATTAGGTGTTTTGTGGCAGCATCACAGTATAAACATACATATTATAGCCATCTTACAATAATAATATATTAAAACATATAGTGCATGAAAAGTCAGGCAGTTTGGTTCATTGATTATTCAGGAATCTGATGGCAGCGGGAAAGAAGCTGTCCTTGTGCTGTTGAGTGCTCATCTTCAGGCTCCCCTGATGGTAGCAGAAGGAAGGGGGTGTTAGGGGTCTTTGAGGATAAAGGTTGCTTTTTTAAGACACTGCCTTATAGAGACATCCTCGATGGAGTGGTCTGGTGCTTGTGATGTCACAGGCTGAGTTAACAACCCTCTGGAGTTTATTCTGGTCCTGAGAGTTGGCACCTCCATACCAGGCAGTGATGCAACCAGCCAGTATGCTCTCCATAGTACACCTGTAGAAGTTTTCGAGAGTTTTCATTGACATACCATATCTCCTCAGACACCTCACAAAGTATAGCCGCTGGAGAGCCTTCTTTGTGATTGCATCAACATGGAGGCTCCAGAAGAGATCCTCAGAGATGTTGACACCCAGGAATTTGCAGTTCTTGACCCTCTCCACTACTGAGGCCTCAATGATGTTCCCCTAACCTCTTCCTGAAGTCCAGAATCATCTACTTGGTTTTGCACAAGGTTGTTGATGTGACACCACTCAAAGTGCTGATCTACCTCCCTCCTGAACGCTTCCAAATTGCCGTTTGTGATTCTGCTGGCAACTGTGGTGTAATCGGCAGACGTAAATAGCATTGGAATTGTGCCTGGCCACACAGACGTGGTGTATAATGAGTAGAGTAGTGGGCTAAGCACATGTCCTTGGCGTGCATCTGTGTTGATGATCAGTGAGAAGGAGATATTATTTCCAATTTGTACTGACTGTGGTCTTCCGATGAGAAAGTCAAGGATCCTGTTGCAGAGTTGAAGATAACATTAATTTCAAGACAACTATGTTAAAATATTAAAAAATACAAAAATGCTGGAGGTTCTCATCCAGTCATGCAGCATTCATAGAAGGTAAAGATACATATCTAAAGTATTTGTATATCTTTACCTAGTATGGACGCTGCGTGACCTGCTCAGTTCCTCCAGCATTTTTGTGCTTTTATTACTGTTTGCAGACTTCCTCTCACTATGCTAAAATATTGCCAACCCCATCTGTGACATGCTCCTATTTTTCAGTTCATTTTCATTTGTGAGGGACTGTCACTTTAAGAGAACAGATTTAACTAAAGCATCCAGGTTTTTGAAAATGACTGAACTGGCAACAGGCTTGAATACAGCATGTTCCTAAAGTTGATACATTTGCAGAGGGAAGGGAAGAACTCCCAGAGAAGCCAGGTGCAGAGTCCATGTGACTAGCTTATTGAAAAGACAGTACATAGTTTACTCTGAAGGCCACTTTAAGAAGGCAGCACAAGAGTGAAGAGCTCTTCGACCCCTTTCTGCGAACAAGAGACCCACTGGGCCTCATTGTGTGGTTTTAGACAAACTGTCAGATTTCCTCCTGCAATTATAGAGGGATGAGTATGTTGGCCACCTGTCTGATTTCCTCCTGTTAGTTATAGAGGAATGAGAAAACCACTTCATGACCAAAAAGAGTGAAGGTCACTTTTGTTTGGATAACCCACAAAAAGGGGTCTGCTTGCAAAAGAAATACTGGATGGTGACCAGAGTGAGGGTCACTTGAGTTTGGCTGACACATGGAGTTGGTTCTGGAAGCTTTGTGAGCATCACTTGCTTTGTGTCCCCTGTGCCAAAGAAGAGGGGGTTTTTGGTTGGCACTCATCTAAAAAGGACATTTCACTGGAAGCATCTCAACATGTCACATCCACCTAATCCCTGCGCATTTCATCCATCCAAAGCCTGCGTATCGCATCAATTTCAAGCCCACGTGTCAACATTCTGAATTTCCGAAACTGAACTTTGAACTGCCTTTTGAGAATTGGGCCTTGAGCTGCAGTGGTTTAGGGTATTCCATGTAAACCAGTATATTTGCGTGTAGTTGCGGGCTAAGTTAGATAAGTTTAGTTAAATTTAGATTAGGTGTTATATCATTGTTGATTAATAATTAAAAATATTATTTTAAATATAACACTGGACTAATTTTTATCGCTGCTGTCTGGTACATAACACCATCTACGATGCAGTGCACTCTCCATAGTGCCCAACACTCCCAGAACCCTCCATGGTTCCCATAGATACTGCATGTTCACGTTCCAAGGACACCCACGCTCAGATATACCCCCTGAAGATGATCAGCCTGTCATTTCAGGTGGAGCCCTGAGCTGTCTGCTTCCAGGATCCACAGATGGCAAGTTTTGCCAGGCCCAGGAGCAAGGCTACTACTACATCTACCTCCCTTCCCTCTTTATTGTTCTTGGTATTTTCTTGCTTTATATAAATGTCAGATGACATAGCCTTAACAGTTCGGAAATGTCTGGTCATTATGCTTCTGGAATCCTGTGTGGAGATTCATCCCATTTCTGTATCATGTTTTAAATACTGGATGAATCATTCAGTCTGTTGCAAACGTCTGTATTACACAGTAATGGAAATTTCAACTCAAAAATATTTTTAGCGACTCAAAACCTGATGACAAGCTGAGATATGATCTGACAACAGAATTAAAAAGAACAAAGGCAATTGAGATCACCAGCCGGAAAGGGCCTCAGAATAATTAGGCCACCCGATTTCCACATTCCTTGGTTTCAAGGTAGTTCACTAGGTTCCATTCTTCTTGAATTGAAAAAAAAGTATAAATGTACATCTCATTCGGAGACCAAGCTCAAATGCCAAGGTTAGCACTTCACCTTAGTATTCTTTTTTTTTTAACTTTATTTATTCGTTCAAAAAACAAATATATGACATATACAGCAATTAAACATGAACATGAAAATTTTTTTATATATATAAAAAAAGTGAAAAAAAAAAGAAAAGATTCCCCTCCCCCCCTTCAGCCAACTCTCCTAAGGAGAGCCATAAAAAAAGGAAAAAGAAAAAATAAGGTTAAATATACATATTAAAATCTAATCAATATAAATTGAAATGTAAATTTTCCAAGTATAACAGCCACTTATTAATAAATAATTATAATTATCATGTGAAACATACATAATTTTTTTCCATTATTAAACAATATTTCATCTCATTATGCCATCTATTAATATCAATTATATTTGCATCTTTCCACGTACTAGCAATACATTTTTTCGCTACGGATAAAGCTAAATATACAAAAGCAAGCTGGAATTTATCTAATCCCAAACCTTTCAGAGGTTGCAAACTACCCAATAAAAATACTGTTGGATCTAAAAGTATTTTAATCTTATACAGGTATTCTAAAAACGATTGAATTTTCTTCCAAAAAGATTGTTTATGTGTACATGACCAAACGGCATGAAAAAAAGTTCCAACCATATCACCACATCTAAAACACAAATCTGATTCATTAAAACAATTTTTTAAAAATTTTTCAGGTGTCAAATATAATTGATGTAAAAAATTGTAATTAATCATTGCATAATGTGCATTTATCAGTCCAGTTACACTATCATAACAAATATCATCCTCAGAAAAAATAAAACCAATATCCGCTTCCCATTTAATTTTAGATCTATCCAAACCCTTTTTAATCCATACCATCCTGTAATAATTGAAACATGGATGAAATATAACCCTTCTCTGGTTATATTGGTACCTTCATCACCTTAGATATTAATGGCATCCAGTTGGAAGGTGCCAAGTCAGAAGGCGAGGTGATGTTCATCAAATTTACGGGTGGTCTCAGTGAATGAGACCATGGACAGACATGTCATGGGAATTGGAGGGGGAATTGAAATAGATAGGTACTAGGACACAAATTGGTAGAGTGCTTTGTTGAGCACATTCACCCTGACTGTGGCTACAGCAAGGACCTTCCAGTGGCCAACCACTTCAATTCCACACTGACATATCTATCTATGTTCTGCCACATTGAGGCAATACATACATTGGAGAAGCACCTTGTTTTCCATCAAGGCAGATTCCAATGTGACAGCAACAATATAAAATTCTATAAATTTTGGTAACCCATTCCCACCCCCCTTTTCTCAATTTCCCTCCTCTCCGAATCTTTAACTCCAGCCTTCCCCCTTCACACCTTCCCCGATCGCACCTTCCCCTTCAAACCTTCCCCCATCGCACCTTCCCCCTTCAAACCTTCCCCATCGCACCTTCCCCCTTCAAACCTTCCCCCACTGCACCTTCCTCCACTCCAGCCTTCCCTATCGCACCTTCCCCTCACACCTTCGTCCATCTCACCATCCCCCATTGCACCTTCCCCCATCACACCTTCCCCCATCGCACCTTCCTCCACTGCACCTTCCTCCATCACACCTCTTGTTTGGGCAGCACCCTGTTTTCGCACACACTCCGAGAAGGACTGAAGTCGGCACATCGACTGGCGGTCGATTTCTGAGGATGCTGTCTAACGCATTGATTTCCTCCAGATTCTCTCCTTTTTGTTGTATTTTTGTTCTGAAGTAGTTGGATCAACCCCCATAGCCTTGAGGTGATACAAAATGGTGAAAAAGCAGGTGTTTACAGCCAGCCACTTTGTTGTTGATGCAGGTTCCTAAAGCCATTGCTTGTACACCCCTGAGAAAGCCGGTTTTATTGAGGTCTTGGAGATTTTCACAATTACCAGAAAGTGACGTGATACACAGTGAAACCTCATTATTCTTACTTGTTATTTGTTGAATGTTTGAATGTATTGTGAGTGTGGACCTCAACTACATTGGATCTTGGATCTGCCTGGAGATCTTCGTAAATGGGCCGTTCTGAGCTTGTTCACTCTACCTCACTGCTAACACTCTTCTAAGAGCTGGTGGCCTTTTGTACAGAGTACAAATCTCATAACTTTCAAGAAGAATGTTGTAAATCACTGTTATACTATGATTGGCTACTGTCAGCTGGACACCCCTCTGGAGACCGATCCTTTGCATGCCCCGCCCCCCCGTCTTCCTGCCATGGTCAGCTGATGAGGTTGGTTGGTGCTCCAGACAATAAAATCAGTTCCGCTGCCTCAGTCTTTTGTTGTAATTGACAGCGCATCAGAGATCTGAATAAGACACTGGAGCCAAGCTAGATCTCTGATGGGGCCCACTTGTTTAAGTCGTTGCACTTGAGGCACATGAATTTTATAATCAGTGAACATCACTTCTGAACTGCATGGTGTTTGATTACTGGGGACTGTCCCAGAGTTGATCACATCCCTCTAGAGGTGTGCACAACAGACAACCAGTTAGGTGTGAGTGGAAATCCCCTTTCCAGTACTTTCATATGGTCTTGTTTCATTGCTCTTAAGAACGGAAGAGATTATAGGTGAATCAACCTGCACATGATACCCCCATATCAATATCATATAATCACATGCCAAAGAAAACTGTTTGGCCCACATGCTAATTCTCGAAAAAAAAATACCAATGAATCACATTTTCCTCTTTCTCTAAGGACTGGTAAAATGTCCCCTTCCATTTAACTATCGATCCCTGTTTCAGGAGTTGTCATGTAACGTGAGTCCTTCCCAACCCTCAGGGTTTACTAACTCTTATATATGCGGAACTTGCTGACTCTCTCTAAGGCTAGAAGACCCTTATCTTATTTAGACTAAACTTTACTTCCTACATTCTATTATCTACCCTTATCCTATTCATACTGGCTTTATTCATTACACATATATCCATACTTTGTTGGTTTTCATGCAGTTGGATAACCATGTTGTTCATTGGAGCAACTTCATCTCCAACATCGAAGTACTCGAGATGGCAGAGGCCGACAGCATCGATTCCACGCTGCTGAAGATCCAACTGCGCTGGGTAGGTCACGTCTCCAGAATGGAGGACCATCGCCTTCCCAAGATCGTGTTATATGGCGAGCTTTCCACTGGCCACCGAGACAGAGGAGCACCAAAGAAGAGGTACAAGGACTGCCTAAAGAAAGCTCTTGGTGCCTGCCACATTGACCACCGCCAGTGGGCTGATATCGCCTCAAACCGTGCATCTTGGCACCTCACAGTTCGGCAGGCAGCAACCTCCTTTGAAGAAGACCGCAGAGCCCACCTCACTGTCAAAAGACAAAGGAGGGAAAACCCAAAACCCAACCCCAACCTAACAATTTTCCCTTGCAACCGCTGAAACCGTGTCTGCCTGTCCCGTATTGGACTTGTCAGCCACAAACGAGCCTGCAGCTGACGTGGACATTACCCCTCCATAAATCTTCGTCCGCGAAGCCAAGCCAAAGAAAAGACATCCATACTAGCTTTATTCATCTCTCATATTTTCATATTAGTTTTACTCATCTCTCACACTACCAATTTTATTTGATATGTTCTGCAGAAATAATTAGTCAGAGTTATTAAGAGGTGGAACAAGCCAAATGACCTGGGGAGATATTATGAGACATAGCCCAAGGATGAGCTAATCCGAGATCCTTGTTCAAAATGTCACCAGTGGCAAACAAAAGTTTAAATTTAGCCTGAATTATTTACCACTACAGATGAGGCACGAATATCTAACTGTCCTTAAAATTAGCCTAGAGGAAGGCACAGGAATCTGACTATTGTGAATCACTGCTCATTTACGAAATGGCAGAGCTAAGGCAAACTTTTCATCTCTCCTCAAAGATCAGAGTATGGTGCACAGGCAGATTTTAAAAATAGACAAAATTACAACAGGAAAATTGACTAGTAAAATTAAACACACTATTGATGGGAGTGAAACAAGGGA